>NW_027069493.1:1640058-1820578 GCF_002906115.3 Quercus suber | reverse complement strand
ATGTATTTGCACCAAAGGGTTTTGTGACCAAGATCTTCCTGATCTTCATCTGTAGAATGAACTGAAGAACTTTGAGCCAACCTCTCCTTCTAAGTTGGTGTTTGAAGTCGTACTGGATCTGCGCATTGGTTAGTCAGTACTTGGGAGCTGGCATCAAAAGGGGGAATTCACTACAGATCAAGTCCAATTGGGTATTGGTAAGGTTCAACTGTAGGTTGGTAAGGTATTGGGATTCCTTTACTTGTAACGCTTGATTTGATAATAGTGGAGTTTCGGAGTGGTGACTGAAAATCACCCGGTGGGGTTTTTGTCCCAAGGTGTTTTCCCCATTCGTAAACAAATCACCTGTCTTTCAATTTTCCACTCATATTTAGTTTTTGGTGATTTGTTTGTGCTTCCACATATTTGCATGTTAAATTGATTAATTAATAATTTGGTAATTAATTAATTGGTTTAATCAAAGGGGTCATTCAGTTTTGGCCTATCAAGTGGTATCAGAGTAGGCACACTCTGATTAGGTTTAATCTTTGCTGTGTTAATCCATTAACCCCTGTTTGTCACGGATAGAGGACAGTCATTAATCATACCTCCTTTATTTGATGGCACTAACTATGCATACTGGAAAGTACACATGAGAGATGAGAGCTTTTTTGCAGTCTTTAGATGAGAAAGTATGGCAACCTGTAGAGATTGGTTAGACCAAGATCAAAGCAGCAAAATTCAACAGTAGAGCGTTGAATGCCCTATTTAGCGCAGTTACCAATGAGGAGTTTAAGATGATATCCTCTACTGAAACTGCAAAGGAAGCATGAACCATCCTCTACACAACTTATGAGGGTACAAAGGCTGTCAAGGATTCAAAACTTCAAAGCTCACTACAAGTTTTGAAGAAATAAAGATGGAAGAGGATGAGTCGTTTGATGAGTTCTATGCCAAGCTCAAGGACATAGTAAACTCAGCCTTCAATCTTGGGAAACCATCTTGAACTCAAGATTGTAAGGAAAGTGCTCAGATCTCTACCGAGAGATTCATGCGAAGATTACTGCTATAGAGGAATCAAAGGACATTGACAAGATTCCTTTAACTGAGCTGGTTGGGAACTTGTAGACCTACGAGATAGGATTATCTAGGATTGGCAAAATGGGTAAAGGCAAGAGCATGGCCTTGAAGGCAAAGAGCAGTGATACAGATGAGTCTTCCGATGATGAAGATTCCAAGATGAAGTTCTACATTACAGGCAGTTCAAGAAGTTTATGAAGAATGCCAATGGGAGGAGCTTCGATAAGGATTGCAGACAATCCAGTTCTTTCCAGTCCAAGGTGCAAGACAGAAGGAAAAAGGATGCTAAGGAAGGCGGTCAGTACACTGTTCCTGTAGGACCAAAGTGTTTTAGATGTCATGGATTCGGTCACATGAAGCATGAATGCCTAACATATCTCAAGAGCATTGGGAAGAGTAAGGCACTTGCTACAACTTTGAGTGACACTGAGCCCGGAGATGATTCTGACAATGAGAATGACGGAATCTTAAATGTCTTCACTGCAACAGTCAATCCTACTAAAGGGATTGTTGAAGAATGGATGAAGAAGAAGAACTGGTGGAGTCCAATTTGAGAAGATGAATGGTCAGATGATATCCATTCAGCCGATGAGAAGCTTTACAAGCTCTCTGAGAAGTATGAGAAATTGTATAGGCTGGCCACCAAGAAGCTCAGTGATATGGAACTTGATCGTGAAGAGTTGTCCACAAAGTTTGATGAGGTGAATCAAACTATTGGAGCACTGAGGTTTGAGAACGATTCTCTTGGCTGAGAAGACCAAGAAGCTTGAAGCGGAGCTGTTTCAAGTCAGAGCTCAACTGGAGAGGACTTCAAGTGCAGAGCTTGATGAGATGCTCAGCATCCAGAAATCTGCTTCGGATCGAACAGGTTTAGGGTATGGTCTTTCTTCCTCTCACATTGCTTCTACTAGTGCTACTGTTTTTGTTTTTCCTGCTAATAACACTGATATTGAGAACATTGATGATAAAACTGAATTAGCTAGTGAGAACTTAGACAGTGGTAAATCCATCTTAGGAGCACCCCCTAAATAGGATAAGAAAAATGTTAAAAACTCTAGGGCTAAGAAGGCTAACTCTCAAAAGCCTAAAGAAAAGAAGCAGCATCTCTGTCATCATTATGGAGCTGCCGGTCATACTTGACCAAATTGCTATAAGTGGCTAGCCACTCAACGGAGCAACGGCATGATTGCGTTTGGTAGCCAGAATCAGCTTCAATCCTCTCTTGCTCCTCTGGTGGATCTTCTTATAGCCCTCATGTTCCTTTTGAACTTGAACGGTTTCAATTCTTCCCCTCACCGCCGGTTCAAGGGTTTAATAAAAGGAAAGGTTCTTCCAAGGTGTGGAAGAAAAGGACTCCAAGTGATTTTATCACTTTCTTCTCTCTTCTTGTTTGTTACATTGCTTGTGTGTTTTTCATTTTCGTCGAGTCAGACTAGTTTATGCTTTGCTTTGATTAACATGTTTTTGTGTGTTTACTTTCAGTTTTGTTTTTTTTTTTTTGATATCAGAAAAATACAAAAACAGTGCGTGTTATGTGTACTTTGGTACTTGTGTACCTTGGATGGCCAATGAAACAGAATTTTCTAAACTTTGTATCTCTTGTAGCTTAGATGAGCATCTCTATGCACAACTAAGTAAGTGAACTTTGTGGCTCTTGTTTGTGATGAGTAAGATTAAGTTATTTCTCAAACTTAACACTCGTATCACTCTTTTTGACAGGTAGAACTAGAAAATCCTAAGAGAAAGGGATAGATAACCATATCACCATTGTTGCCTGCCAATCATAATATGACACCTGTATGCTTCGGCATAGTAAAAGTGCAGTGTCAAAGACATTCATATGCTTCGGCATAGCAAAAGTGTGATGTCAAATGCTTAACATCTTGGGTATTTCTTTTCTCTCTTTTATATGTGATGCTAAAATAAAAGAAAATATGCAAAGAAAATAAAATAAAAATGCTTTAAATATGGTTGCAAGAGTATATTCTAGGAGATATGGGAGTTATAGGATGTACCTCAAAGGTGATAGTCCCATCAAACAGTTATGATTGTGTGTGAGTTAAAGTTATTTTCTCATATCTCAGATCGTCATAACATGTATGCACATATGCAATCTTGCGATATTTTTCACACATGACACGCAATATTCTTTGCTACTTTTGATACATGTGTAGGTACAATGTGATTTGGCCATCACAAGTGTTTATATGTGCTAATGTATGCTCACTAAACTGTCTTGACTTGTTTTTGAAAATAAAAATTGATTAACTTGTTTAGTGTATGTGTGTGTGTGTTTTTGAGGATCCATGTGCTTAAAATTTTTGTTGAGAGATGATTTTGAGAGCTTAATATGTTGATTGGATCATTGGTTTGAGGTACATGTTGGATTGCATTCATATTTGTGTTTTTCTCTTCTTGAAAAACTGTTTTTAAAAGCTGGCTCGACACCTCCTCGAACCTCCTCAATACCTTGTTATTTGTCGAGCTTTTCAAGCTTTTTTCTTATTACAATCTCGACTCCTTTTCGATACCTGATGGATCGATCGAGAAAGTTCCTATTCCTCGATACCTTCTCTCGATACCTTGTCGATCGATCGAGCTTCTGTTCTTTGAAAATGGTTGTTGTTCCTTGATACCTTCAACACCTTCAACTGTCAAAGGCCATTTCCTCAACACCTACCTCGACTAGCTTCTCGATACCTCTCGACACCTCAGCTGTCGAGAAATACTAAGCTTCTATATAAGTTTCTGTCGCGATCTGCAATTCATTTTTCTCGATCTCTCTGATCTGTCCGCAGCTGTTATGTTAAATTGATTAATTAATAACTTGGCTAATTAATTAATTGGTTTAATCATAAGGGGTCATTCAGTTTGTGGCCTATCAGGTGCTGAGTTGCTACAAGGTAAATGAGGTGAGTCTTGCATTCACATTCCCATGCATCTTTGAATATGACTTTGCCTTGATGATTGAGGTAAACATGCTTGTTAGGTTGAGTTCTTCTTGAAGAATAGATGCAATCACTTTTTTACTTGGATCTTTCCTTATGCTTATGCTTCAGCCTTGATTTGATTATACATGTTACTGCCTTGAATATGCTTTTGGTGCAATGTTAGATGAATGCTAGGGTTGTTTATGTGTGGGTTAGGTTCTTATGCTTTATGGATGGATATGTATGTGTCTCTTTGTGATGAAAGATGCCATGTTGTATGCTTAGATGTATGTTAATGTGTGTGTGTGTGAGTATAGATGCAAGTGTTCAACATGTTTTTAATGAAGTTAAGACGTAAGACATAATAATGGGAGGCCAACCTTAGGGTTAGGTAGTCTTGGTTGCCTAACACCTTCCCAAAAATGTACGTAAACTCTGAACCCATATCTCTTGTAGTAAGATCAAAAGGTCATCCCTCAAGAGTATGCTACATATATGGTTCTTAAGCTATTGCAAAAACTAGGTGGCGATTGTTAGGACATGTGTGGAACATGTTAAGAACATATGTCATATAGAATTGGCTAATCTTTTGACAAAATATACTTGACTTGTAATTGGGTAGATCTATGATGTATTTAATACTTCAAGGAACAAGGTTCAAGTCCAAGTATTGAAGTCATGTAAATTTGTTCAAGAATCAAGTAAAGAAGTGTTGTATTTTAAAGCTCGATAGATTGAACCTATCAAGGTTTAAAAAGAGATTTTAGCCCGATGCTTGACAGCTGCTCAACAGTTATCTATCGAGAATTATGAAAATTAGATTTTTAGATCTATTTTTCACACATATCCAAGCTATGTGTTTAGGTTTTTCTTTTCTCACAACTCTAGACATATATAAGGATTATTTTAAGGGCTGCCTTAGTTGATGAAACTTGATGCAAAGGTTTTATTCATGCATATTGTGACCAGAGACAATTTGCCCTACTTCATCTTTCTCTTAAAGAAGCTGCTGCGTTTGTACATCGTAGTGTTTTGTGAACAAGGAGCTTGGTGTGTTAGTCACGTACTGGGATTCGTGCATCGATTGGTTAGTTGTGAACAAGCTGCTGTGTTTGTACATCGTTGGTGTGTTAGTCAAGTACTAGGATCCGTGCATCAATTGGTTAATCATGTACTTGGAGCTGTGCATTGAAAGGAGAGATTGTCACTACATTACAAGTCCAATTGTGTATTGGGGTAAAGTTTCAACTGTTGGTTGGTATAAGGTACTGGGATTCCTTTACTTGTAGCCGCTTGTTTTGATAATATTGGATTCTCAAGAATGGTGATCTTAAATTCACCTGATAGGGTTTTACCTCGGTAGTTTTCTTCATTCGTAAACAAATCACTTGTGTCAAATTTAATTTTCGTTGCATTTAATTATTTGGTGATTTGTTTGTGCTACCACGTGTATTGCATGTTAAATTGACTTAATTAATTCACTTGGCTAATTAATTGGTTAATTCACTTAAGGGGTCAATACAGTCTTGGCCTATTAGCGACTCCCTTCTTATGTCCACATCAACTAATAGGGCTTAGAAGCTCCTAGAGGTTAGTTTCTTTTCCTTTTTCTTTTGTAGCTCATGTATTTCCCATTATTGCAATCATGTTCATCCACATGTCATCTAGGCTAAAAAATTGTACCTCATGCTCTTGCAAACTGCATCTATGCCTTTATCTTGCAAACTATCATCTTGTAAACTGTAACTACTTTTCTTGTCATCTTGCAAATTATCATCTTTCAAATTGTAACTTCTTTTCTTGTCATCTTGCAAACTATAACTACTTTTCTTGTCATCTTGCAAACTGTGCTTTCTTTTCCAACACTAGGCCGTGTAAACAGTCTTATTGCTTAGGGAGCAGAGGTAGATTTGAAGAGCTTCCCTTCAGTTAAGGTTCACTTTAATGGGCTATCTTCTAGTGAGGTGCATTAGGAATTCAATGCCTCTTATTATTCCCTTTGCATGTTTCTTAGGACTTTTCTTTTAACCCTATATGTTGTCTAGGTCATATAGAGCCCATGGGCCGGCCTTCCCCTTGTTGTGGACCCGAACATAAAGGCAATTTCTCTTATCACTTCTAGAATCACCCAACCCTTCAAGGGTGTTGGCTTGAGAGCACTTTACTTGATGGAAAGGGTACACTACCAGTTGATGGGTGGGTGAGGATACCCCACAGGTTCTAATGGATCCTCTTGCGTTTATGCTTTCCCCGCTTTCCATGACAAACGCTGAGTACTATTTATGGAGGAACAACATTCCTTATGCCATGCAGGTCACGGATGAGCCGGACTATGATGAGTTCAACGATACTCACCTCATGCCCTCTTTCACTACTGCAGTATATGTTCTTCCTTTTCTCATTTATTTCCATTTTTCTTTTGCATTACTTTACATGATGATATTCGAAAGGAACACTTATGTCAGGCTAGCCCTACTACTGTGCTTCTATTGGCGCTTCTCATCTACCTTGGTTAGTCTATGCCTACAATCCTAATGGCTTCACTCAGGAGTGTGCAGTTGGCCACAACACAAATGTCATGGGTTACCCTTTTCCTAAAGGTACACGAGCAGTGAGTTCTCGTCCATTCTTTGCCTTGTCCATCCTTTTCTTTTCTTATTTCTTTCAATTTCTTGTTCTAACACTATCTTCTTCCCAATTCAGCCCACTGTATAGGAGCATGAGGAGCTCGTTTGGCTAGCTGAAAACTTTAAGCAGGAGGTGACTGAGTATTCCATGCAGATGTACAATCTTTGAGGGTTAGCCTATCCGAGTGATGGTGATGATGATGATGATGATGATGATGATAATGATAATGATGGTGGGGTCGTGGGATTTAGAGACTACTTCTAGCTATCAGCCAAGGAAAAGGCGCTTCTGATGATCTTGCAGACAAACAGATAAACAAACACAAACACAGTCTTTTCTTTTTACTAATTTTGTTTTGTTTTTTTTTTTCCTCTCTCTCTTTTTTTTTTTTAAGTATGTATTTATGTACTTTGGATATGATTTGAGACAGTAGGTTGTATTTTATAGAACATCTTTTACATTTATGCTTGTTTTTTCTTCTTTTAGGACATGTACTTAATTTACAACTCACGGGGATGATTACATTTATTTTCATGCAATTTTATTTTTCTTGAACTTCAATGCTTGAAAATATGAGCTTGATTATGCCTTGAATAGTCCCTTAGACTGTAGGAATCATAGGATAAGTCTTGGGGAAAGAGTCACACTCAAGGAGAAAAGGATCTATTTCTACCTTCTTCCCTACATACGCATACACGGGTCTGTGTACATGGGTGTTGACCATGCTTACATAGCCTTGACCCTGCATATGCATGACGCAGGCTAGAAAAACCCTAGTCGCCTCATTTAAGTATAAAATAGCCATTGGAGACCTCCAAACCTTCACAAAACATATTCTAAGCTCAAGAAACACCTTTCAAGGACTTCCATTGGTAGAATTCTCTCCTTTAGAAGTTTCGGCATGGATCAAGAGGCTTGGCCCTAGTTTCAAAGATGCTCTACTGCAATCATGGGCAAACTCGATGTTAGCACTCTCATCCTTCCCACCATTGGCGAGGATTTTGTTAACTTGACTCATGACCTTTCGGGAATTTCTTTGGCCACAACATAGCAATGGTGTATGCTTAACAAGTTGAACATCCACATGGTTTTTACATACTTCTCTCAGTTGGCCACTCCTATGGCTGGTAGGGCATGCTCACATTATCTCAATGCCTTCCTTTTATGTCTCATTGCGAGGTATTTCTTGGTTCATGAAGCATATCAGGTAGATCAAAAGATGTGCTTGGTGGTCAACAATCTGAATAAGGGAAGCCTTGTAGGCATAATCTTGACTGAAACTCGCAATGGTTTGGATGCTGTTCATAGGGAGGAAGCAACCTTCTTTGCAAGGAGTCCTCTCCTCCTTCAGTTATGATCCCTAATTTTGTCCTAGGTTCTCAACCTAGCGGGATTCCATTAATTTTTACATGGATTACCTTTCGGTTTTCAACCCATCGAGGCTCTTTATATCATCTTTGAACTATCATCATCATTTTTTTTTTTTGTATTTTATCTCTCCTTTTTCCACTCATGCTTTCTTTTTCTCTCTTATCTCTCTCTTTTTTTAGATATGGCTATATGAGAGGCTTCGATTGCTTTATCCTCCCACTGTCCCTCCTAGTCAATATCTCCCTATTATTATCATGACTGTAGTCTCAAAAACAATGAGATGGACTCTGCTGAGTTCACAAAATTCTTGAAGCGTCTTACCACCTTAGATGTCCAATGGGTAGTGGAATAGTGGCGCATTATAGCCATGGTCAACTGTGTTCCTTTGGTTGGGCTTCACTATTGCTCTTACTATTCCCTAGATCGCATTGCAAGGCAATCTGGAGATCGCCATGGGGTTACTAATGATAATGGTTTCTTTCATATCTTGATCTATATTGAGAGGGTCTTAGGCAAGATCTATGAAACTTGGTTGAAAAGGATGGTGGCTAGAGACATTCATTTCCCCCGATTTCTCCATCCTACTTCGGGTTAGAAAGCTTGGCTGACTACTGACATGAGATTAATTTATGATTCTCATGTCTTTCTTTTAAGTTTAATGAAGGATTGGAATGTTCCAAATCCCTGATGGAAAAAATTTATTATCTTTTAATTTGATCAACTACTTTATTATACTTGCTTATTGCCTTTATTTTTTTAATTTTATTTTTTATTTTTTGTGCCATGTAATTTTTGCCCATGACGTCCTTATAGGAATTGTTGCCATGCCCGTGGTCATTTCCCCTACCTTTTTCCTAGACCACCCTTTCGGGTTTTCAATTTAGCAGGGTTATTTTGTCTTAATTTTTGCCTAGGCTGCCCTTTCAGACTTTTAACCTAGCAGGCTTTCTCTCTCTCTCTCTCTCTCTCTCTCTCTCTCTTAAATGTTGCTTCTTCAAAGTCTATCCATGTTGATTGGGTGAAGCATATCCTCTCCATCCAAATTTGTAATTCTTGTAACACCTTCTGACATGATCGTCTTGATAATAAAATGCCCAAACCATCTTGGCTTCATCTTTTCTCTTAGATCAAATGTTTCATCTCTAAGCACCTTTAGGATTAAATCTCCCTCCTTAGGGTTTCTAGGCTTCACCTTTTTGTTAAATGCCTTAGCAATCCTCTTCTGGCAACCTTTTGCATGGTATTGTGCTCTAGATCTCTTCTCATTTATCAAGGCCAATTGCTTATATCTTTTTTTCATCCAAATGGGAAGCATTGCTTAGTGATTGTATCTCCACCTAAATGGGAAGCACCACTTCACTACCGTAGACCAAAGAGTAAAGGGTTGCCCAGTTGATGCACGAATAGAAATTTTATAACCTAATAAGGCGAATGAAAGCTTTTCGGCACAATCCTTGTATGTTACTACCATCTAGGCTAGGATATTCTTGATGGTGGAGACTTGTGATGCTTAATATAACTCCATGATCCTTCGCACTTCCCCCTCAATGTGGGAGCCGTTATCAAAGATGATTTCTTGTGGTACTCCAAATCGACAAATGATGTTATTCTCTATAAATTGAGCCATAAGCTTGGCTTTTAGCATGATGTAAGAGGCTACATCTACCCATTTAGTAAAATAGTCGATTACCACTAGAATGTACTAGTGTCCATTCGAAGCCTTAGGGGCTATCCTTCCAATCACATCTATGCCCTAGACTCAAAAGGACCAAGGAGAGGTCATGCTATATTGTTCACTAGGTGGCACGTGATTCAAGTTTGCATGTTTTTGGCAGTCGTGGCAACTCTTCACAAAGTCCACACAATTGATTTCCATTGTGTTCCAATAATACCTCATCCTTAGAATCTTCTTTGCTAACATCTTCTTATTCATGTGAGGGCCACAAACACCTTGATGGACTCCTTCCATGATTCTTTTGGCTTCTTCCTTCTTTAAGAAATGGAAGTGTATACCATCATAGGATCTCCTATATAGCAGAACTCCATATAGGATGTATTGCATTGCCACCATCCTAATCAAACGATTTCTCTTTTATTGGCACCATTAGGATACACTTCCAACTCCAAGAATTTCAAGATGTTATAATACCAAGGAACCCCTTCTTCTTCTATGGCCAAGACTGAAGACTCAGCTTTCCTCTTGTGCACCACCTCATAATTCTGTTCAATCTCTAAGAGTTGTGTCCATACTCCCTCAAGTATTTGAACCATGGAGGCCAAGGTAGTCAAGGCAACTGCAAACTGATTATGAGCTCTAGGGATGATAGTGCATTCAATCTTATCAAAGATTTTGGTTAAATCCTCTAAATATTGCTAAAAAGGCTTTAAGTGTTCTTCTTTCACCTTCCACAATCTTTGTGCTTGGGCTATAACTAAGATCGAATCTCCAAAGACCTCTGCCTCTTTTACCCCCAACTCTTGAAGAGCTTCCACTTTGGCGATACAAGCTTCATAATCTGCCATGTTATTAGTTGCCTCAAAGTTTAACTTAATTGCCAAAGGTACATGAGATCCTTTCGAAGTGATCAAGAGTACACCTATTCCATTCCCATATTGGTTCATGGCTCCATTGAAATACATCTTCCATGCCCCCAGTTGAATGTCCAAAATATCCTCATTTGGAAAATCTTCTCTACCATCTTCTCCTTCAACAGGGTTATGGGCACAAAAATCTAACACATCACTTCCTTTAATAGTTTTCCTTGCCATATATTTCAAATTAAATTGTGCTAACAAGATCAACCATCCCAATAGTCCCCCACTCAAAGCGAATTTCTCAAATAGATACTTCAATGGGTCCATTCAAGCTATTATCCATATCTAAAAAGGTAGGAAGATGTGTCTTAGTTTTTGTATAGCCCACACGAGAGCAAAGCATGATTTTTCTAGTCTCATAATCATGGAACCTTTTGCTTAAATAGTACACCACTCTCTCACTCTTGTCATCGTCCTTTTATGCAAGCATACTTCCAACCACATCTTCTATGATAGAGAGGTATAGGAGTAATGGTTTTCCATGCTTTAGGGGTATCAAGACAGGTGGTTTGAGGAGATATTCCTTGATGAGTTTGAAGGCCTTTTGACACTCATCATTCCATGCATGGGGTTCAATATTTCTTAAAAGCTCGAAGATGGGCTCACAAGTGGAAGTGAGTTTACCAATGAATCGACTAATGTACTACAATCGACCTAAGAATCCCCTTATTCCTTTCTCACTTTGGAGTAGAGGCATATCCAATATGGCTTTGATCTTTGATGGTCAACTTCTATCCCTCTATCACTTACAAAAAAGCCTAGCAACTTTCTCCCAGTTACTCCAAAGGTGACTTTTGGGGTTTAACCTCAATCTATACTCCTTGATCCTTTCAAAGAACTTCCTTAAGTTAATAATGTGTCCTTCTCAATCATTGGATTACATGATCATGCCATTGACATACACCTTAATCTCATTGTGCATCATGTCATGTAACAAATATGTAGCCATTCTTTGATAGGTTGAACCCACATTCTTGAGCCCAAATGACATTATTGTGTAACAATAGATTCCCCATTTCGTGGTGAAGGTAGTCTTAGCCATATCCTTAGGAGCCATCTTGATTTGGTTATATCTCGAGAAACCATCCTAAGGCAGTACTGGTCATATTATCCACTACGACATCTATGAGAGGAAGAGGGAAATTGTCCTTGGGGTAACCCTTGTTTAAATCCCTAAAATATACACACATTCTGAGTTTTCCATCCTTCTTTGGTACGGGCACAACATTGGCTATCCACTCAGCTTGGTGCATCGGTTTAATGAGCCTTACTTTCAATTGCTTCATGACCTCTTCTTTGATCTTTAAAAGCCATTCGGTTCTCATGTGTCTCAACTTTTGCTTGATGGGTACCATGTGAGCATAGGTATTAATATGGTGTTAAGCTATCTCGGGATCAATACTGGGCATTTCTTCATAGGACCATGCAAACACTTGTTGAAATTCTATGAAAAGCACTTTGAGATCTTTTCTTTCTTTTTCATTTAGGATTGAGCCAATTTTAATTATGGATTCTCATCATTGCCTAAATTAAGAGTTTCAAAAGTTGGTTCCATAGGTTGAATTTTCTTTCTAGTTGTTTATTAATTTCATTTTCAAATTCATTAGAATCATTTAAGTGCAGAATTTCAATATTATGAGACACATCGAAATAAGCCAAATCAAAATTCATCTTATTGAAAATGTTGAAAAGTACATTGGAACTTGCATCACAAAACTTCTTTCCCATATTCTTAGAAAACTCAACCCAATTCCAATTATTAAGTTATCCTATGATGAATTCTACCTTTCCTCTCCTTTAGGGTGCATTGCTTTCTTTCTCGTCCTCCTCTTCGAACAAATTCTTCAACTTGGTGGACCGGTCCTCATCTTTTAGAGACTCCCACATGGTTATAGCTTTGGTTATGTCACACAGAAGTTCACCTTCGTGGGGGAAATCTCTATCTTCCTTGTCAAAAAACCAATCGCTATCATCTTAACTCCAATATCTAATCACTTCATCATTATCCTCTTCTTCTTCATCTTCATCTTAGGCCAAAACAAAGTTTTGATTGTCATCGGAATGAGGGTCTGCTTCACGTTCAAGCATGAAGCATGAAGTAGGCTAGGGTAACTTGAGTTGCTCCTACTGTTAAGGTCCATTATGGCTAGTCATGATCTTCCCACAATCCTGCATTTCCCAATTCAAAGAAATCATTGCCGTAGGCCCTCTTAAAGGTCCATGGTCCAGGAGTGGTTCTTAGTTGTGGTAGGAATTCTAGTAGAAGGAAGCAGACTTTCCCTTTAGTCATCAGTTGATCGATATCCTCTTGAGTCAAGTTGTTAAACATCGTGGTACGTGGAAAATTGGGAAGGTTTAATGAATTTGGTCAGTACAAGTCCCAACTAAAAGTCCCTTATTAGATGTTCTTAGAAAATTATTTAAGTCCATTTTAATTAAAGCCTAATTACAAAATCACTCCCTTTCCTTTCATGAACCTTGCCCGTTGTTTCATTGGGCCTTTGTCTATTTACAATAAAGCTCTCATCTTACTCTCATGAGCTTTCATTAGAATGTACTTAGAGATTTTCAATCCTTTGTCTCAAATATGGGCTTACAATGTATTTATCACTTTTGATCTCTTCTTCTTTCATTCCATCATCATCATTCATCTTTCTTTTTTCTTTTTTCTTTTTTCTTTTTTCTTTTTAAGTAATCCCCTAGCTATAATATTTGTAGCCTTCCTCTCAAAGTCCACGAAAAACTCATCATTTTAGGCCTTAAAATATAACAAGGAGGCCCAAGTTTAGGGAATTTCATCTTGACCTTGTAGAATGTTAGGTGCTAAGTCCGTAGCATACTTGTTATCTTAGACCCAAGGTTATTTTTTTCTGAAAGGCCTTTTGATTTGGACTCATGATAGCAATTAGGTTATGGTCTTATGAGCCTTTCAAGTTAAAATATACCTTTAGACTAAGGGATAAGCCTCTTATATGTGAGAACTTCTTTTCTTTTATCCCAATAATCTTAGGGTATGCCATAACTTTTGGGTCATCCTTCAATTTTATATCTTTTATCTTTATTTGTCCTTTAGAATTAGGTGAACACAAGATATATGGTTAAACAAACAAGCAATATAAAGGGTACCCCCTTTTTGATAGGATCTAAGATTTTTTTAAGTGTGGGTAGGCTCCTTAAAGCTAAAAGGATAGATAAGTAGGTCACTCACAACTAGGTAGGCCATGATTCCAACATTGGGCCTAAATGGACCGTTTGGATTGGTGGCAAACCTTTAGCATACTCAAAGCCCATCATAGGCAATGACACATATTGTGAGTTGGTGGAATGAACTTCGAAAGACTTTGGCCCAAATGGAGTGTACTCATCTTCCAACTCATCACCAACCAAGGTAAAGGGACAAAAGAATTAAGTGAAAGTGTGTGCACAAATATTGAACAAGCCTTTATTAAGATTAAGAAATAAGACACATTAGAATCAAACTCTCTATCCCTAGCGGAGTCACCATTGTGGGCGCAACGGGTTTCCTCCTAGGAAAAGGGAGTACACCTCAACCGAGTGGACCAAGGCAGAGAAAATATGGAGTCACCACCTAGATTAGGTCTAGGAACCATTTACATAGCGCCTTTATGTGGAAGGATTGATCTTACTACCAGAGTATGGGTTTAAAGTTTAGGTACGATTTTGGAATGTGTTAGGCATCCAAAACCGCTCGACTTATGGATTGGCTTCCAATTATTGTGTCTTACATCTTAATCTTATTAAAGGCATATTCAAAATTGAATTCTATACTCACACACATTAGCATGCATCTAACAATCAACATATCATCAATCATACCCAAACCCCAACATATACCTGTAATGGCAATCCCTATCAAACCTAGCATACTTCTATCATGCATATCATATCATCTCATCCAAGGCAGCAAACAAATATCACAATGGTAGAAATATGGACATTGCAACAAAGTATTGATATCAAATATAGCCCAAACATCTAAGCATAGTATCTAAGCATCAAACAAAATATTTGTTATGTTCAACATCCAAAATGCATGTTCATATGAATGCATGCCTTACCTCACTTACCTTCATCATAGCACCTATGCATTGATGCATGATCATATTAATGCATATTCATAGTATATCATAGTAAGAAATAGAATAAACCCTAATCTAGCATGTTAAAGGTAAACAAAAAAAAAACAAAAAAAATCAACCAGAGAAATAGGGACTCAAAACATAAAAGAAGGTCAAAACAGAGACATATTCTGTGAAAGAAATATAGAAACAAAAGTAGAAAAACTCAAACTAGGGTTTCTAGGCACGAGTATGCGTGCACAAACATAGGCCTGCGTACGTAGCCTAGTTGTATGCGTACACATACTTCAAGCCCACATACATTTGTAGGAAGCATGCACATGCAAACACGCCCTAGAACACTAACCTAGAAACAAAAATACAGAAAAACAGAGCAAAAACAAAAACTAAAGAAACTAACAACCTAACGTGCTTTAAAATAGAGAGCTACTAAACCCTAGGCTACTTAAACACATTAAAACACAAACAAGGCAAGAAAACAAAAAGAAAACAGAATTAAACAAGGAAATGAAAAGAAAAGGGTTAGAACTCATCCTTAAACAAGAAGCTTTTTAAACTTAATTTTGACCATTTCCTTTAGTCAATCTATTCACAATCAAATATAAAAGTGATTAGTAATTTTAAAACTCAAAGATCAAGACCAGAAAAGGCCCCAATCATAAAATATTGACTTGAGGATGTTTAATGAAAATCTTTGATTCATTATTTCTAGTGAATCTTGTATTTTCCCTTAGGATTTTTTTTTTTTTTTTTTTTTTTTGCTTTTTTTTTTTTTTTTTGAAATATACCATGTAATACTTTATATAGTTAAAAAAAGGGGTTTGGAAACGGCTTCTAGAAGATGTGGGATTCATTCCAAACCTCAGTTTTAATGCAGAAAAACTTGTCTTTTATAACTTCTAGAACCCTAACTGAGTATGTAGGGTCTATGTATGCGTTCGCATACATCAAGCCTGTGTATGCATACGTGTGTATGCGTACGTAGCCATAGGGTTTATGTGGCCTTTATTTTCCAAAAATAACTTTATTTTATTCATAAAAGAGTTATATTTTCCATTAAAACTTTGCTTAAGTCAATTTATAATTTGATCGTACCCTAAACCAACCTTGGGCTTTAGAATTTCATCATTCTTGGGGAACAAGAGCCCAAGTCATAAGGGGGTATAAAATGCGGTGTCTATGACAACACTCAAGTCCAGTGCAAGCCTCCCCCTCTAGGGATAGAGGCACACAACGTCATGTATGTGGTGGTCGATTGCCATAAGGTATCAACACATATAAATATATATATATATATATTTGATAAAAAAAAAATCATATATGTTGTCATGAATTTTTACAAATGCAAGCTATAAGTTCATACATATCCAATATGACTCACTCAGCCCATTTTATTATTAAATAATAATAAATAAATAAATAAAGTGAGAACATCTTATTATTTGAACATGTAGCTGTGTAGGCATTGGAAAAGTAAAAAAAAAATTAAATGTGTGGATGAAGACTTCAAAGTCTTTTGGCTGAATATTGCTGAATCTGTTTATTTGCATTATGGGCATGTTCCAACTTATTTAGGGAATTGAGGAAAGAAAGTGAATTTCAGCAACGTGTTGCCAAAATTCTAACAAAAGTATGAGAGAAGAGAAAAAGTGGAGAGAGAAAATTTGAATTTGGCAATGGCATTACCGAAATTCTTGCTACCCAAATACGCTGACCGAGTGGGTGTGAAGTGCTCAAGCGTGGGTGCCCAAAGGAAACCAATTTGGCAATGCCATTCCAAATAGGAGGAAAAAATTTGTGGCAATTGTGGCAATGCCATTGCCAAAAATGGGAGAGGGAAAAAAAAAGTGGATGCCGAAATCTAGGGAGGATATATATATATATATATATATATATAATGTGCTACGTACCAATATTTTTAAACATTTTCACAACAAATCACAGGTAATTAGTTATTATTAGTTCAAATTTGAATTTAACACTGAGATTATTTTTTAATCCAACAATAACAATAGTAACAACCTGCCACTTAGAATTTTTGTAAAAATGTTGTAAAAATTATGCACATCTATCTCTCAAAAAAAAAAAAAATTGTGTAATGGATTTGGGGCAATGGTCATTGCCGAAATAGGGGAAATTTTTTTATTATCTTTTTGTACTTCGTCATCACCAATGGGGTTTCATTATTGCTGTTTAAGTGACTATGATCATGCTTTGTCCTCCATCCTGTAGTTCTCTTGGTATTGTTCAACAAAGCAGCCCTTTCGTCATACAATTTCCCATGTGTAAATGTCATCACTCTTTTTCAGGTAGTTCATTTGCTGAGTTCGTCTCACCAACTATGCAATATATCCTTGAATTGCAACCATTTAGTTGTTTTTGCTAACAATATTCTGCAATTCTACTGAAATACTTAGCACTAACTTTTAAATTATTATCATAGTTGAATTCAAGTTCAACAATTGTCGTCCTCTTTTTGCTGTTGCAATTATATACGTGTCCTTGTGCAACACAAATGTGTCATTAAAGTTTCATTATGTTAATTCATGCTGGCCTGACATATTGATGCTTATTCAGAAACTATTGGTTGAAAGTTCCTTTTGATTTTTACTAACCTAATTGGGGCATTTTTTCCTCCCATTTTCGGTAATGGCATTGCCACAATTGTCACAAAATTTTCCCCCTATTTCGGCAATGCCATTGCCACAAACCAATTGCAACAAAATTTTTTCCCCTCTTATTTTGGCAATGCCATTGCCCCAAATCCATTACACTTTTTTTTTTTTTTTTGAGAAATGATAAGTGCACATAATTTTTACAACATTTTTACAACAAATTCTAAGTGGCAGGTTGTTACTAATTGTTATTGTTGGATTAAAAAAATAATCTCAGTGTTAAATTCAAATTTGAACTAATAATAACTAATTACCTGTGATTTGTTGTGAAAATGTTATAAAAATATTGGGTACGTAGCACATTATATATATATATATATATTTTAATTCCTCCCTAGATTTCGGCATCCACTTTTTTTTTCCCCCTCCCATTTTTGGCAATGGCATTGCCACAATTGCCACAAATTTTTTCCTCCTATTTCGGTAATGGCATTGCCATAATTAGTTTCCTTTGGGCACCCGTACGCTTCGAGCACTTCACACCCACTCGGTCAGCGTATTTGGGTAGCAAGAATTTCGGTAATGCCATTGCCGAAATTCAAAATTTTCTCTCTCCCACTTTTTCTCTCTCTCTCATACTTTTGTTAGAATTTTGGCAACACCGTTGCTGAAATTCACTTTCTTTCCTCAATTCCCTAAATAAGTTGGAACAGTACCCATAATGCAAATAAACCCAAGATTCAGCAATATTCAGCCAAAAGACTTTGAATTTCTCTCATCCACACATTTAATTTTTTTTTTACTTTTCCAATGCCTACACAGCTACATGTTCAAATAATAAGATGTTCTCACTTTTCTATCTCTCTCTCTCTCTCTCTCTCTCTCTCTCTCCACAAATCTCTTCCTCTCCCTTCTTCTCTATCCCACTCATAAAAAGAATCAAAATGTTCTTCTTCTTGTTTTTTCCAAAAATTCTTGCCCCAAGCATTTCATCATCACCTTGCTCCTTTCTTCTTCTCTTCTTTTTTGTCTAAAAATATCGCAAAAGTATTCATCTCAACGTTTGATAGGGTTGAAGGTTCAAAAATGGTGATAAGTTGCTGAGCTTGTAAATACCTTTTGTTTTTTTGAAGGGCTAACTTGAACCGTGAGAACTGTCCACAGTTTTCAATCCCAGGTGGTTCGATAATGGTTCAAATGGTTTCTTGCTTTTTTATCATAGAATGGTTGTTAGGGTTGAAAAACTATATTTGTGAGAGTTTCCCCATTAACCAATTCAAACCGTATGGTCCGGTCTAGGTCTGAAAATCATGCCTTTTATGTGAAAAATAATACTTTTAATTAGAGCTTTGGTGTATTCTTGATATTTTATCCGTTTTAACTCTGATTATGGCCCATGAACTATCATTTTGAATGTAATTTCATGATCTTTAAGATGGTAACAAATTTATGTCAATTGGATGGTTGGATCAAAAGGTCCGCTTTTTGACTAATCCCATTAGATATAGTCAACATTGGTCAAACTTAACAAAAAATGGCAAGTTTGAAATTTTGAACTTTTGAATCATTATAAAGATTAATCCCAGGCTCAATTGGAATAGGAAATCTTTTTCCATGTAATAATTCATTTTCTTATTTTTTAAAAGCATTGTTTTCACTTTTTAATGCCTAAATCAATATTTTGGCATGCTAATCGAGATCAGACAAGATAAGGTATCAACAACTATCACCAACAGAGTACCCTTCATCCAACTAACAACTCTACTCACACATGAAAATTCCAACATAACTTATTATAGCAGTAAATTTTGAAAAGTAGAAAGACTAAACTAAAGGTTCAAATAAACATCGAGTAACCTTTTATAGTTTTTTTTAGCACTAATCCATTTTAAATCTTGCACAACTTATTAGAGAGAGAGAGAGAGAGAGAGAGAGAGAGAGAGAGAGATGTCATCTATATTCTCCATTGACTCATAGATATCCTTGAAAACTAGAAAGACTCCTAAGGATGAACTTTCATAAATAAGAGATGCTAGTGATGAAGGTGGAGTGGAAGCTCTTCTAGAACTTCATTCATATGCTAATTTCATTATATAGAGGGAAAAATGATATTTTTCTTCTTTTAGCTTTAGGCTTGCTATGTGGGGTTCTTCCTCATACAATCATTATGTGAAACAATAATTGGACAAATAGACTGCATAAGCAAGTTCATCCCATACTTCTTTGGACATTCTCAAGCTCTTTAACATTCTTTTGGTCATGTTATCAGTATCTACCATACATGTTGGGATTCAAGTAACACCTTCATTTAGATATTTCAATTATTAAAAAAGCAAACTAGTAACCCAATAAAATTAAAATGATACCATCTAGTTGGAAAATGTCATTCTTACCATGAATCTACTAGCTCTGATACCATGTTTTTGAAGTTGTGGACCTTTACATAATTACATTCCCAAACATTGATACACCACAAAAAATGGAAGAGAGACACACTCTCAAAGCACACCAATGAAGATAGAATAAATAGAGAATAGGATGAGATTTCTTGGTTTGGAATGGAGAAAAGCACGTGTATATATACTATACCATGCAATCTTAACTTCCAGTATATTAAATTACATAATTTCAAAATTTTACTACCTATAGAATAACTCTTTATTTTCATCAATGAATCAGAGAGTTTCAAATCACATATGGCTTGTAGGTACATTTGGTGTGACATGACGAGAAGAAGAAAATAATTCTCCTTTTCTTATTTTTCCCTCTTTCTCCTTAATTTTGAACAATAATTTAAATGATCATGGACAATTAAGGCTTCTACCAGGACCACCATAATAAAAGAAGTCGTCATCTTTTAAGAAATTATAGCAATTGGGATGCGTAACGATTCTATGATTGTTCCTGGGTCCCCGAAGAACTTGTTGAGCATCCATAACTTTGAGATTTTGGAAGTAACTAGCCCTAGTGGGCCCTTCTTCAGGGAAATGGCCACTGCCCATTTGTGTTGTGGTGTGCTGCCCACCAAATTTTACGTTTGCCACCTCTCCTCCCCATGTAACCGATGAAGCGCTATCAGACAGGACCGAGAATAGGGAGGATGGCCAATATCCTATTAGATACATATTATTTAGATGCAGCCACCAATGTCCATCTACATTGTCCTACCTCGTTGTACATGCCATGCAAATCAGTTTGTTATATTTTGAAAGATAAATGAAGGTATAAAGACTAATGAAAGAGGAAAAAAAATGAAGCTTTTTGTGCAAAACAACATGGGCACTTAAATTCACCGTCTTAAAAAAATAAGTTAGGTATAAATAAATTGTGTATACAAAAAATATTGAAACATACACTGTTACAACTAAAACCAGAAGAATTTCAAATACATCTGTAACATTTGTTATGATGAATTTTTTCAAGAGAAAAAAGAAATTACATATGATGTGATTATATATGTGTATCCCAATTAGAAATATTTGATAAATTAATTAAATTGAAATATTGTTCTACCTTATAGACAAAGTAGTTGATTGCCTTTTGGACACCACCATATTCGGAATAAGGTGTGAAGCTAGCCCCAAGCGCCAACCGGGGGTCGATTTGAACAAAGCCAGGGCACATCATATTGTAGCAGCCTGTGTTTTGATATGCATCACTCTGCAGCCATGATTAAAAAAAAAAATTTCAAAAAAAAGAAAAAAAGAAAAAAGAGACAATATAAACATGGCTAGTGCTGGCAGGGAAGTCAAATATTAAAACACGTACAGTCCAATACGTGAAGAGTCTAGTCTCGAAATCTTTATATAGATCATAGTAGACCTGTTTCTCCATACAAATAATTTTGTACAAATTAGAAATTATTAATAATTCAATGTTTTGCATGCGCCTAAAAGAAAAGGTGATAGATGAAATCATATATACCATTGCACCAGCTTCAATTGAATCAAGGAATACACCATTATTATCAACACCTTCCACCCAGAATTGAGCCAAGCTGAACTCTTCTTGTAACTGGACTTGGGGATTCCACACGTTTATTTCTGCATTCATCCCATAATACCTATCTCCTTCCTCTCTAAGCGTTGCATACTAGAAACTCAACCATAAAAATAAAGGTTGCGAATGTTTGTTTGAGTCCTTCGTTATAGTAGATACCAATAAGCTCAAATCAATCAACAATATTGGTTAAAAATTAAGTTGTACCTCATGGAGATCTGGTGTATCAATAACATTAGGGACGGTATTGTGTTTTTTCCTACCATAATTTGCCCTTAATAAATCTTTTTCATTAGTTCTTCTTATGGGAATAGTTCCTTCTGGGCACCTTCCATTCAAGTGCCATGGCTGAGTAATTTCAGACTTGGAGTTTGAAGAGACGTTGTTGCTCTCATTGAATGAAAACCTCTCTGGATGAGAACGGGGTCTCATCTATTGCATTCGGCATTGGTACCAACGCAAACCCAGCCCATACCACAATACAATAAGCATCAAATTATTCGTGATACCAAATGAAAATTAGTTAATTAAACTAGTATAGTCACCTGAATTGTATGATTTTTTAACAAAGGATGATCAAAAGCTGGCTGTTTGTAGATATCTACACAATCGATTATATCTCCATCCGGGCTCTGTATCAAATACATTTTCTCATCGCACACACATAGATATCAGTCTGAATTCTCAGTGTTGTAATAAAATTACACTGTTATTGAACATTGGGGTCATGGAGACACCACAACCCACAAAAAGTGAACAATTCTTCTAAGACCAAAGCTGAAAATACCATATAGAAAACAAACATGTTATATGAAGTGATTAATAACCTTGATGGTTTTAAGAGCAGGCTTGTTAAGGTGCTTCAATTGCTGTTGAACCTCCAGTTTTTGTTTCTTACTAAAGACGGTGTTAGTGTTCCTAATTCCAACTGAAGACATTGGTGCAAGAAAGAAGAACAAGCACAAGGTCATCTTTCTTGCCCTTGACCACATCCTCTTACTTCCACAAGGCGGTGCCATGAGTAACTAGCTAATACTCGAATCAAGTGGTAGTAATATCTAGCTTCGTTCATTCCCTTTGCAATATTTAAACATACATTTGTTCATCCTCTTTATAGTGTTCCACATGCTATTTATCAATGTATACTAATGATCACCCTATTTTTGGCCATGTCTAAATGAGACTTTGATTTAGCTGTTTTACCTTAATTTTGTAAGCTTATAAGTACAAACTTAGAGACCGTTTGGTTTGCGCTGATTTTCCAGTATGTTTGTGTCTGCATTTCCTTTGTTTTTTTTTTTTTTTTTTTGAGAAGCACATTTCAGCAACTTTTGAGAGATTTCAGTGGGTCCGTGCATTGTTCAGGACCACAAACCATTTTTTTAACAAAACTTTCGTTAAAAATGGGCTCACGGCACTATTCACACATTTAAAAATTATTTTGCTACAGTTTTTCAGTTTTTAATTTTTAGCAAAATAAGTAGTATCCAAACACACCCATTGGCTACCGTCATTCTTTTGTTTCTTTGTCATTTTGCTGGATTGGTCAAAATTCAAGGGAAATAATATGTCCTCTTTGAACTGTTCCACAAGCTAAAAATTTCGGAAGTTTGTTATTTTAATTTTTTTTTTTAAAAAAAAATTAAAATTTGAGAATCTTAGATAAAAGAGAAATTTAGAAATGACTTAACTTTTTAGCAATGTCTCAAAAATTTTGGTGGTGTAAGACTTATGGGCTAATTTGAGGCAGGAACTATAAGATCTCTTCTCTCTTTTTTTTTTTCTTTTTTTTTCAATTTGAAGGAGAGAAAAAAATTTAGTGGGAAGTGAGAATAGATTAGTTTTAAATTTTGTAAAAGAATTTTATTAATTTTTTTAAATAAAGCCTAAATGAAATTTCCTTATTTGTCTTTAAACTTAACTTAGGAGTAGTTTTAAATATTATGTAGAGTTTTTTATGAGGAGTACTTGTACTTCTGATAACAAAGTATTAGTTTCAAAATTTTGGGTTGGCACCTATGGATCCAAAACAAAAAAATATGCACCATCCAATTTTTTCAAACTTATTTAGCTAAAATTGAAAACTTTTTACAGAAAGTACTGTAGATAAAGATAAAAGTTAGTTAAATAATACAATGGAACTATGAATAGTAACAAAAAATATAGTAGGACCCATGAATAGTAGCAAAAATAAGCTGAAATTGCAAATAATTGAAATTTTCGGCTTGTCCCAAACGCACACTTACATAATCCCTAAAAATTACACTACTCACACATAAATAAATAAATAAATAAAATGATATAAAATTTATATGCAAGATATGCATGGATATATTTCCATATACCATGAAAATATAAGTCATTGCAAAATGAAAAATCTATTCTATCAAGATTGAAAAAAACTTATTTTAAAATTAAGAAAAAAATTGAAAACAATTTCTGCAAATAAATGATATAAAACTGTATTCAAGTGATGCATCGACATATTGTCACAACATGAAAATATAAGTCATTGCAAAATAATAATAAAAATACATTTCTATCAAGACTAAAAGAGATTTTTTTTTTTTTTTTTGGTTCGAAACAATTTTGTACAAATAATGTTGTTCTTGTGAATATACTCAGAGATTTATTTCTTTACTTATTGCATAGTTTTAATATTTTCCAGAGGTGGTACTATTATTATCTATACTTGCCTCTTCAACATTATGGCCTTTAAAATTTTCAATTTTAAAGCCCATTACTCCTAAAATTTTCAATTTCTTTTCGACGCTCCAACTACTCTCAAGTCTCACGTGGAAGCCACACAGCCATGTTGCTTTAAAATTTAAAATCATGGGTTATGCTAACGAGTGTTCTTAGAGCATTGTTAACAATCAATTTTAAGAAAGTTTTAACAAACTTTTATGAAAAATGAAAAAAATTGTCAAAATATTAATTGTTTTTTTTTCCCATAAAAACTTTCTTTAAATAGATATTAAACAATGCTCTAAGAGCATTCATTAGCATTTCCCTAAAATCATTTCCAATGTTGTTATTCGACAAGAAAGGTTATTTTGGTTGTCGTTTGCATAAATGAATTAGGTGAATTGATATTTTCCCACTCAAGTCTACTCCATCCCTCCAGTTGCCTTATGTGGAATCTTTGGCTTCTCGCTTGGCTATGGCTATTGAACAAAAACCATCTATTGAACAAAGTTCTAGTAAATGCCATCCATGTTAAAGTTAGACTTAGGGTGGTTCTTAGGGGAATAAAATAGAAATAGGGTAACAATTCCCTCACACTCATTATTTCACATCCAAGTTACATGTTTTAAAAATGGACATCGCATTTTGTTTGTATTTTAAAATGTGTAAATCAGCACATCAATTATAGATATGGTGTATCACGGTGAATGTAAAATAAGTATATGAAAATATTTAGCCATTCTTCAAAGAGCTACAAACCATACGTCGTAGAAATTGCATTGTAAACAATAATTCTAGGACCAAACCATTTTGCTCACCCTTTCCTACAAATATTTTATGTGGTTAATTGTGAGTAGTAGAAAAAAAGGTAATAAATCTATGTAAAAGTGATTGACGATCTGTCACAATCAACCACATTGATAGTTGTCAGAAAAGTTAGCTGTCACATAGAACATGTAGCATACACAAGAGACATGGATCCTTTCTCCTCCTATAATTATACCTAGGTCCCAATGGGATGTCCATGAAAATTTTCTCTCCACGAAAATAGACCGGTGTGCTCCATTTTTCCAATATGGCGGCCCTAGCTTTCTTTAAGTTAGTCTTGTTGTAATCCTTGAGAAGCTATAAGAGAAAACTAGGACAAAATTGGCCAATGCTTTTTCGCCCAAATTATATAGCCTTCTACCCCACTTCTCAAACTAAATAGGAAAATGTCTCTTTTAAAACTCGATTTGCTCAAAATGAGTTAGACCATATAATGGTGTTTTTAAGGAGTCTATAGCGATGTTTTAAGGACCTATAGTGACGTTTTGTAACTTAACCTCCATGAACTTGAGTTATAGGTAAAAAAAAAGTAAAAAAAAAAAAATTACCTATAACTTGAGTTTAGGGAGGTCGAGTTATAAAACGTCACTATAGGCTCCTTAAAACATCACTATAAACTCCTTAAAACGCCATTATAGGGCTCCAATTTTTTTTTAAAACTCGATTTTGAGCAAATTGAGTTACAAAAGAAGGACATTTCCCTAATTAGTTTGGGAAGAGAGACAAAACGCTATATAATTTGGGCGAAAAGGGCATAGGCCAATTTTGTCCGAAAAAACTAGGGCTACACACTTGACTTTGCTGTTAACAAAGCCTTTGGACAATCAGACTTCAAGTCAAACCACGTGGTTAGGTTTCGGTTGCTTCAATAAAACTCATAACAATTATTATATAAATTTTTATAACGAATTGGCAAGTTGTTAATAACAGATAATAAGATATATATATATATATATACACACACTAGTGAACTCATATCAAAACTTACAAAAAAAATTATCAATTATTGTGAAAAATTATTAGGTGTGAAATTGTACTCTTGGTTGCTTATTTTTTGTATACCCTACAGCATGTGTGATACTTAGTGACTAGATTTTTTAAGATTCGATATCATGGTAGTTTGACACATATAATATGTAACCTTAGGAATATTATAAATTTTAATATATTGGATTTGAAAACCAACGTGTTAACATTTAAACACAATATGAATGTTTAAAAAAAAAAATAATATATATTTAATATGACGTTGATGTAAGTGCAATACTATTCATTGTCACGTTAATTTCTAAGGTTTTGGTGGTAAATTTTTTTGCAATGGCGTATTAATGATTTTGCTGTCAACTAGGACTAGGACAAAATAGATCATTCTGGCTAAGGGTCATCAAATAGCCCATGGCCCACGGCTGACCAAAAACCCAACAGCCCATCGGGCTAATGGGCGGACCAGTCCATTGTTATTAAGGCCCATGGGTAGCCCACTAGCCCAGTGGGTTAGGCCGTGGGCTAGTTTTTATGCCCATGGGCACCCGGTATGAAGGATTGATCTTGAGATATTGTAATAGAATTTCTTAAGAAAACTTTCCAAACCACTAAGATACTTAAAGTAATTGTGCTAAACTTAGTTTACTAAATATATATTTTCCAGTAGTCTAGCAAATTTGAATTAACCATTTGATTTTTTTTATTAAAGATAAAAATAAAAACTATATGAAACCTTATTTAAAAAAAAATTAAATAGATTTGACGATAAAAAAAATTGTAATTAAGTATTAAATTCTTTGATTTTTTCCTTTTTAAAAACTAGATTGATTATTCCCTTATTAAAAATTATTATTTATTTCTAAAAATAATAAAATAATATGCTAACACAATCTCATGGGTAGCCCATTAGGCCCAACTTAGTACCTAGCCCATTAAAGACAAAATGGGCATTGCCCATGGGCATGTCATAGGCTGGGGTTTTCTCTTTTGGCCTAGCCCGACCTAGCCCGTTAATTAGTTAATAGCCCATTACGCCTAGCCCATTGTGCCCTTGGGCCAATAAAAATGAGCCGGGCTAGCCCGACTTGGCCCATTGACGACCCTTAATTCTGGCATACAAAGGATAAGACAATCGAGTGACACCAGTGTGCACTAATCGAAGTTTATCTGATATTAAGTTAGATGGTCTTACATTCAATCCATGAGATGATAAAAACCTTAACAAGGGGAATGCTGACTCATATTACGTACTCACTATTGTCCTAATCAACTAGTCTTACTATATATACTTCCACAAGTGGTTAAAACAGCTAGCTTTGATACAAAGGATCACTCCATTATTTTTGACTATGTCTAAATAAGACTTTAATTTAGCATTTTTACTTTAAATTTTTTTAAGTACAAATTCCCTGTTAAATTTCCTATGAACTACTGCTCATTCTTTGTTTTTGTCATTTTTTAGTATTGGTCAAAATTCAAGGAAAAATAATTCGTCCTCTTTGAACTTTTCCACAAGCTAAAAATTTGGGAGGTTTGTCACTTTAAAAAAATCATAAAATCAGAGAATATGAGATAAATGAGAAATTCAGTAATGATTTAAGTTTTGGATAGTGTCTCAAAATTTTTTATTATGTTAGACTTATTGTCTCAAAAATTATAGAATCTCTTTTTTTTTTTTAACCAAAAAAAATATATAGAATCTCTTTTTCTTTTTTTGAAGGAGAGATAAGAATGTAGTGGGTAGTGAGAAAAGTTTAGGTTTAAGTTTTGTAAAAGAATTTTATTAATTTTTTTTTTTAAAGAATGCCTAAATGAAATTTCCTTATATGTCTTTAAGTTATTTTAGGAGTAGTTTTAAATATCATGTAGACTTTTTATATGAGGAGTGCTTGTAATTCTGATAACAAATTATTAGTCCCAAAATTTTGGGTCACTCCTCTGGATCCAAAATGAAAAAATATGCACCATCCAATTCCTTCAAACTTATGTGATCAAAAGGATTCCCTAAGAAAATTACATTACTCACACATAGAAAATTACAAAATGATATAAAATTTATATGCAATAGATGCGTAGACATATTTCCATATACCATGAAAATATAAGTCATTGCGAAATGAAAAATCTATTCTATCAAGATTGGAAAAGATATAGGCAAAAACACCATTTTAGTCCTTACATTTTGGTAACAGTCAATTTGATCCCTGTTATTTTCAACTTAAATTAATTTGTTCATTACCGTTAATCCACTAATAGAAAATGCTTATGTGTCTAGTGATGTGCAATATTGACATGTCCATTGCTGATGTGTTTAAATTTTAAGGTACCCATTTGCAATTAGATGGCAAAAGAACCCACATCAACATTTTTAATTATTAGGTGAAGAAAGAAGTCACATCAGCATGTATGTATAGGTCCAAACACGTGGCAAGAATTTATTGGTGGAGTATAGAGTGGAGTAGGAAAAGTGGGACAGAAAATTTGAACTCGTATATATATCCTTTTACCAATTTTATCATTTTCTTTATTATTATTATTTAATTTTCTTACCATTTCTTAGAAACCTAACATATTTTATTTTAATTTTATCGATTTTCTATTTTACTTTCTTTGCAATTTCTTAGAAGCTAAACAGCATACTTGCAATTGATTGACCACCACCGATCCTAAAGTACCACTAACCTAACAATTTAAAACCACCCTTGACCACAATCCATAACCACCAAACTCGAATTCACAAGGTAAACCCAAAATCCATCTCAAGCATCTCTCTCCCAATGCCCATTATCCAACCGTCTTGGGCTAAGCCTCAGCCGTCGGCGTCACCTTGGCTGTAAGCCACGACTATATCCTCATGCGAAATGACAAAGGCTTCCATTACGGAGTTGGATGCCTTTGTCATTTCGCATGAGGATATAACTGTATAAGTGCATAAGAAATTAAGAGCAGAAAAATAAAATAAAATAAGGATTAAGGTTAAGGATTAAGTTTTCTTTCTTTAAAATTAAGATTTTTGTTTTTATTTTTTTATAATAAGAAATAAAAAAAAATTATTCATACAGTGATGTGGAATTTTTTAATATTAATTTAAATTTATTATAGCCACATAAGCTTTAAGTGTGCCAATTGTGCACAATGTTAACCACATAGGCATTTTTCGTTTGTGAGTTAACAATATGGATCAAATTAGCTATAAGTTGAAAATAACAGGAACCAAATTGACTATTACCAAAATGTATGGACTAAATTGATTGTAACACCAAAATGTAAGGACCAAAATGGTTTTTCGCCAAAGATATATCTAAAAAACAAAAATTGGTAACAATTTCATACAAATAAATGATATAAAACTTATATTCAAGTGATGCATAGATATATTGCCATAACATGAAAATATAAGTCATTTCAAAAAGAAAAATATTTCTTGCATAGTCATTGCAAGATTAAAAGCTTTTTTTTTTTTTGGAAACAATTTTGTAAAAAAATAATGTTTTTCTTGCATAGTTTGAATCTACTCAGAGGCTTTAATGTGCATTGGCTCGTCTATTCATACGGATGGCATTTCATTACTTGCTCGTGGGAGTTATCCCGACTTAGATGTGGTTTACGGTCGTTCTTGAAATGGACGACCGTTTTATCGATACTCGTCAATAATTATGGTTTTTGTTTGTAAAAATAAATTAGGTGAATTGATATTTGCCCACTTAAGTCTACTTCATACCTCTATTTGCCCACTTAAGTATACTTCATACCTCTGGTTCCCTTTTGGGCGAATCTTTGGCTTCTTGCTTGGTTGTGGCTATTGAACAAAAACTCCATGTACAAAACAAATTCTAGTAGTTGCCATCCATGATTAAGTTAGAGATAGCGTGGTTCTCAGGAAAAAAAAAATCACATCCAAAAAATTTTCATGATTTAAAAGTGGACATCTCATTTTTGTAATTTAAACTGTGTACATCAACACATCAATTATATATATATATATATATATATATATATATTGTGTAACATGGTTAATGTAAAATAAGAATATGAAAATATTTAGCCTTCCATCAAAGACCTACAAACCATACACCATGTAAATTGCATTGCAAACAATAATTCTAGAACCACACCATTTTGCTCACCCTTTCCTACAACTATTTTATGTAGTTGATTGTGAGTGGTTGAAAAAAATTGATAGATCTATGTAAAGAGTGATCGATAGTCAATTCCAATTTACCACATAAATAGTTGTTGGGAACAGTTGGCCGTCACACAAAACGTGTAGCATACACAAGAGATATGGATCCTTTTGTCCTTCTATATATAGCGCGTTTATCTTTTAGTAAACCAAGGATTATTTATCATTAACTTTGGATTCCTTAAACATAGTGGCGTTTTCCCTTAATTGTTAATTTTGGTAAAATGGAGTTGATTTATGGTTCGTCTGTGTCGGCCAGTTAACTAGCAAATGCAAGAGAATTTCAAAAATAAATGTCAGCAAAGTTGCACTAACAAGTTTTAGGAGACTTGGACATTTAAAAGCACAAAATAAGCCCAAAAATTTATTCTTCATTGCGAATATGTTCAGGGGATATTTGCTTGTGAAAAACTTTCAGGGGTGTGAGTGGCAGAATCTCGAAAGATTTGAACCCTAGATCAATCTTATTGTTTAATTTAAGATTAATTTGAATATCATGATGATTGTATAATTCAGGCAGTATCTCTAACACTTTTCTAAAAGGAGACCTTATTGTGTATTACTATCATATTTTCCTTTTAAGAATACTAGTGCATGTTTTAACAAACCAGTTTCTCCATCAAGTCCTTGTAAATTCTTTTTGAGAAACCAGCTTGATACTTTATTAAAATGAGATTGCTAAATTAGCTACATCTTGTTGAACAACTGTAAATAATGGATTGGGGACTCCCTCCATCCAAACTACATAGTTTGAGACATTAATAGAATATCTTGCTAGACTATGTGCTAATCTATTGCCATCTCTTCTACAATGAGAGTATGACAATTTTTCATAACAACTGGAAAAAACCTTGGCATCATGAAGCAAAAGCTCCACTAATGCTATAGAATGTCCACCACCTTTAAGTGAGTTTATAATCAATTCTGAATCACCTTCAAGAACAGCCTCTTTTATGCCTATCTCTTCTCCATATTCCAGGGCCCGAGCAGCTGCTATTGCTTCAATCTCTATAGGAAGAAGAGCTGGTGCAATGCTTTGAGCAAGAGAGGCAATAACAGCTCCTGTGTGATCACGGATAACCACCCCAATCCCACTCCTATTTTCCTGCTTGAAAATCGCACCGTCAAAGTTTATTTTGAAGCTTCTCGCATCAGGTGGTTTCCATTTCGTTCTCTGACGTGGAATGGTTGCCGGTTTGGCTGGGATTGTAGCAGTGAACTCCTCCAATTTTTCCTTCGCCTGGGATTCAATCATGTCTGACGGGCAGCAAGCCTTGTTGAGCCGCACCTGATTCCGTTGATGCCACAAGCCCCACGTCACCATCACAAAGAGCTCCGGATTACCATGATTTTTGAGTATCCATGATAAGAGCTCCTTAAAGTTTAAGGGACTTACGTTTTGGCAGCCAAACCACTCCGAAGATGCCCAGGCTGACCTGATCTTGCTGCAAGACCACAGTGCATGTAATGTGGTTTCCTCTTCCAGTAAACAACGTTCGCACCTGCCGTTCTCCGTGATGTGGCGTCGTTTTAGATTATCTTTCGTGGGAATTGCTTCACGGCATGCTCTCCACACAAAGTTTTTAATCTTGTTATGAACTCTCAAGTCCCAAATGCTACGCCAGAAATTTCTGTCCTCCGTTTGAGCTTCCACCACCCCTGAAACTTCAGCCTCACTCTTCAAAAACCTGTAACCAGATTTGCAATTATACTTCCCTGTTTGAGTCCACGGCCAAAACAGTCTATCTTCAGTAGGGAACCTTGAGAGAGGAATTGATTTAATGATGTCAGCTTCCACTGGTGCAAAAAGGCCATCAATAACTTCATCATCCCACGTTCTTGAGTCTTCCTTGATGAGTTTGTCAACCGTAGCTTCCTCCCAACCTTCAAGAATGGGAGATAAAATTCTATTCGGTGGTTTTGATGGTAGCCAAGCATGATGCCACACCTTAACTTTCTGCCCATCACCTATTCTCCAACATGCACCCCGTTTGATCACATCTCTTCCTTGGAGTATACTTTTCCAAGCATAAGAACCTCTACTAGACTCCGCCGCCTCCATAATTGTACAATTAGGAAAGAAACGAGGTTTGAAAACCTTGTAGAATAGGGAATTTGTATCCTCTAACAACCTCCAAGCTAGTTTGGCCAAGAGGGAATCATTGTGTAAAGCTAGATCATGAAAGCCCATCCCCCCTTCCCTTTTGGCTTTTGTCATTTCCTCCCATTTTATCCAATGAACCTTTCGCTTCATCCCTCGTTGTCCCCACCAAAATTTTCTAACCATCACCTCAATTTCATTACACAACCCCAAAGGTAGTTTGAAGCAACCCATTGCATACGTAGGTATGGCTTAGATGACCGCCTTAATTAGCACCTCCCTTCCTGCTTGGGAAAGGAGTTTCCCTTCCCATCCTTGCAACTTCCTCCACACTCTCTCCTTTATATAATTGAAACTTGCTTTTTTTCCCCTTCCAATCAAGGATGGCAACCCCAAATATTTTTCATAGTGATGGATTTCACGGACCCCCAAAATGCCTTTAATAATTTGGCGGTTTGCTTCAGTAACTGCTTTGCTGAAGAATAAGGCTGTCTTCTCCCTATTTAATTTTTGGCCAGATACTTCTTCATACAAAGATAGCAGCTCCAAGACTTTACAGCATTCTGCAGAATTGGCCCTACAAAAGAGAAGGCTATCATCTGCAAAAAATAAGTGTGTTAGCTTGGGTCCTCTTTTGCACAAACTGAATCCGTGGATGTCCCCATTATTTGCAGCCTTATTTATTAGACCATGAAGGCCCTCAGTGCATAGAAGGAAGAGAAAAGGAGAGAGAGGATCTCCTTGTCTAAGCCCTCTTGAGGGGTGAATCATACCCATTGGCTCACCATTTACTAGTACAGAGTAGGTGACTGATCGCACACACACCATAATAAGCCCAATCCACCTTTCAGAAAAACCCATCTTCCTCATCACATTTTCAAGAAACACCCATTCAACCCTATCATAGGCTTTACTCATATCAAGCTTCAAAGCCATAAAACCCGATGTACTTGAATTATAATTTTTCATGCAATGTAAAGTTTCGAAGGCAATAAGGATATTATCAGATATGAGGCGGCCTTTTACAAAAGCTGATTGGTTTTCATTTGTAACTAAATTGAGGAATTTTTTTAGTCTATTGGCTAGGACTTTAGCAAAAATTTTGTAAAGTACATTGCACAAACTTATAGGGCGATAATCAGACATTAAGCTTGGGTTTTTCTTTTTTGGGATTAGAGTAATAAAGGTGTGATTCAGAGGGTGTGGAATAGTACCTGAATTTAACCAGGATAGCACTGAGTGAGTAACATCACCTTCAATCATAGGCCAAAAATGCTGAAAAAACAGGGGGGGCATTCCATCTGGTCCTGGTGCCTTCATTGGTGCCATTTGTTTCAGAGCTTGTATTACCTCCCAATCCTCAAAACTGCTTGTCAGTTCATGGTTCATATCATCAGTAATCACTTGAGGAATGTGATTAAGAGCTTTATGGTGATTGGCCGGAAAAGATGTAGTGAACAATTCACTATAGTACTGAATGAGGATCTCTGCTACTTCATTTGGCCCTTCCCTCCAAACTCCATGGCTATCATTTAGTCCCAAAATCACATTTTTCCTAAACCGGCGGGATGCACGGCTATGGAAAAATTTTGTGTTTCCATCTCCATTTTTTAGCCAAAGAATTCGAGAGCGTTGATTCCACATCCTTGTTTCTCGGTCCATCAACTCATTTATCTCTCTTTGCAGTTCTCTAATCCGTACATTGCTTCCGGTTCTCAATGCCACCACTTCCTCTTCAACTAGCATCTCCCTTTTCTTTTTTAGCTCCCTTCTCACATTTCCAAATACATTGTAATTCCACCATGATAAATCTCTGCCACATTTTTCTATTTTTCCAAGGACTTTCTTATCTGGATCTCTTGATACACATGATCTCCATGCTGCTTCCACCACCTCCCCACACCCACTATCGGATAACCACATCTCCTCAAACCTGAAGGGTTTTTTTGAGGATGGAATTTCAATACCTGAAGGGTTTATTAACAATGGGCAATGATCCGAGGAAAGACAAGGTAAATGGTGAACACGGGTACCTGGAAACCTTAGAAACCATGGATTGGTTGCTAATCCACGGTCTAGTCTCTCCCAAATCGAATGGCCATCATTATAATGTTTTGTCCAAGTGAAATTTGGGCCAATAAAACCCAAATCCATAAAACCACACTCATCTATAACATCCCGAAAGGCTTGCATTTGACTGTCCTCCCGTCGTACCCCTCCTTTCTTTTCTTCCTGTCTTGTAATCTCATTGAAGTCTCCTGCACACAACCAAGGAATGTGCGGCTTATCATTTAGGGTACGAAGCTTTTCCCACGCCTCATGCCTTCTATGTGTCACTGGTTCACCATAGAAACCAGTGAAGCGCCATTCTTGAGGTGTGTCTTTCTCAACAAAAGCATCAATACAATACTTTGATGAATCTTCCACTGAAATTCGGATGTCTTCCTTCCACAACAAAATCAAACCACCACCTCTATGGCCACTGGGTACTGACCATTTATTTCTAAAATCAAAGTTGCGTAACACTTCATCTAGCCTTGCATCGTCTGTCCATGTCTCGGCCAAAAACACGACAGCAGGATCTTTTGCCCGGATGTAATCTCCAAGCTCTCTCACTGTACATGGGTTCCCAAGCCCACGACAGTTCCAAACTAAGAGACTCATTGTGTAGAGCGGGGCTGAACATCAGCCTCCGCCAACTTTGAAGAATTAATCTCAATAGAAACCGCACGTTTTTTGCTTGGTAAACCATTGGGATTGGAGAGTTCCTCAAAAACTCTTTTTGTTGATAGCACAGATTCAAAAGTGCATGGATTTTCGACTGGGCTGTTGGGTAAATCTGCCTTGTTCAACCTTTTCCATGATCCTTGCTGCCGAGGATGTGGAATATTTTGTGTTTCATTAGTTGCTGCACGTGATTTGTCATGGTAGACACCCTCTAGGCCTTGAGAAACCCTAGCCGCCTCCTTTACTCCCTCTCTAGTCACGTGCACATTGGTTGATTTTTTCTCATTCAATGACTTACTTATTGTGTTTTGCCCAGCCTTTAATTTGGACAGCCCCTCATCAATTTCAACAAGCTCAGAAAGGAAAGCATTCTACATCCATATAATATGCAATACGATTTAATTAATGCATTTCTTGTCAAGGGTGTACACTTTCCGATCATTGTGCCCAAATCTAATTTCCCATTTAAAATATAATAAATAAAATAATATTTTTTTAATAAATATTAAATAGGCATGTCCAAGAAATGTGTAGAAAATAAAATTCCCCCAAGTGATTGGTACAAGCATCCGCCAAATAATGTAACTCCAACTATTTGGAAAGAGATGTGCAACAAATGGAATAATGACAAGTGGAAGGTGATTATAAATTGAACTTTATTAATAATTTTTTTTCCCTGAAATCTTTCTTAAAAAAAAAAAATTTGCTTAGAAAATCAAGCCATCATTGCGACTATAGGTTATGTACCAATAACTAAGTGCAAAAAAGAATTGGTATGATAAAATTGTGATGTTAAATTTCTATAACATTAGTTCATATATTGAATTGTTTATATTATTATTTTCCTTTTAAAATGGTAATAGGAGGAGAAGAATGGTTGCGAACCAGGTTCAATCGAATGTTTCAGGTTGATGCATATGAAAAAGGATGGTGTTACTTTTGCCAGTAAAAAGCACAAAATTTATTTGTATGTTGTTTTTTTTCCAAAAAAATAAAAATCTTATTGAATTTAAAGTATGTGTATATCTAATAAGGTATTAATGTTGTTATAGGAAAAAATAGATGCAAGAAAATTGGAGACTACATCTCAAGGTGAGATTGTTAATGATAGTCAAATATTCTTCGAAGTGACTGGGCCTCCTACTCGTGGTTGTGTGTTTGGCATGGGTGCCGGTGTCAAGCCTAGAGATGTGTATGGCCCAAGTTCATCTAGCCAGTGCAGTAAGCGATGTCAAGGGGATCGTTTAAAAGAAAAGGAGGATTTTGAACTTCGTTTTAAACAAATAGAGGATAAAAGGTCTATTGAGAAAATGGAATTGGAGGGAACAATCAGTCAATTGAAAGAGGAAATGCCACTTATTATAGAAAATGTTTTGAAATTGATGGGCCTTAATTCTAAGCCAGAACCTACCACATAGGTGGGTGTGTATATATTTATTCAGTACAATCAAAATTAAATCTTTTTGCTATTTTCTTGAGGTTGTTGAAATAACTTGTAAAGTTGCTCATTATAGATTTCAATTATTTGGATCACTAAATTTAGATTAAAAATAGGTTATTGAAATTAGTATCTCTTTACCTATCCATTTAAAGTACATGATTTGTAGTGTTTGTTATGAAAATGTTATTAATGTTACTAATTAATGTGATTATTGGAGGCAAATGTATTCTTTGGAGTTCTCATTCACAGGAGAACTACAAGGTTCTTGTTAGTAGTAACAATTTTTTGTGTGTTTGGCATGGGTGCCGGTGTCAAGCCTAGAGATGTGTATGGCCCAAGTTCATCTAGCCAGTGCAGTAAGCGATGTCAAGGGGATCGTTTAAAAGAAAAGGAGGATTTTGAACTTCGTTTTAAACAAATAGAGGATAAAAGGTCTATTGAGAAAATGGAATTGGAGGGAACAATCAGTCAATTGAAAGAGGAAATGCCACTTATTATAGAAAATGTTTTGAAATTGATGGGCCTTAATTCTAAGCCAGAACCTACCACATAGGTGGGTGTGTATATATTTATTCAGTACAATCAAAATTAAATCTTTTTGCTATTTTCTTCAGGTTGTTGAAATAACTTGTAAAGTTGCTCATTATAGATTTCAATTATTTGGATCACTAAATTTAGATTAAAAATAGGTTATTGAAATTAGTATCTCTTTACCTATCCATTTAAAGTACATGATTTGTAGTGTTTGTTATGAAAATGTTATTAATGTTACTAATTAATGTGATTATTGGAGGCAAATGTATTCTTTGGAGTTCTCATTCACAGGAGAACTACAAGGTTCTTGTTAGTAGTAACAATTTTTCTTTTTTTTTTAGCAAATAAAAACTTACTCACCTGTGGTTTGGCCAAAATTGAAGTTGCCTACCAATGATTTGAAACTTAACATTTTACCCACCTAAGGTTAGCTCACTTAGTTTTGTAACCCATCCCTGTTGAAAGTAGAGCTAAATATGTAATTTTGCTCCACTTTTATATCTCTCTCCTCCAAAAACCCAAAAAACATAAAAATACAAGATCAAATCGAATCCAATAGAACACTTACATCATGGGATTCCAAACTATAAGTAGGTAACTTAAATTTCAATCAAACCGTAGGTGGGTAAAGTGTCAAATTTCAAACCATAGGTAGGCAACTTAAATTTCAACCAAACCACAGGTAGGCAAGTTGTAATTTTCCCTTTTTGGTTTATTGATGATACTATTGTCAATGGTAAGGATTTTGTATTCTTCAATGTTGATAATACTATCATCATTCATCGTGGGGATTGTTGTTGATGTAGTTAAATTAGTGTGTTTTAGTTATATCTTTATTGTGTATTGTAATTATAATTTGCAAACCAATGCTGGAGGAGGATATCAAAATGTGGACAAAAATACAGAAGATGACTTTGAGGTGGAAAATGACTCTCAGAAGGAGGATAATGACTTAGATGATGATTGATCTTTCAATATTTATGTTTTCAAGTTTGGTGAAGGATATTATAGCTTTCATGTATTAATGAACATCTTATGCTAGTTTGTAGACCTCTTAATATTTTTGTTTTTATTGAATTATGCACTTATTAGTTTTAGACAATTATGGATTTGTGCTTGTTATTTGAACGGAGAAAGTTTTGGGAGATTTATGTTTCCTTGCAATTAAAATATTAGAAATGATCTCTCTTTTATTATTGACAGAGTTATTTTGTTGCAAATAATGTATTAGTGATGTGGTAAATAGTTTTCAATGGTCGCATTGATAATGTATTGTTGATGACAAACCAAGTATTTTACGACAACTTTTAGCCCTAGGGTTTTTAATCTCTTTCTTATCAATTTTGGGGGTGCTCCTAAGATGGATTTACCATTGTCTATGTTCTCACTGGCTAAAACTGTTTTGACATCATTGTTTTTAGATTCAACATTATTAGCAGGTGAAACAAAAATAGTAGTACTAGTAGAAGCAATATTAGAAGAAGAGAAGTCATACCCTAAACCGGTTCGATTGGAAGCAGATTTCTGAAGACTAAGCATCTTGTCAAGCTTTGCACTTGAAGGCCTCTTCAGTTGATCTCTGACTTGAAACAATTTTGCCTCAAGCTTCTTGGTTTTCTCAGCCAAGAAATTATTCTCAAATCTCAGTGCTCCAATGGTCTGATTAGCTTCATCAAACTTCGTGAAAATTTCTTCTCGTTCAAGCTTCACTTCATTGAGCTTCTTGGTGGCCAGCATATACAATTTCTCATGTTTTTCTGAGACCTTGTATAATTTTGCATAAGCTGTGTGGATGTCATCTTGTTCATCCATCTTTTCAAATTTAGACTCCACCAAGTCCTCTTCTTCATCCACATCTTCAACAATCCCCTTAGTAGGATTTCCAGTGGTAGTGAAGGCATTTAGGATTCCATCATTCTCATAATTAGAATCATCTTTAGGCTCGATGTTGCTCAAAGTAGCTGCAAGTGCCTTGCTCTTCCCAATGGTCTTGAGATATGTAGAGCACTCTTGTTTCATGTGACTGAAGCCTTAACACCCAAAGTACTTTGGTCCTGAAGGAATAGTGTACTGACCACTATCCTTAGCATCTTTCTTTCCTTTGTCTTGGTTCTTGAATTGAGACAAACTGGACTGCTTGCGGCCTTTATCAAATCCTTTTGTATTGGCATTCTTCATGAATTTTTTGAACTGCCTTGTGATATAGGATTTCATTTTAGAATCTTCATCATCAGAAGACTTATCAGTATCACTGCTTTTAACCTTCAGTGCCATGCTCTTGCTCTTGCTTGATTTCCCGATCCTTGTTAAACCCAACTTATAGGTCTGTAGATTGCTAACCAGCTCTATCAAATGAATTTTGTCAATATCTTTTGATTCCTCAATTGCAGTGATCTTGGCATGGGCAGAGATCTGAGCACCTTTCTAACAATCTTGGGTTTAGGAATGGTTTTCCCAAAATTAAAGGCTGAGTTCACTATGTCCTTGAGCTTGGCATAGAACTCATCGAATGGCTCATCCTCTTCCATCTTAATCTCTTCAAAGCTTGTAGTAAGCCTTTGAAGCTTCGAATCCTTGATAGCCTTAGTTCCTTCATAGGTTGTCTGGAGGATGGTGCATGCTTCCTTAGCAGTTTCAGTAGATGATATCTTCTTGAATTGCTCTTTCGTGATCGCATTGAATAAAGCATTCAATGCCCTGCTATTGAAATTTGCCGCTTTAATCTTAGCATCATCCCAATTGGCCGGTGATTCCTTTGGGTTGGTCCAGCCTATTTCTGTAGCTTGCCACACTTTCTTATTTAATGACAGCAAGAAAGCTCTCATGCGTACTTTCTAGTATGCATAGTTAGTTCCATCAAATAAAGGGGGTATAATAAGAGACTGTTCTCTATCCATGACAAATTGGGGTCAATGGATCACACGGTAAAGATTAATCCTAATCAAAGTGTGTTTGCTTTGATACCACTTGATAGGTCAATAATGTATTGACCCCTTGTGATGAATTAACCAATTAATTAGCTAAGTTAATTAATTAATTCAATTAGCATGCAATAAGTGTGGTAGCACAAATAAATCACCAACTAAGTTAATATGCAGGGAAAAATAAATTGACACGGTGATTTGTTTACGAATAGGGAAAATCTACACGGCAAAAACCCCATTGGGTGATTTTAAGGTCACCACTTCCGAGAATCCACTATTATCATAATAAGCAGTTACAAGTAAAGGAATCCTAGTACTTTATACCTACTTACAATTGAAACCTTATCCTAATACCCAACTGGACTTGTTCTGTAGTGATAATCTCTCCTTTCAATGCACAGCTCCCAGTATGTGACTAACCAATTTGATGCGCGAATCCCAGTACGCGATTTACATACCAACTTGAGAAGGATGTTGGCTGCTAAGTTCTTCAGTTCATCAACATGATGAAGATCACGAAGCTCCTTGGTTACAAAATCATACGGTGAACAAATGCAACAGCTTCTTCAAGAGAAAGATGAACTAGGGCATATGTCTTTGGTTCACAATATGCTTGTGAAAAACTTTTGTATTGATGTGCATCAGCTGTGATAGCCCTTAAAATAATCCTTATATATGTTTAGGGTTGTGAGAAAAGAAAGCACAAACATCTATACATGGATTGGATGAAAATCAGAACTGAAAATTTGATTTTCTTAAATCTCGATAGATACCCTATCTATTGAGCAACTGTCGAGCATTGAGCTTAAATAGCCTTTTAAACCTTGATAGATGCTATCTGTCGAGCTAGCTGTCGAGGTTTAAAATCCAGTACATCTTCACTTGATTCTTAGACAGACTTGCATGGCTTTAACACTTGAAGTTGAAACCTTGTTCCTTGAAGCATTATACACATCCTAGATCTACCAATTACAAGTAAAATGGGTTTTGTCAAAAGATTAGCCAATTTTATATTGACATATGTTCCTAACATGATTCACATCTGTCCTAACAATAGTTACCTTCTTTTCTCTTTCTCTCTTTGGAACACTGGCTGTTCAGGTTTTTCTCTCTCACTATTTGGGTTTTTAGTTTTGGTAGATATATAGATTCCAATTGCTTCTTAATTTTCCCACTCCTACTTAGAGTTTTGATTTTAGGTTTTTGAATTTCTTGATTAGTTTATTTTTATGATTAATCGATGGGAAATCCTTACCAAAAAAAATCTGTTTACATAGGTTGTTGAAATTAAACATTTGTAAGCATCCACCTTTATCAAAAATACAAGATTGGTAAACCCAAAATTTAAGCTCCTTAGGCATGTTGCTAAGCATTTTTCAAGTAATTTCAATTCATAGCAGGCCCATAATTTCATAGTTAGGCTGCAAGAAAATGTCATAAGGACTAGGTTACACAACATTAGTTTATGTTATTCGTGCTTCTCTCTATCTGATTTTACAAAGAAGTTGAGATTGGACTCTGCAAAACCTTGTTGCTGATGTTGAGAGTATTGTATCAAAGGCAAACCAAAATGGCGAAATGGGATCACTGCTAATATTGGAGTAAGAAAAATGAAATATTTTGATACCGATTAATACCAGTGTACCGTTTTGAAATTACCGCTAATTGTATATATTTATATATACAATTATTTATTTATATATTAACAAGTCAAACTTCACACAATTTAATGAAAATATTTCAAATTATAAACCCATATCTGATTTTATATATATATATAAATTTTTTTTTTCTTTTCTTTTCTTTCTCATTTTCAAGATTGTGCGATAATAACAATTACTGTACATTTGTTTACGCTTTTACAAGCTGAAACGCGCTTTTTGAAACAAAAAAATAAAATGTGTGTTTGGTAAGTTTTTAAAAAGCTGCATTTTCTAAAAAGCAACGTTTTCATTTGTGAAGGAAAAGCCCAAATCGCGAAAGCAACACCTTGCTCCATTGTAAAAAAGCGCTGAAGCACATTTCAATATTACCGTTGGAAGTCGCACAAATTTCCCAAATTACCCACTAGTTTTTCTTAAAAACCCAATTTTATCCCTTTGTTTATAACACAATTTTATAAAGGAACCCAATAATGAAATCAAAACCCAAAAAAAAAAAATACTGATTTAACCCATTTATATAGCATATCGTTGGCAGTGGAGAAAAGATCAAGCAACGGTAGGGAGGAAGACAGGCGACGGTGAAGGCAAAGCAAATTAGCAGACAACGAAGGCAAAAGGCAAAGACGATGGAGGCGAAAGACACAGATGACGGAGACGACCAATCAGCAGACCCACCTTTCTGTCTTTGTTTGATGAGAATCAAAGGGTGTGGTTGTGTGTGACGTTTAAGTTTGTGCGTTTTGATGGGGTAAAGGGAAAGAAACTTGTAGATGAAGTGGCAAGAGAAAAGGGAGAAAGGAAGAAAGAAAATTAAAAAAAAATAAAAAATAAAAATAAAAAAGCAAGAGGAAGAAAGATAGCTTTGTGGAATATTCTGGAGTGTGGAGGAAGTGGTAGGGAAAAAAGTGGAAAAAAGAAAAAAAAAGAAAAGAGTAAGGGTACGTGTGTGGAGGATAAAAAAAGAGGGGGAAAAAGAAAAGGAAATATGGTTTTAAAAAAAATAAGGGAAAAATAAAATAAAGAATAAGAAATTAAAATTGAGAAATGCTATCACAATATTTTCACAATAAATCTTAAATGGTAGGTTATTATTAGCTAATATTGGTGAGAAAAAAATAATTTTAATAGTACATTCAAATTAACTCTTTTATATATACATTGTCCTTTTTAGTAATTTACCACTCAAACCACCACTTTTATAAGTGCTAGCCAAACACTCAGTTTTTTCAAAAAATGCTTTTTAACAGTTTTGTTAAGAACATATGTTATGTAATTGGCTAATCCTTTGACAAAACGCACTTTACTTGTATTTGGGTAGATCTAGAATGTATTTAATACTTTAAGGAACAAGAGTTCAAGTCTAGTATTGAAGCCATGCAAATCTGTCCAAGGAACAAGTGAAGAAGTGCTGATTTTTTAAAGCTTGATAGTTGCTCAACACCTCTCGACACCTAGGCTATCTATCGAGATTTTCAACTTCTTATCGCAATCTCGATAGCTTCTCGACAGCTAGTGAATCAATCAAGAAAGCTTCTGTCTCCTCGACAGCTCCTCGATAGCTTCTCGATAGCGGTATCTATCGAAGTTTAAAGCTCGACACCTCTCGATCGATCGAGGTTACAAGAATTTAGATTTTCAGATCTGATTTTCGGCCCATGCTGACATGTATGTGTAGGGTTTCTTTTCTCACAATCCTAGACCTATATAAGGTTTATTTTAGAGGCTGTCACATAAGAGAATACAAGGAGAACATATGCAAAAGGTGACCGATGCCTTATTCTCTCTGAAAGAAGCTACTGCGTCTTTGTGCCTTAGGGTTTTGTAACAAAGTGCTTCTTGATCTTCATTGTTGATAAAGTGAAGAACTTTGTAGCCAACATTCTTCTTCCTCAAGTTGGTGAGTGAGTCACGTATTAGGATTCGTGCAAAGGTGTTAGTCACGTACTAGGAACCGTGCATCTATTGGTTAGTCACATACTGGGATTTGCGCATAAAAAAGGGTGGCGTTCATATATTGAAGAGTTTAAAGGTTCTAAAGCAGTAGAAGGTTTCTGCTGTAAGTTCATCTACGGGAATTGTAGAGTTTAGAGACAAAGGTTTTGTACTAAATCTGAAACTTCTCTTTACTATAGTGGATTGCTTGTTGGGAAGGTTTCCCCCCAGGTTTCTTTACTATGAAACTAGTTTGTTTCATTGGTTTTCCTGAGTCATCATATCTTGTCTTATTTATTTTTTCGCTGTATAATTTTGACATGATATTGATGTTTGTTCATTTTAACAAGTTTTATTCATAAGAATCTAATTACCAACTTGGATTTAAAACTTGTTAATTCTATCAACCAGGATCTATATGTTCCATCAAGTTTTTACCAAACACTCAACTTTTTCAAAAAGCCCAGTTTCATATTGCACTTTTTAAAACCTCTAGTTTTTCAAAAAGCACAATATCAAAAAATGAACCAAACTCCCCTTTAGTGTGTACAATTCATAATTGAACTTACGGAAAAGACATGAAAATGGAAAAAAGAAAAAGTGACTTAAGTTTGATTTGATGTTCACATGGGTCACTGACTCAAACACACAAAACAATAAAAGTAAAAAATAAAATAAAATTGTTTAATTAACCTTGTGTCAATAGACTCAACACATAAAATGAGAAAAGACAAGTAAAAAGAATTTGAAAAGGCAAACGAAATAAAACAAAAGAAAGAGGCATTTGGTATGGCAGTATAGGGAAGAAGAAGAAGGGAGCTCGGAGAAATGGGATCAACTTCAGCAACGTACTTGCAGCGGCAATGTGAGGGAAGATAAATCAAAATGTTACTAATATTAAATCTGTAAGCGAAATTTTTTTTTCTTTTATTCAAATCTGAAAGTCTTGATTTTTTTGTTCCGAACCGATATAAGTTTTTTGGCCAAAATATGATATTTGCTTCGATAGGGCCGAAATAACCTGATATGACTGTATTTGAACCAACATGAAACAAATGAGTTTCTATCCCAATTTAGGTTCCAATAAGAAAAGTACCAGCCATACTGGCTGATACGGTACGAAATTGACTCCCTTGGTATTGCTAAATGAAAAGTTTTATGAGCTTGTAGATACTTTTTTTTTTCATACCCTGGTGGTTCAACCATGGTTCAAACGGTTTCCTACTTTTTTAGAATAGAATGGTTCTTAGGGTTAAAAAAAACGTATTTGTGAGAGGTTCTCGGTTAACTGGTTCGAACCGTACGATTCCAGTCCGGGTCCGAAAATCATGCCTTCATGAAAAATAATACTTTTAATTATGGTTTTGTTGTTTTCTTGATATTTTATCCATTTTAACTTTGATTTTGGCCCGTGAACTATTGTTTTGAAGGTAAATTCATGATCTTTAAGATGGTAATAAATTTTTGTAATCCTAAGGCCTGATTAAAAGTTTAACCTTTTGACTCCTAGCTAGGGTTGTCAACATTGGTCAAACTTAGCAAAAATAGAAAGTTTGGGATTTTGAGTTCTTGAATCATTAGAATGATTCACCCAAGACCTGATTGGAAAAAAAAAATCCCATGTAATACCTCATTTTCTTACATTTTAAAAGCATAATTTTCACTTTTTAGTGCCTAAATCGACATTTTGGCACATTAATTGAGGGCGGAAAAAATATGGTATAAATAACTATCACCAATAGAGTACCCCTTATTCAACCATGGGTGGAGCAATCATGAGATTTTTTTCTTGCACAACTATAGGAGTCACCAACACACACTTAGTAGAACCTTTACTCAAACATGGGTGGAGCTAATATAGGAGTCTTTCTCATTCTACTTGGTGGGATCAACCAAAAAAAATTGTCCTCAAACTATCGACTTTGGATACTGGTTTTTAGGGAGAACACCTTGGAAAATATAACATATATGGTCACCACTAAACCAAGAATTTTAAGCCAATAAATTTTGGTCCAGTTATACTATATTAAGCATCCCTTCTCATTAGTATCCAATGTGGGATTTCACTACTCAACTTACAACACTACTCACACATGAAAATTCCAACAGAACTTATTATAATAGTGAATTTTGGAACTAGAAAGACTAAAGTGAAGGTTCAAATAAACGTCAAGTAACCTTTTATATTTTTGGATAAAATACTAAACTGAACCTTTAAGTTTTAACTTTTGTCATTTTAGTTCTCTAAGTTTCAATTTTGTCATGTCAGTCCACCAAATTTTAGATTTTATCAATTCAATCCTCTGTTAGGTTAACTATTGCCATTTGCTAACTAAAACAACGCTGTTTTGGGTTTTTTTTATCATTAATTAAAAAATAAAAAACTATTATTTTTAAATTTATAAAAAAAATAAATTAATTAAAAATTAAAAAAAAAAAAATCTAATCATTCCTTCGCCCCTGAAAACAAAGACTAGCAAGGAAAGATACTTATCATGTTTCAAAGGGTAAGATTGAGAAAGTCATTTGAGTCGGTTATATTTGTGCCTTTAAGATGAATGACTACAATTTTAAGAATGGCAGTGTTTACATGTTATATGCTCATTCGCCTGCGAAGCGAAGAGAAAGACAAGCTATAAGCAAAAGGAGATTGGGCTTACTGTGGTTTTATATGTGCTTATAAATGGCACACATAAATATCAAAGCAGCCTGAATATACGAACTATGTAATGCCTATTTGTGTGAGTGTTTATAGTGGTTGTTAAAATGATCTTAATTTTAAAGTCACATTCTTTTAATTGTAAGAACTAAAAAATCATAAGAGAAAAGCATAAATAACCATCTCACCATTGTTTACTAGTCAATCATGAACACTTTTGTGCATATCTTAAGATTTAGTGCTTGAGAAAGTGTAGCACATGCACAACAAGAAAAATAAGGTGCAGCCTTAAAAGAAAAAGAAAAAAGAAAAGAAAAATAATAAAATAAGGATAAATAAAATATTAATAAAAAACATGATTGCAAGCTTGTTTTCTAGAAGATGTGAGACTTATATGATGTAACTCTTTATGTGATAGTCACTTTCAAATTTATGTGATGAATAATGTAGAAATTTTGATTGATTACTATCTACATATCATCTTATATGTATCTCATGCTCTTACTAGTTGCACACACCACAAATAAATCTTTGCTAAAGCTTTGTACATGAGATTGTGTGTAAAGTAGTGTGGCCATCCAAGATTATGTTTTCTATAGTGTTTGATGCAAAATATGGTTAACGGTTGGCAAAAATTGTGTTTTTGATGATTAAAAACCTTTTTTTTGAAGTTCTGAGTTGAANCAGTTACTCGGAATCTTTTTTTTTTTTTTTAAGTTTTGGATTGATTGAATCTATTTTTTGATCAATTGAAAATTTTGAGATTTTTGAAGCTTACTTTTGCTTGACTCGAATGGTATTCGATCGATGCTCAACCAATCGAAATTGAAAAATTTTCAGATTCTAAGTTTTTTACCAAAATGTTTTTTCATGCTGCTAGGACATATGTGATTCACTTGTTAGAAACATATGTCACTATTTTATGTAATTGGCTAATCTTTTGACAAAGCGTACTTTACTTGTATTTGAGTAGATCTAGGATGTATTTAATACTTTAAGAAACAAGAGCTCAAGTCTAGTATTGAAGCCATGCAAATTTGTCCAAAAAACAAGTGAAGAACTGCTGATTTTTTAAAGCTCAATAGCTGCTCGACACCTCTCAACAGCTAGGCTATCTATCGAGCTCTTCAATTGATTGTTATCACAATCTCGACACCTCTCGATAGTTAGGTCAATCAATCGGGCAATTTTCTGTCCCCTCGATAGCTCGCAACAAATAGGCTCGACACCTCCTTGATCGATCGAGAATTACTGAGAATTACGAAATTCAGATTTTCAAATCTAATTTTTGGCCCATGCTGACATGTATGTGTAGTGTTTCTTTCCTTACAACCCTAGACATATATAAGACTTATTTTAGAGGCCGTCACATAAGAGAATACAAGGAGATCGTATGCAAAAGGTGACCAATACCTTATTCTTTCTGAAAGAAGCTACTGCATCTTTGCGCCTTAGGATTTTGTAACCAAGTGATTCTTGATATTCATTGTTAATGAAGTGAAGAACTTTGCAATCAACATCTTCTTCAAGTTGGTGTGTTAGTCACGTACTGTGAGCCGTGTATCTTTGGTTAGTCACGTATTGGGATCCGTGCATAAAAAATGGTGGCGTTCATATATTGAAGAGTTTAGAGGTTCTGAAGTGGCAGAAGGTTTCTGTTGTAAGTTCATCTACGGGGATTGTAGAGTCCAAGGACAAAGTTTTTATACTAGATCTGAAACTTCTATTTACTATAGTGGATTGATTTTCTGGAAGGTTTCCCCCCAGGTTTTTTACTGTGAAACTAATTTGTTTTATTGGTTTTCTTGGGCCATTATATCTTGTCTTATTTACTTTTCCACTGCACATGATTTTGACATGATATTGATGTTTGTTTGTTTTAACAAATTTTATTCATAATAAATCTAATTAACGACTTGGGTTTAAAACTTGTTAATTCTATCAACCGAGGTCTAAATTTTCCAACAAGTGGTATCAGAGCGAGTATACTCTGATTGGATTAATTTCCTAAGTGTGATCCTTGACCCATGTTGTCATGGATCGTGGACAATCTCTTTTGATTCCTCCTTTATTTGATGGAACTAATTATGCATACTAGAAAGTTCGAATTAAAGTTTTTTTGGAGGCTCCAGGTAAACAGGCATGGCAAGCTATTAAAGTTGGCTGAATTAATTCAAAGGAAACGTCGGTGGATTGGGATGATGTAACAATTATAGCAACAAATTTCAACAGTAAAGCCTTGAATGCTTTGTTTTGTGGGATGACCAATGAGGAATTCAAGAAAATATCATCCACAAAAGTTGCCAAGGAAACATGGACCATTCTTGAAACCACCTATGAAGGTACCAAGGCAATAAAGACTGTGAAACTTCGAAGACTTACTAGTAGTTTTGAAGAAATAAGGATGGAGGAGGATGAAACCTTTGATGAGTTCTATGCTAAACTCAAGGATATTGTAAGTTCTGTCTTCAACCTTAGAAAATCTATAGCAGAATCCAAAATTATGAGGAAAATCCTTAGGTCCTTACCTAAAAGATTCCATGCCAAGATCACTGTCATTGAAGAATTAAAGAACATTAATTAAATTCCTTTGACTGAGCTTGTAGGAAACTTTCAAACCTATGAGATGAGATTAGGCTCAATGAAAAAATGTGAAAAGAGTAAAAACTTAGCTCTTAAGGGTATAGAGGAACAGATTGAGGACTCTGAAGATGAAGATGAAAGTGAAGATGAAGATGAGGATGAGGATCTAACTTTCATAACTGATGAGATTATCAAGCTTCTTCAATTTAGGAAAAAGGATAAGGGCAAACCTCTTAGGAAATTTAAATCCTCTAGGAAGGGCAAGAATGAGAAACCCTTTATTCAATGCTATAAGTGCAAAGGTTTTGGTCATATGAGGATAGAGTGTCCAAACTACTTCATAAAGGAAAAGACCAAGGAGTCAAAAAATAAAGGGTTTGTTGCTACTTGGAGTGACACTAAAAATGACTCTTCTGATGAGTATGCGGGTGAATGTAGTCACATTATGGCCTTTGCTACCACAACCGATAAGGTGATTTTGGAGAGTGTTAGTGACAGTGAGGATTCTTCTGATGATGAAGTACCCAAGAAGTTGACCCTTCAAGAAGCCTATGATAAGCTATGCACTGGATTTATAAAATCTGAAAAGACTTCTCATCTTTGTAGAAAAGAGCTTAATGGGGTAAAAACTGAAAAAGCTGATCTGTTAGTCAAACTAGATGAGACTACAAGGTTAGTTGAAACTCTTGTTGTGGAGAACACTTCATTAGAAGAGAATGTCAAGAATCTTGAGGTTGAGCTTAGTCAAGCTAGGACTTAATTAGAGAGAATGTTTAGTGCAAAACTTGATGAGGTATTGAGTGCTCAAAAGCCTAGTTATGATAAGACTGGCTTAGGATATGATGTTTCCTCTGGCCCATCCTCTTCCATGGCTTCTGGATTAAAGACTATCTTTGTGCCCCATTCTGAGAAAGGTGATAAAGGTATGAAATCTAAAACTGATTTGTCTAATTCTAAATCCTTTGTTAGACCTCATGTTTGTCATCATTGTGGTGTTTTTGGACACATCCATCCTAATTGCTTTAAGTTGTATCCTCATAAGCAATTGTCTAAACGGTCACAAGTTTCCTCTCAAGGACCTACACCTTTGTTTGAAGAGTTATTAAAAGTTTTGGGCTTTTTAACTCAATTTCAGGAGAATTCTAATTCTTCTATGTCCTTTAGTAGACATATAAGGACACGTGCCTTTTCATCTTCACGGCCAAAGACTCATGCTATATGAGTGAGAAAGGAGCCTAAGACTTAATTTTCTTTTCTGTTTGTCCTCTACTTTAATTCTTTCTCTAAAGTATGACTTTTTTTACTTGATTTCTTATCTGTTTTTGGAATCATGCTTTCACGCATCTGTACCTTTCTATCATGCCTTCATGCATAGGCATCTTTCTTTCTACTTTCATGTGTTTGTCTGTTTTTGTTTGGTTGTTTAGTTTTTATTTTATTTTATTTTCAAAATAAAAAAAAAATTGAAAAAAAAAAAAATTGTGTGTGTTTTGTGTACATTGGTACTTGTGTACCTTGGATGGCCATTGAAACAAAATTTTCTAAATTTTGTATCTTTTGTAGCTTAGATAAACATCTCTATGCACAACTAAGTAAGTGAGCTTTGTGGCTCGTGTTTGTGATGAATAAGATTAAGCAATCTCTTATACTTAATACTCGTATCACTCTTTTTTACGGGAAAGACTAGAAAATCTTAAGAGAAAGGCATAAATAACCATCTCACTATTATTGCCCAATCATGAATGGCATTTGTGTGCTTCGGTATAGCAAAATTGGAATGTCAAATGCTTTATATAATTGGGTATTTCTTTTCTATCTCTTATATGTCCATGCATAGTTTGCTTAAAAGAAAAATATGTAAAGAAAAATCAAAAGCAAAAAGATAAAAATGCTTCTAAATATGATTGTAAGTATGTATTCTAGGAGATATAGGAGTTATAAGCTATACTTCGAAGGTGATAGTCACCATCAAACAGTTATGATTGTGTGTGAGTTAAAGTGATTTTCTCACATCTCAAATCGTCATAACATATATGCACTTATGCAATCTTGCAATGTTTTTCACACACAACACGCAATATTCTTTGCTACTCTTGATACATGTGCAGGTACAGTATGATTTGGCCATCACAAAGTTTTACATGTGTTAATGTATGCTCACTAAACTGTCTTAACTTATTTTTTTAAATATAAAATTAGTTAGACTTGTTTAGTGTGTGTGTGTGTGTATGTGTTTTGAATCTATGAGCATGACATTTTTTTTGTTAAGAGATTTGTTTTTCACATGTTTTTGCATCTTGTTTCATTACATTCATGCATTTATATGGATTTCTTGTACCCCTTAGATCATCCTTGATCATCTTTAAGTTTCTCAGGTGAAGCTTTCTAATTTCTTGTACTATTTGTCAATCATGACAAAAAAGAGGAGAAAATGTGTGAAGAATATGTGATTTCTTTTTAAGATTCTACATGTTAGGGGGAGAAATACATGCCTTTGTAAGGGGAAGATGTGTTTCATCTTGTTAAGGGAAGTGCTTAATTCCTTTTTCTTGTACACCAATCTTGTGACCATGTTTACATACATTGTGCTTATCTTTGATATATATATATATATATATATGATATATGTTTTCTTCACCTACCTTTACATGTGTTATTTCTTTTCTATCTCCATACACATGTTTCTTATAACGTGTATGCAATTCATTATTTCTGTTTCACATAAAGATTCCTTGATGAGTTTTATTTAAAGTGTTTTAGAAATACAGGTTGTCAAAGTCTACTTGTCATAAACTTTCTTCTTGCAAAATTTTTCAAGAGTTTGTGTTAGGATAGGTTTTATTGTACGTAACAAGTGAGTATGAGTTGAGAGATTTATGACTTCTCTCATATTTTCATTTGTTTGTTGTGGTTATCTCACGGATTGCCAAAATGGGAGATTGTTAGGATATATGTGATTCACTTATTAGGAACATATGTCACTATTTTATGTAATTGGCTAATCTTTTGACAAAACGCACTTTACTTGTATTTTGGTATATCTAAGATGTATTTAATACTTCAAGAAGTAAGAGTTCAAGTCTAGTATTGAAGCTATACAAATCTGTCCAAGAAACAAGTGAAGAAGTATTGATTTTTTAAAGCTCGATAACTGCTCGACACCTCTCTACAGCCAGGCTATCTATCGAGCACTTTAATTGATTGTTATCGCAATCTCAACACCTCTGATAGTTAGATCGATCGATCGAGCAATTTTCTGTCCCCTCGATAGCTCGCAACAAGTAGGCTCAACACCTCTTTGACACCTCCTCGATCGATCAAGAATTACTGAGAATTACGAAATTTAGATTTTCAGATCTAATGTTTGGCTCATGCTGACATATATGTGTAGGGTTTCTTTTCTCACAACCCTAGACATATATAAGGCTTATTTTAAAGGCCGTCACATAAGAGAATACAAGGAAAATATATGCAAAAGGTGACCGATACCTTACTCTCTCTGAAAGAAGCTACTGCGTCTTTGTGCCTTAGGGTTTTGTAATCAAGTGCTTCTTGATCTTCATTGTTGATGAAATGAAAAACTTTGCAGCCAACATCTTCTTCAAGTTGGTGTGTTAGTCACGTACTATGAGCCGTGCATCTTTGGTTAGTCATATACTGGGATCCGTGCATCAAAAAGAGTGGCGTTCATATATTGAAGAGTTTAGAGGTGATAAGCGGTAGAAGGTTTCTGCTGTAAGTTCATCTACGGAGATTGTAGAGTCTAGGGACAAAAGTTTCGTACTAGATCTGAAACTTCTCTTTACTATAGTGGATTGCTTTTCGGGAAGGTTTCCTCCCAGGCTTTTTACTGTGAAACTAGTTTGTTTTATTGATTTTCCTAGGTCATTATATTTTGTCTTATTTACTTTTCCACTGCACATGATATTGATGTTTATTTTTTTTAACAGGTTTTATTCATAATAAATCTAATTAACAACTTGAATTTAAAACTTGTTAATTCTAACAACCGGAGTCTAAATTTCCTAACACATGCATCATTTGTGTTTAGGATTCATAGGCATTACATTATTTTCTGTATCCATCTTAGAATTTTGCAGTCATATCTCTCATTGTTTTCACAAATAACATGCATACACTTTACTAAATTTGGTACTCAACTTGATTTAAAAATTGATTAATTAGTTTTTGAGTTATGTACTTTTTAGTATATGCTATTTTTATGTGTGAACTGCAAAAAATATTTTTCTTAAGAGATATGATGTATAATCAATGTGCAAATATTTTCTCTTGGACACATTGCATGCATATATTTATGGATCACATAGTGTCAAGTTTGAATTTATTGAAAGAGAGAATATTTTTTTTTAAGTGTATCCTCAACTTATGTTTCTTTTAGTTTTTCCTCACCTCCTAAATTTTCTCTAAAACATGTTTTGTTTTTCCTATTTTTATAAGGGGAGAAAAGTTTTTTTTAACCTTTGTTGTTCTTAGAGAGAGTTGTTGCTCTTCATAGGAGAAGTTCCCTCAATTCTCTATAGAGCTGGATTTATTTGTTTCTTTGATTCTCTATTTTCTCTTAACTTTTTTTTGCGTATGTTTTCTATTTACTATTTGTTTGAGTTGTCTTTGTCAATACATGATAAAAAGGGGGAGAAATAGATGAAATGTGGGAATTCTGTCTGTTTTGTTTAGTTTGCATATTTGTTATTTGCTTTAGTTTGATTATTTATTGTTTATATGTCTTTCTTTCCACACATGCGGTGATGTGTTTTTTGTAGTGTTTTTAGGAAAGACAAGTACATTGTGATCAATACCTTCTACCTCTTATTGCAACTTCTAGGTTAGAAGTCTTAAATTAGAATTTTTGTTGTATTTGGACATTTTTATTATATTGGGTTGTTCTTGTAATTGAGCATTTCATATTGTATGTAAGTTTTGTCACGAATTGCCAAAGGAAAAAATTGTTAGGTTCTAAAAGTTTAGAAAAATGGGCAAATTGTAAACACAAACTTGTCTAGATATAGATCCTAGAGTCTATAGGTACTATTAGACATTGCTCAAGGTGATACAAGTCAAGATTTAAGAACATACAAGTTGCAGAAAGAAGAATTCGAAATCTGTCTAGTTAGATCGATCGAAAGACAGGCTCGACCAATCAAAACACGGGTCTACAGAATTTTAAGTCAGCCCAAATAGTAGTTCAAGCCTATTAAGGATTAGGGTTTCAGATCTACTTCTTCTAGTATATAAAGGAAACCCTAAGCACGTTTTTAATAAGGTTTTTCAGAGAGAGAAGAGTGTGCCTCTTTTGTATATAGTGTTTTGTACCCAAAAAGCTCTCTCATGTCTTCTACCTATGTTATTCCTTGAAGAATCTCAAGACTCGGCATTGTAGATGTTGTTGCCTTCTCCAGTCATCAAAGGTGCTGATGATCTAAACCTTCAAGGGTGGTCTTGGAGTTACAAATAGGAGAGTTTGTGTTGCTAAATCTTTGAGTGGGATTTCAAAGTCACAAGTGTGGGAGCTTGTGTTACAAAGGCCAAGAAAAGAAGTAATTCGTGGACTCGGAGCTATCATGGGATCATGGTACTAAGTTCTACATGTAGTAGCAATAGGATGTTAGTGGTCTAAGTCTTATTGTAAATCTCAATTCTTTCTAGTGGATTTGCTTTTTCCCTTGAGAATAGCTAGGTTAAATCCTCCTCAAGTTTTTTTACCAAATCGATTTTTCTAGGTCATCATATCATTGTGTTATTTACTTTTCTGCTGTTTTGCATGATATGATTATTTTGTTTTAACCTAGATCTGAATAATAAACCTAAGTATTCACTTGGTTAATTAATTAGGTTAAACAATCTAGTTTACAGGAATCCAAAAACCTAACATTGGGCCTTTACATAATCACATTCCCAAACACTAATACACCACATTTAATGGAAAAGACACACACTCTCAAAGCAAACCAACAAAGATAGAATGAATGGAGAAGAGGATGAGATTTCTTGGTTTCAAATGTAATCTTAACTTCCACTATATTAAATTACATAATTTCAAAATTTTGCTACTCCATAGAAACTCATTATTTTCATTAATGAATCAGTGAGTTTCAAATCACATATGGCTTGTTGGTACATTTGGTGTGACATGAAGAAAAGAAGAAAATAATTTTCCTCATCTTATTTTTTTCCCTTTCTCCTTAATTTTGAAATAATAATCTAAATGATTAAGGACAATTGAGGCTTCTACCAGGACCACCAAAATAAAAGAAGTCATCCCTATGTAAGAGATTATAGCAATTGGGTACCGTATTGAATCTGTGAACGTTACTGGGAACCCGAAAAACATGTAGAGGATCCATAATTCTGAGATTTTGGAAGAAACTAGCCCTACCGGCCCCTTCTTGAGCGAAATGGCCACTGCCCATTTGTGTTGTGGTGTGCTCCCCACCTCTCTGTTCGTTTGCCACTTCTCCTCCCCATGTAACACTGTTAGCGCTAATAGCCAGGATCGAGAAAAGGGAGGCTGGCCAATATCCCAATAGATACGTATGCGAAAGGTACAACCACCAGTGTCCCCCCCCAAGATCGTCCTACCTCAGTGTACATGGCATACAAATCAGTTTGTAATATTTTGAATGATAAATGAAGATATAAAGACTAAAGTAAGAGAAAAAAAAATGAATCTTTTAAAAAAAAGTCAGGTAAAAATAAATTGTGTATAGAAAAAAAAAATTTTGAAACTTTAAATTTAAAAAGTTGTATATAAAAATAAATAAACCAAGAAAAAAGAATTTCAAACATACACTGTTACAACTAAAACCAAAAGAATTTCAAACATACAATGTTACAATTAAAACCAAAAGAATTTTCAAACATATCTGTAACATTTGTTACTTTGAATTTTTCTTGATAAAAAAAATTACATATGATATGATCATATATGTATATCCAAAAATGAGAAGTATTTGATAATGTCATTAAATCGAAATATTGTACTACCTTCCAGATATGGAAGTTCATTGAATGTTGTTCTCCACCATACACGGAATAAGGATTAACTCTTGCCCCCATCGCAATCCGGGAGTCGACTTGAACAAAGCCAGGGCAGTCTAGATTGTAGCAACCGGTGCTTACATATCCATCACTCTGCAGCAGTGATAAAAATAAATATAAAAAGAATAGACACTTTTCAAAAAAGAAACAATATTTTGAACGAAGTCAGAGAACAACATATTATAGCAACATGTGTTTTGATATGAATCACTTTGCAACCATGATTAAAAAAAAAAGAGAGAGAGAGAGACTTCGCAAAAATATATATATATATATATATATAAACATGGCTAGTTCTAGCAAGGAAGTCAAATATTAAAGCACGTACAGTCCAAAACGTGAAGAGATGAGTCTCGAATCTTGAAATAGATCATAGTAGACCTGTTTCTCCACAAATAATTTTGTTAAAAAAAAAAAAGAAATTATTAGTAATTCAATGTTTTGCGTGTGCCTAAAAGAAAAGTGATGGATGAAATTATATATACCATTATGCCAGCTTCAATTGTATCAACAGCTCTTCTATTATCATCAAGACCTGCGACCCAGGATTGAGCCAAGCTGAACTCGTCGTGTGCCATGGTTTGGGGGTTCCACACGTTGATTTCTGCACTCATTCCCCAATACCTCTCATCATCCACCGAAATCTGACTATACTAGAAACTCAACCAAAAAAACAAAGGTTGTGAATGTCAATTTGAGTGTTTCATTATAGTAAATACCATGAGCTCCAACCTATTAATAATATTGGTTAAAAATTAAGTTATACCTCATGGATACTTGTATCGGTATTATCATTGATGGTACTGAGTTTTTTCCTACCATAATATGCCCTTAATAAATCATTTTCTTTAGTTCTTCTTATGGGAATGGTTCCTTCTGGGCACCTCCCATTCAAGTGCCATGGCTGAGTAATTTCACGCTTGGAGTTTGAAGAGACGTTGTTGCTCTCATCGAATGAAAACCCTTCTGGATAAGAACTGGGTCTCATCTATCTCATTTGGCATAGATACCAACACAAACCCAGCCCATACCACAATACAATAAGTATCAAATTATTTGTGATACCAAATGAAATTTATATAGTTAATTAAACTAGTCACCTTAATTGTGTGATTTTTTAACAAAGGATGATCAAAAGCTGGCTGTTTGTAGATATCTACACAATCAATTATATCTCCATCCGGGCTCTGTATCAAATACATTTTCTCATCACACACACATAGATATCAGTCTAAATTCTCAGTGTTGTAATAAAATTACACTGTTATTGAACATTGGGGTCATGGAGACACCGCACCCACAAAAAAGTGAATGATTCTTTTAAGACCAAAGCTGAAAATACTATATAGAACACAAACATGTTATATGAAGTGATTAATAACCTTGATGGTTTTAAGAGCGGGCTTATTAACGCGCTTCAATTGCTTCTGAACCTCCAGTTTTTGTTTCTTACTAAAGACGGTGTTAGTGTTCCTAATTCCAACTGATGACATTGGTGCAAGAAAGAACAAGCACAAGGTCATCTTTACTGCCCTCGACCACGTCCTCCCACTTCCACAAGGCGGTGCCATGAGTAACTAGCTAATACTCGAATCAAGTGGCAGTAATATCTAGCTTTGGTTGTTCCCTTTGCAATACTTAAACATACATTTGTTCATCCTCTTTATACTATTCCACATGCTATTTATCAATGTACTAACTATCACCCTATTTTTGGCCATGTCTAAAAGTGACTTTGATTTATCTGTTTTACTTTAATTTTGTAAGCTTATAAGTACAAACTTCCTATTAAATTTCCTATTGACTATCGTCATTGGTCAAAATTCAAGTGAAATAATTTGTCCTCTTTGAACTGTTCCACAAGCTAAAAGTTTGGGAAGTTTGTTATTTTAATTTTGCTTTTTAAAAAAACTTAAAATTTTAGGATATGAGATAAAAGAGGAATTTGGTAATGATTCAATTTTTTAGTAGTGTCACAAAAATTTTGGTGGTGTGAGACTTATGGGCTAATTTTGAGGCAGAAACTATAAGAGAATCTCTTTTCTTTTCCTTTTTTTCAATTTGAAGGAGAGAAAACAATTTAGTGGGAAGTGAGAATAGATTAGGTTTAAATTTTGTAAAAGAATTTTATTAATTTTTTAAAAAATAAAGCCTAAATGAAATTTCCTTATATGTCTTTAGACTTATTTTAGGAGTAGTTTTAAATATTATGTAGAGTTTTTATATAAGGAGTACTTGTACTTCTGATAACAAAGTATTCATCCCAAAATTTTGGGTTAGCACCTATGGTTCCAAAACCAAAAAAATATGCGCCATCCAATTTCTTCAAATTTATTTAGTTAAAGTTGAAAACTTTTTACTGAAAGTATTATAGACAAAAGTTTAGTTGAATAGTACAGTGGTCAGTGGGACTCATGAAGAGTAACAAAAAGTGCAGTAGGACTTATGAATAGTAGCAAAAATAAACTGAAATTACAAATAAGATGAAATTTTCAACTTGTCTCAAACACACATTTACATAATCTCTAAAAATTACACTACTCACATAAATAAATAACAAAATGATATAAAATTTATATCCAAGAGATGGGTGGACATATTGCCATATACCATGAAAATATAAGTCATTGCAGAATGAAAAATCTATTTTGTTAGGTTCTAAAGGTTTAGGAATTTATGTATTTAGAACTCTAATTTGTAATATTGGCAAACCATGATCAAAACAATATGTTTAGTCTTGTTTAAGCTTGCTCAAAGTTGATTAATTATTGTAAAGTTGGAATCGAAAGACTGTAGATGCATTGGGGCATTTTAGTCTGGCTCGATCGATCGAAGAATAGACTCGATCGATCGAAAGTCGACCAGATTGCGTTTTCTGCAGTTTTTCCAACTCAGCCCTAACTCATTAAAACGTTTAAGATTTTATGTTTTTGCCCTAGGTATATAAGGCAAAACCCTAACCACGTTTTTAGAGCTGCTCCAGTTGTATTGTTGCTCATACATTGCTGTTTTATGTAAATATCTTGTGAGATCTAGAGAAGCTTTCCTTTACACAAAGCTTAGGGTTTTCAAGATAGAGATTACTTCAACATCTTGATGATCAACTCGGTTGCTACCATTGAAACTTAAAGAATATCAAGCGTGGGTGCTTGTAGCTGATTGATGAATTCAAGAAAGAATGAGTTCGTGGATTCGGAGCTTGCACGGGGTCGTGTCAGTAAATTCTACTGGTAGGTAGCATTAAGAAGTCGAGCAGGGAGCTTGTAAGTCCTTTTGTATGAACTTCGATTCTTTCATAGTGAATTCAATTTTGCCTTGAGGATCGGTGGGTAAAATCCTCTCCAGGTTTTTTACTGGTTTGGTTTTCCTGGGTGATCATATCTTGTGTTATTTATTATTCCGCTGCTATATATTCTTGATATGATTGTTTGATTGTTTTAACCTAGAATTCTTTAATTTGACTAAGTAACAACTTGGCTAATTAACTAGGCTACTCAATCTGGTTGTGTGTTAAGGGGTCTAAAACCGTTCATATTTTATCAAGATTGAAAAAGACTTATTTTAAAATTTAAAAAAAAAATTGAAAACAATTAATTTCTAGCAAAATGTGATAAATCTATGTAAAAGTGACTGACAATCTATCACAATCAGCCACATAGATAGTTGTTAGAAACAATTAGCCGTCACATAGAACATGTAGCATACACAAGAGACATGGATCCTTTCTCCTCCTATAATTATACTTGGGTCCCAATGGGATGTCCATGAAAATTTTCTCTTCCTGAAAATAGACCGGTGTGCTTCATTTTTCCAATATGGCCCTAGCTTTCTTTAAGTTAGTCTTGTTGTAATCCTTGAGAAGCTATAAGAGAAAACTAGGGCTACACACTTGACTTTGCTGTTGACAAAGCCCTCGGACAATCAGACTTCAAGTCAAACCACATGGTTAGGTTTCAGTTGCTTCAATAAAACTCATAACAATTATCATACAAAAATTTTATAACAAATTAGTAAGTAGTTAATGATAGATAATAAGATATATATATATATATATATATAGACACACACTAGTGAACTCATATCAAAACTTACAAAAAAAAATTATTAATTATTGTGAAAAATTATTATGTGTAAAATCGTACTCCTAGTTGCTTATTTTTGGTATACCCTACATCATGTGTCATACTCAGTGACTAGATTTTTTAAGAGTCGATATCATGGTAGTTTGACACATATAATATGTAGCCTTAGGAATATTATGAATTTTAATATATTGGATTTGAAAACCAACGTGTTAACATTTAAACACAATATGAATGTTTCTAAACAAAAATAAATAAATAAATAACACAAAGAACAATAATAATGATAATAATTTGTTTAATATGACGTTGATGTGAGTGCAATACTATTCATTGTCACGTTAATTTCTAAGGTTTTGGTAGTAAATTTTTTTGCAATGGCGTATTAATGATTTTGCTGTCAACTAGGACTAGGACAAACTAGATCATTCTGGCATACAAAGGATAAGACAATCGGGTGACACCAGTGTGACACTAATCGAAGTTTATCTGATATTAAGTCAGATGGTCTTACATTCAATCCATGAGATGATAAAATACCTTAACATGGGGAATGCTGACTCATATTACGTACCCTACTATTGTCCTAATCAACTAGTCTGACTATATATAGTCAGTTCATCTTTTAGTAAACCTAGGGTTATCATAAATTTTGGATTCCTTAAAAATAGTGGCATTTTACCTTAATTGTTAATTTTGGTAAAATGGGGTTGATTTATGATTCATCTGTGTCGGCCAGTAGAAGTAACTTTCAGCGAGTTTGTGTTAACTAGCAAATGCAAGAGAATTTCAAAAGTAATCGTCAAAATTGCACTAACAAGTTTTAGGTGACTTGGACATGTAAAAGAACAAATTAAGCCCAAAATTTGTTCTTCATTGCAAATATGTTCAGTGGATATTTGCTTGTGAAAAACTTTCAAGGGTGTGAGGGACAAAATCTCAAAAGATTTGAACCCTAGATCAATCTAATTATTTAATTTAAGATTAATTTGAATATCATGATGATTGTATAGTTCAGGCAGTATCTCTAACACTTTTCTGAAAGGATGCCTTAAATTGTGTTTTACTACTAAGAAGTACGTCCAAAATACTAGTGCATGTTTTAGCAAACCAGTTTCTCCATCAAATCCTTGTAAAATCTACCTCAATATAACATGCAATACGATTTAATTTATACATTTCTTGTAAGGGGTGTACACTTTCCGGTCAAATGTCCCATTTAAAAAATAATAAATAAAATAATCTTGTTATAATAAATATTAAATAGGGATGTCCAGGAGAAAATTTTTCTCTCCCTCAACAGGGGAATTCAAGAGAGTGTGCGTTCCATTTTTCCAAGGTGTTCATAGCTTTCTAATAAACAAAAATATAGCACACATTTTAACAAATCCCCTTTCCCTTTCAAGAAAAAAAAAAGAGTAAGAAACAAAAAATTACAGCAGTACACATACTTATTTCTTTTATTGAAAAAAAAAACACACACACACACACATATGTCAACGAACAATTGCTATAGTTATCTATTTGGCCAAATAAAAATTTCAAGTTTTCAACATTCATATTTCCTTACAATAGCCACAACTCATTTTTGAGTTAGATGAACCATGCAGGATATACCATGTGTAAATTGCTAATGCTTAATTTACAAACCATGTCTAGCTTAAACAGTTAATCCCATTGGGGAACTTCATGGAACACCAAACATGGACACACAGATCTCACATTATAACTTGATCCAAAACCTTTCAAATATATAACATTTTTTTCCGTTTTTAATAGTACTAAGAAATAAGAATACTACAAATTTTAGTGTAAAAATAAAAAAAAGTAATTAAGAAATTATTTTTTGATAAATCAACCATCAAATTTATTACCACATCACTTCGTAGTTGTATTGTTTCAGAACAAAGAGGCTCTTCTTGATGAAAGTGTCAGAGGAAAAATATTAAGGATTGTTTTTTTTTTTTTTTGAGAGAAATTAATAAGTTCTAACACTTTTCTGAAAGGATGCCTTAAATTGTGTTTTACTACTAAGAAGTACGTCCAAAATACTAGTGCATGTTTTAGCAAACCAGTTTCTCCATCAAATCCTTGTAAAATCTACCTCAATATAACATGCAATACGATTTAATTTATACATTTCTTGTAAGGGGTGTACACTTTCCGGTCAAATGTCCCATTTAAAAAATAATAAATAAAATAATCTTGTTATAATAAATATTAAATAGGGATGTCCAGGAGAAAATTTTTCTCTCCCTCAACAGGGGAATTCAAGAGAGTGTGCGTTCCATTTTTCCAAGGTGTTCATAGCTTTCTAATAAACAAAAATATAGCACACATTTTAACAAATCCCCTTTCCCTTTCAAGAAAAAAAAAAGAGTAAGAAACAAAAAATTACAGCAGTACACATACTTATTTCTTTTATTGAAAAAAAAAACACACACACACACACATATGTCAACGAACAATTGCTATAGTTATCTATTTGGCCAAATAAAAATTTCAAGTTTTCAACATTCATATTTCCTTACAATAGCCACAACTCATTTTTGAGTTAGATGAACCATGCAGGATATACCATGTGTAAATTGCTAATGCTTAATTTACAAACCATGTCTAGCTTAAACAGTTAACCCCATTGGGGAACTTCATGGAACACCAAACATGGACACACAGATCTCACATTATAACTTGATCCAAAACCTTTCAAATATATAACATTTTTTCCGTTTTTAATAGTACTAAGAAATAAGAATACTACAAATTTTAGTGTAAAAATAAAAAAGTAATTAAGAAATTATTTTTTGATAAATCAACCATCAAATTATTACCACATCACTTCGTAGTTGTATTGTTTCAGAACAAAGAGGCTCTTCTTGATGAAAGTGTCAGAGGAAAAATATTAAGGATTTTTTTTTTTTTTTGGAGAGAAATTAATAAGGATTGTTAAATGATGACTTATGTTATGACTTGGGTGCTAGATAAATTATTTGAATTTAGATAAGTGATAAAATAAGGCTTCCTAAATAGATTAGCATTGTTAACAAATCCAGTATAAGTTCTAAAGCTTTACCCCCTTTTTGACCCATTGATTTCTCTCTTCTTTTTTATTTTTAGATTTCTACATTGCTGTCTATCTCTTTTAATGCACTCACTCTTAGACATTGGAATGAGATCAAGTGCATGTATTAGGTTATTTATGTAGGATAATTGACATATGATTATTTTATCCAAATTGATTAAATCCACAGTTGGTTAAATATGCAGGTATAAGTTATCTTTCTAATCCACACAAAGGCTTAGTCTTAAAAGATGAAGTTCTCCCATTCACAGCAACTTTGAAGGCTATATTAGCTAGAATTATCTGATCCCATTTGTAAAGGCTCAATATATAGTTGCAACATGTATTCTGAACTCGGTTATTAGAAGTAGCGAGAGATATATATCATCAAATGAAAATAATGTGGATGACCACTTTAAGAATCAAGTTCTACATATTTCATATTGTGGATGACCAATTAAAAATCAAGCTCTATATATTGTGAATTGTCCAACTTTGACCGGTAAGCGAATATCAAAAGATTTAAAAGTTGGCGGTTTGAAACTGCACAGAAACAAACAAACATTAAATTGTGATACGCTGCAATCTTTCTCCCACAAGGCAACATAAAGTTTGAGGTCATCAAGAGACGCCTCCTCCTTAGTTTTCTTGAACTTACCACCCTATTTCTTGCATGGAACTTGTTTCTCACCGGTGAGAGGCATGCGTTTTTCTCCAAAATTTTATATTGTTTCTCTCACACACACAAACATATATATATATATATATATATATATGTGTGTGTGTGTGTGTGTTGGGTTATAGATTGACCCCAATTAATTGATTCAATTACCTAAATTAATTAATTAGGTCAAATTATGCAAAATTGTGGAAGTACGAATGAATCACCAGATAATCTAAAATGCAATGGAAAGTATATTGACACAATAATTTGTTGATTAATGGAAAAAACCTCTCCCAAGACAAAAACCCCACTGGGTAATTTTCAAGTCATCACTCTCAAAAATCACTAATCAAAATCAAAATATTACAAGTACAAAGAATCTTACTCTAATTTAGTCCATCTTAAAATACTAACTTACAGTTGAATCCTTACGCCAATCCCCATTAGTCTTGATTTTCTAAAGACTTCTTCCCTTTGCACAGATCCCAGTACGTAACTAACTCTTGACAACTTGAAGCTCATTATTGGATTCAAAGTTCTTCAATAAACTTGTGGAGAATGAAGCACTCGGTCACAAAACTCTGAAGCAAATAAGAACACAATAGCTTCACAATAAGTTTATAGATTCTCTAATTGAGTCTTTGTGTCTTGTGATGACTTTAAAATAAAGCTTTTATATCTCCTAGAAGTTTAGTGAAAGAAACCCTAGAAATCCAAGTCATTATAGGACGAAAAACAGATCTGAAAATTTTAGATTTGCGAAGCTTGATTGGTCGAGAGGTGTTGAGCTTGTATCGAAACACTTCATTAATGCTCGATTTATAGCTTGTATCAAGCTAGTGTCGAGCTAGTGTTGAGGTTCACTTTTTCAGCTTTTTTTCATTTGTTACTTGATGTAGTCTTCATGTATTCAATAAAACCACTTGATAAAGTCCTAAGATATAATTAATGAGATTCTAGAAACCACTTAGAACTACCCAAATATAAGTAAAGTGCGTTTTGTCAAAGGATATGATAACAAATGAAAAATATGACCCTAACAATCTCCCCTTTGGCAATCTGTAACAAAACCACAAGAGTACAATGATATCCTAGAATACATTCTACTCATGATTTACACAAAACAGTTAGCCTACTCTAATACCTAAACTCTTGAAAAAATTTGCGAGAAAAGAGATCAAATGATATATCGAGATGTTTGAGTGAGAAATGAACCAAGTTGACCCTCGAATATATACAGAACCCGTGTTCTTGATAGATCAAGATGATATCGAAAAGGTGTCGAAAATTAAAACTCGATGTTTTGAGGAGGTGTCGACGGCAAAAACTTCTTCAATGTATTAAGGAGGTATCAAGCAGAAACAAAGTTGAGAAAATTGGCTCGATGGATCTAGGTAGTGGTGAGAGGAATTGAGAAAAACCCAGAAAATTTTTGATAGAAGTGGAAGTTATCGACAAGTGACGAGAGGTATAGAAACTTCTATCAAGTAGGTATCGACAAGCATAAAAATATGATTTTTCAAGAGGGAAAAGACATGAAGAGTATGAAAATAAGACAAAAACAATACCAACCATACATCAAAGCTTAAAAAAGCATGGTAATCACTCAAAGACATCAAACTCGAGATGCAAAGCAATCTAAATCCCAAAACACTAACAATCTAACATATTTTATTTTCAAAACAAGTTAAGACAATTTAACAAGCTTCTACTAACACATGTATTTCTTATGAAAGCCAAATCACATTGTACCTGTACAGTTGTATCAAGGGTAGCAAAGAATTGCATGTTGTGTGTGAAACTTTTACAAGTAAGCATAAGTGTCTCAAAATGAAAAAAAAATAATAATAATGATATAAGAGAATCATAAAAACTCACACACAATCATAACCATTTGATGGAGACTATTTCCTTTAAAGTACATCGTATAACTCTTACATCTCCTAGAAACACGCTTGCAGTCATATTTTAAAGCATTTTAATTCTTTTTGCTTTTTCTCTTTGCTTATTTCTCTTTTAAGCACAATGAAGAATATCATGCATGGGTATATGAGATAGAGAAATGAATATACCATTTTTTTTTTTTAATTCAAACACCCTTTTCTTTTTGTGCAAGTGATACACCATAAGTTTTATGAATCGTACATTGGTGTTGTTAATTGATGAGTTTAGTGGTAAGATGGTTATTTATGCCTTTATCTTAGGATTTTTTTAGTCCTTCCCATCAAAATGAGTGATATAGATATGAGTAAGAATGATAACCCATAGATACAAATCACACAACGAACCACAAAGCTCACAATGCTTAGTTGTGCATGAATATGCTCATCCAAGCTACAAATGATACAAAGTTATGAAACCTTGTTTCAATGGCCATTCAAGGTATATATTAGTCACAAGCACACACTGTTTTTTTTTTTTAAATTAAAAAAAAAATCATAAAAGCAATAAACAAACGAAACAACCTAATGCAATAAACAGCTAGACTAACTCACTATACCAAAAAAAAAAAAAAAAAACAGACATAGGCAAGAAAAGATTAATGAAGAATCACTAGGAGGGATCTTTTTCCTTCCACAAAGGTGGTTTGGAACGAGGAGGAGTTTCTTCTTCTAGGGAGACGTTTGGAAGATGGTGAGAAAGGAGTAGACCCTTGAAAATTAGATAGAAGTAAAACAACTTCGAGAAGTTCTCCAAGAGGAGCCAAAGAGTTTTGAAGCTAGTTCTACTTTCCATAAGATGACACACCATTGTTTTGTTGGCTAGCAAGCCATTTGTAACAATTAAGGCTAGTGTGTCTAGCAACTCCATAGTGATGACAAAAGTGTATCTTCTTTGATTGATTCTTCTTGTTGGTGGAATAATGAGAGATTGAGAATTCTGCTTTCCTTCTTTTTTAACAGTTTTAAGGGTGCACCTAAGATGGATTTCTTCTTATCATTTTTAACCTCACTTTCTAATTCCATTTTAGAAGCATTGTTTTCAATTTTAGTATCATCACAAGGAGATACAAAAATGATAACATGGCAAGCAGAATTAGAATTTGCACAAGTAGAGAAAGAAGTGACATACCCTAGTCCAGTCTTAACATATGAAGACTTTTGAATGCTCAACCTCTCATCCAGATTTGCACTTGATTTATGTTCCAATTGTGCTTTCAATTGGTAGAGTTCAGCGTCTAACTTCTTGGTCTTCTCAGCTAGAAAGCTATTCTCAAACCTTAGGGCTTAAATGGTTCAATTCCCTTCATCAAATTTGGTTGAAAGATTCTCTCTTTCTATCTCTACCTTGCTTAACTTCTTTATAACCAATCTATAAAACTTTTCATATTTTCTGAATTTTTGTAAAACTTAGAATTGGCTATTTGGATGTCATCATTTTCATCCAACCTCTCAAAAGTAGATTCATCTAATTCTTCATCCTTACTTACTGCCTCTTCAATGTCATATGCAAGTTCAACAATGACTGTGAAAAGCATGAACTTTTCTTCTTGGTCACTTTCATCTAAATCACTCTCTGGTCTGGTATCACTCAAGGTTGTAGCTAGGGCTTTGCTCTTCCCTATTGACTTGAGATATGTTGGACACTCTAGCTTCATGTGAACATAGAGTAAGCTTAGAGTAAGCTTCAACCAACTCTCCCTTGAGTCTTTCTTCTTCACACTTTGATTCCTTGAGTTGCACAAGTATATACCTATGCTCTTCTTCAACCTTTTTCATCTTTTTCACAGCAAGGTTAGCAACTTTGGCATATTTGCCACAATCTTCCAGCAGAGAATCATATGCTTCTTGAAGGTTGTTCTCCCCTTCATTTTGGCACACGTCTTCATCTTCCAATTCTTCAATTTCCTCATCTTCAGAAATATTACCAAGTTCATCAACCAAATTACTCAAATCATCCTTTGAATCAATGGAGGCAATAGCCATAAAGGCCTTATAATTTCCTTCACTATCACATTCTCCTTCAGTGCCTGAATTTGAGCTGTCAGAATTACTAAAAGTAGTGGTAAACACTTTATCCTTCCCTCTCAAATAGTTGGGACACTCTTTCTTAAGATGTCCATGACCGTTGCATTCATAGCACACAATACCTTGAAAGGATTGAGAGTCCTTCCCATCTCTCTTCTTGAATTCCTTCCTGTCACCTTTGGAGAATGAAAACTTCCCTTTGCTGAACAGTTTTCCACTATTCTTCATCTTCAGAAATTTTTGAAAGTTCTTTGCAATGAATGCTACCTTCTTCTCTATATCATCTTCTTCTGAGGAGTCATCCATTCTCTCGGTGATGGTTTTGAGAGCAAGGGATTTGCTTGTCTTGTGAGAAGGTAGTTCCAACTTTATGTTTGGAGAGATCCAATGAGTTCTTGGAATTTAATCTCATCCAAATCTTTACTTTCTTCTATAGCTGTGACCTTCGCACGAAAGCTCTCCGGTAAGGACCTCAAAATCTTTCTCACCCCCTTAACATCCTTAATCTTCTCTCCGAGATTGAGCTTAGCAATTACGATTTCATTGAGCTTCCCATAGAATGAATCAAAGGACTCATCGTCTCCCATATTGAGCTCTTCAAATCTGGTGGTAAGCATTTGGAGTTTCATGTCCTTGACTTTCTTAGTACCCTCATAGGTAGTCTTAATAATCTTCCAAGCTTCCTTGGTTGTCTCCATATGCAATATCCTATGAAATTCATCAATAAACACACCACAGAATATAGCGTTAATAGCCTTACTATTTACATTAGCCAAAGCAAGAGTTGCCTTGTCCCATTCCGACTTGGCTATCGTGGGTTTAACATACCCATTCTCGATGGAGTCCCATACCGACTCATCTATAACACGTAAAAAAGCCCTCATACGGACCTTCCAAAACGCATAGTTGCTCCCATCAAAGAATGGAGGGGCATTGAGTGATTGTGATCGGTCCATCACAAAAGGGTCAAGGATCACACTCAAGTAATTAAACCACAGCGAGTGTACCCGCTCTGATACCAATTGAAAGCTTGAAAATGTGTTAAAAATACAAGAGTTGTTTAGACCTCCAAATTAAATATTACGGCTCGATAGATTTTACTCTAACTTACACTAAGTGCGAAATAAAGTAAATGCGAACGGATAAACAAATAAACTACTCTAACCCATAATCAATATAACACAGTAGTAAACTGAAAGGTAAAAGAGTAGGGAAGAAGAATGCAAACACAAGATAACACGTCGATGTGTTATGAAAGAGGAAACTGAAGTACTCTGCGTAAAACCTCTCCGCTGCCCTCCAAGCGGTAATCAATCCACTAGACAATCAATTAGGACACACCAGTAGCAAGAGACCCTCCAAGCCTAATCTACCTAATGCACCTAAGCCCTCCAAGCTCCTACTCCAACAAGGCTTCTCGGAACCGTGCCTTGTCTAGCTCTCTGGATCCCGTAATACGCTTGATTGCATCCGCCAAAGCCTGGCTTCTTTCAATACTTCCCAGCAGCATCGAAACCTCACTTGACACTCTGAAATGGTGTGGTAAGTGTTTGGGCTATCAACCTCTCAAGTGTATAGAAATGGAGAGGTAGGAGTTGAGAAAAATCCACAATGAATTGTGTAGAGAATTGTGGGTAAACAATCTCTAACTTTCAAAGTTTATGGCTAGGGTTTTCTCTCAGAAGCACTCCTTAACATTTGTGGGTAATGCGTGTATATATAGTGTGGGTACAGATAGTGTGTATCAGAAATGACAGTTCAGCAAAACAGAATGTTTTGCAGGTAAATCGCAGGAAGGCCTTACCCGCGAGACATTTACGAAAACCAACTGTCTCTATCCTATCCTAACTCTTTGCATTCCAATCATGTGCAGGGCACATGCATCACTTTGCGGGAAGCTTACTCGCGAACTACCCACAAAAACAGCTTTAGTCTTCAATTGCCTTGAGTCTTCACACTCTCTCTCTCTCTCTCACAAAACCTTTACAATGAAATCCCATAAATAATACAGGGTACAAAGATTGAACATAATTACAATTAAATTTGGCACGGAATTAAAGCCAATATAAAATAGTTGTAAATTACATCTTTAAAGAAGTGAATCCAAATTTTCTACTATCTTTTTCATTCATCTTCAAATTGGAATTCTTAATGTATATCTTGAACTGCCTCATGATGAATGGCTTAAACTTAGTCCGTTCAGCCTTAGAAAATTCTTCATCTTCATTACCTTTGATCTTCAAAGTCATATTCTTGCTTTTCCCACCTTTCCCAATTTTGGCTAGACCTGACTCATAAATTTGAAGTTTCCCAACCAATTCAGTCAATAGGATCTTGTTAATATCCTTAGACTCTTCTATAGCAATAGTTTTGGTATGAAACCTTTCCGGAAGAGATCGAAGTATTTTCCTTACAATCTTAGGCTTGAGAATTTTCCCTCCTAAATTGAAGGTAGAATTCAAAATATCCTTAAATTTTGCATAATCTAATTTATACTATGTTAAGCAGCCCTTCTTATCAATATCCAATGTGGGATTTCACTAAGCAACTAACAACACTACTCACACATGAAAATTCCAACATATTATTGTAACAATGAATTTTGAAACTAGAAAGACTAAAGTGAAGGTTAAAATAAATGTCAAGTAACCTTTTATAATTTTTTTTAGCACTTTTCCATTTCAAATCTTGTACAACTTATTAGAGAGAGAGAGAGAGAGAGATCATCTATATTGTCCATTGACTTATAGATATCCTTGAAAATTAGAAAGACTGTTGAGGATGAACTTTCATGAATAAGAGATGCTAGTGATGAAGGTGGAGTTGAAGCTCTTCTAGAAGTTCATTCATTTGCTCGTCCTCATCAACTAGTGGGAAATAATGATTTTTTTTCTTTCTTTTTGGGTGCACCAATTCCATATGCATTCTTCATCAAATTCCACATCCTAACTGATTTCTAGTGCTTGAATTTCACAGCTTATAGCCTTTAGAGCTTGGATCATACCAATAAACACATACTTCTCACTATCATTATTTAACTTAGACCTTTCTTGATCTGGTACATGTACATATGCAATGCTCCCAAACAAATATAGGTGAGAAATTGTCTGATTCTTTTAGCTCCAAGCTTGCTATGTCGGGTTCTTCCTCGTACAATCCTAATGTGAGACAACAATTGGACAAATAGACTGTTCGAGGGCCTTTTTCGGTTGCCTAGCCACGTGTGGTCCGTTGGAGGGATGACCTTACTAGGCCCAGGTTCTGTTTAGGGAGTTGCATCCAAAACTCAACATTGGGCCACATGATCCAATGGCTACTGGCGTATTTTTAAGCCTATAAAACTATTAAAGCCAAAGTCTAAGAATTATGATAATGGTCGAATAAATATACAATATGTGTTTGATATAATAGCTTTGATTAGTAGTTTTAATAGTAGTTGAAATAAAGTATTTTGTATTTAAAGGTGAAGTAACCATGTAGCCAATGATGTAAATTTAAGGATATGGAAGCAAAGTCACTTATCTTTGTATGGTTTATAGCTCCAACTATGTAGCATCAGTGAGCTGATAGGATTCCAGCAGAATACCAGCGATAAAGGCTAGTTAAGCTTGCCCTTCTTATCATGCATTTAAATGAGTTTAAGCCTTGGTTCATACTTGTAATAATAGTTGGAATAAAGTAATATGTATTTAAATGTGAAGTAATCATGTAGTCAATGATGTATATTTAAAGATATGGAAGGAAAGTCACTTATCTTTGTATGGTTTGTAGCCCCAGTTGTACAGCTTCTATGAGTTGATAATATCCTAGCAGAGTGACCCCAACGGTAGAGATGCAGTTTGCCATGATAACTTCAAGATTGAGGAGGGGGGAAATGGGTGCAACTGGAAGGAGAGAGAGTATGTCCAGCTGTGTGTAAGGGTTGGTTAAGCTTGTCCTTCTTATCATGCACTTAAATGAGTTTCTCCCTTGACAATGCTCTTTTAGTTGTTGTGGACTTATGAATAGTGTTGCCTTCCATGAGAAGGGCTTTGATATGAAGTATTTGTGTCTTCTAAGAGAATGGCTTTATATAAAATAGATTTGTGCCTTCTATGAGAAGGGCTTTGATATAAGATCTTGGTGCCTTCTAGGAGAAAGGCTTTAATATTAGAAATTCATGCCTTCCATGAGAAGGGCTTTTATAAGATAGATGGAGAAGAGTATTGAGATGTGTTTATGGGTACCAAAATAGTATAATTTTAGAGTGAGAGGGAATGATACTGGAGCTTAGAAGAGTCGTGGTGTGTTATATGTAATTATGTAGTAAGTGTGTATGAGATTGTGTAAGAGAAGTGAAGAAAGAGATGTTTAGAGATATAGGTAGCAAGATATATGTATTTTTCAGATTATGAAGAGTGAGATAATGAGTATAAGAGAGGTAATAGTGTTATAGTGTGTTTAGCAATGTTGCTGGGATTTTCTGCTGGACGATGGATGAGGGCTTATGAAGGGCATTTATGGGTTAAGAGCTGGAGAGTTTAGTTTCTCATTTGGGAACCAAAAATCTAGAAGCTCAGTACTTCATTAAGAGCTTAAGAAGATCATTAGAGGGAGAGAGAAATTTATGAGAGAGTTATTCTTCTCCATTGGTGTCCCCCTTGAGGTGTTGATGAAGGGTTCTCTTTAGAGCTGAGTTTAAGGGGGTATTTAGCAAATAATCTCAGTCAAAAGATGTCCCAACTAGCAATGAATCTTCAAAAAATCATCCTAAGATTTGGCCAAACATGGTATATTTAGCTTTAAGGTGTTCTTGCTATTTTGGATGAGAGCTGCTGGGGAAAGAGTGACAGAAAAGGAAAGTATTTTAGCAAGAGAAAAATAGTTTCTTTAGTTGGTTTTGGTTTTAGCCAAATGAGGAAAAATCAGTAATGTTCAAGCTGCTGGGTCAACTGTTATAGCTATTCTGAAAAGGCTGTCCTAGCTGTCAAGAAAAGCTGTGACAGCTATTGTGAGACAGCTGTCACAGCTGTCATAAGACAGCTATTACTTTGGGCAGAAGCAGATCAAGTCAAATGGATGATTTCAGACTGCTAGAGAGGACATTTAGCATTTATTTCATGGATTTGGTTAAAAATGATAAGATCCCTTTCAAGGGTATCTTGTTATTTTGGGTATAACAACTACTGTTGGGATTTCAGTATTAAATAGCTGGTGATATTACTTTCAGCTAGGTGTCAAGTGATGAATACACTGCTAGGGTTCTGCTATTTTTGGTAGAAGGTTCCATTACAACACATTTCTAGTAAGTAATAGAAGGATTGGTTGAAAGTTAATGAAGTTTAGAGATCTAGTTAAGGTCTCATTGTGTTGTGACATAATCTTGGTGAGCAAAAAGAGTATTTAATGCTCTGCTCTGGTAGCTAGTAGAGAAATATATGGTCTGATTATGGCAGATAGCAGCTGGGTATTAGAGATATCATGAATATTTTGTATATAATTGGAGATTAAAGATAGTCAATTAAATTAGGTCATGTGTTTGAGTTGGATTTTAGCTGAATATAGTAATGTAGTTTATGTAGAATAATATAATGAAGTTTCTAAATTTGTATAGCAATAGCTGAGAATTGAATGAACAGTTATTTTCTTAGTAGTCAGATGGCTAGGGATATTGAGTATTTTTCACATGATGAATATTAAGTTTTAGGAAAAATGCAATGGAGAATTTTATTATCTAAAGTGCTATGTGATAAGAGATGCTTACCATATGTTACCCGCTACACATGGACTCTCATCAAAGTTCAGGGAGTTGGAGAAGACACGCCAAGCAACATGGCTCTTTTATCAACTTTAAACTGCTAGAGCTTTACTGAACATACCTCTTGGCCCTCTAAACTATAACTCCCAAAATTTTCCTAAAGTGACTTATGAGCTTGGATCATAAGCCGAAGATGAGATGACATACCTCAGGTTTTGTTGTCATTTTGTGTAAATATAGGCTCTTGTTGAAAAAGCCGTTTGCCATAAGTGTAAGAGAGGTAATATGGGCCGTGAGCTTTGATTCATTAGTTAAGCCCAATCCATATGTTGATGTTGATGATGTCAGGGGTTTATGATCCCAATTGATGAAGAGGAAATGTGGACCATGAATCCGCCTCTTGAAGTAAGGATCTCGCGGGCCATGTGAGCCCAATCCATGTAGTTGAATGAGATATGAGCTTATTTTGGGATTTAAAGAGATTTACCAAAAAAATCAATAATATGTTGATGTGGCATGGGTTGCCAATGAAGTAATGCCATGTGAGCCAAAAAAAGAGTCATCAACATAGACTACATGAGCAAGTTCATCCTAAACTCTTTGAACATTCTCATGCTCTTTAACATTCTTTTGGTCATCTTACCAATATCTACCATACATGTTGGGATTTGAGTAACACCTTCATTAAGAATATTAAAAAAAAAATTGGTAACCCTTGAAAATTAGAGGACACCATCTAGTTGGAAAATGTCACTCTCACCATGAATCTACTAGCTCTAATATCATGTTTTTGAAGTTGGTGGGCCTTTACATAATCACATTCCCAAGCACCGATACACCACATATTATGGAAGAGACATACACTCTCAAAGCACACCAATGAAGATTGAACAAATGGAAAAGAGGATGAGACTTCTTGGTTTGGAATGGTGGAAAGCATGATTATATATACTATACCAGGCAATCTTAGGTTATGTTTGGTAACAGTTTTTGTTTTCTATTTTCAAAAACTTGTTTATGGGAATATAAAGAAAAACAATTTTCTTGTATTTTTGAAATCAAAAACATGTTTGGTTAGTTGAATTAAAAAGATAGGTTTTTGAAGAAGTAATTAGAAAATACTAAAATATGTTATTCCTAAGATTTGAACTCTAATGCTAACTTATTAAATGAGACATATTCATTAAATTAAAATGCGTGTTTTCATTGACTTTTGAAAATTAGAAATTAAAAACAGCATTTTGCATGTTTTCAATTTCCTTCACAAATTGAGTTTTGAAAACATTTTTTTGTTTTCTGTCCATTTTGGGTTGCCAAACAATTTTTATTAGTCTCAAAAATAGAAAATTATTTTTGGAAACAGAAAATAAAGGGAAAAAACAGTTATCAAACATACCCTTAACTTCCACTATATTAAATTGCATCATTTCAAAAGTTTACTACTCCATAGAATAACTCTTTATTTTCATTAATGAATCAAAGAGTTTCAAATCACATATGGCTTGTGGGTACATTTGGTGTGACATGAAGAGAAGAAGTAAAAAATTCTCCTCTTCTTATTTTTCCCTCTTCTCCTTAATTTTAAATGATAATCTAAATAATCATAGACAATAGAGGCTTCTACTAGGACCACCAAAATAAAGAAGTCTTCCCTATATAAGAGATTATAGCATAACTCATATGGCTTGTAGAATAACTCATGTCAAAATTATAGCATAACTCATGTCAAAATTTTACTACTCCATAGAATAACTCATTATTTTCATTAATGAATCAGAGAGTTTCAAATCACATATGGCTTGTGGGTACATTTGGTATGACATGAAGAGAAGAAGAAAATAATTTTCCTCTTCTTATTTTTCCCTCTTTCTCCTTAATTTTGAAATAATAATCTAAATGATCAAGGAAAATTGAGGCTTCTACCAGCACCACCAAAATAAAAGAAGTCTTCCCTATTTAAGAGATTATAGCAATTGGGTTTCATAACAACTCTATGATCGTCCCAGGATCCCGAAGAACTTGTTGACCATTAATAACTTTAAGATTTCTAAAGAAACTTGCCATGTTGGGACCTTCTTCAACGAAATGTCCACTACTTATTTGTGTTGTGGTGTGCTGCCCACCTATCTGTCCGTTTACCACCTCTCCTCCCCATTGAACCCTTGAAGCGCTATTAGACAGGACCGAAAATACGGGGGATGGCCAATATCCCAAAAGAAAATGATTCACAAGTTGCAACCACCAGTTTCCCCCAACATTGTCCTACTTCATTGTTCATGCCAAGCAAATCAGTCTGTAATATTTTGAATGATAAATAAATGTATAATGACTAATGAAAGAGGAAAAAAAAAATGAACTGCAGAACAACATAGACACTTAAATTCACCATCTTAAAAAATAAGTTAGGTAAAAGAATTCACTGTCTTAAATTCACCATCTTGGTTTATAAAAACACATAAACCAAGAAAAACGAATTTCAAACGTACACTGTTACAACTAAAACCAAAAGAATTTCAAACATATCTGTAACATTTGTTACTATGAATTTTTTTCTTGAGAAAAAAAAAAATTTCATATGATTGATCATATATGTGTTTCCAAAAATTAGAAGTATTTGATAAAGTAATTAAATTGAAATATTGCACTACTTTCCAAACAAAGAAGTTGATTGAATGTTGTTCACCACATATTCGGAATAGGGAAAGTCGCTTGCACACATCGCAAGCCGGTTGTCGACTTGAACAAAGCCAGGACACATTAGATTGTAGTAACTGGTGCTTACGTATGCATCACTCTGCAGCCGTGATAATATATATATATATATATATATAAAAAGACTCATTTTCAAAAATGAAACAAGATTTTGAAAAGAACACAACAGATTGTTACAGCCTGTGTTTTGATATGAATCACTCCGCAGTCATGATTAAAAAAAAGACTTTGTAAAAAAGAAAAAAATATAAACATTGATAGTGCTGGCAAGGAAGTCAAATATTTAAACACATCAGTAGCAACGCTACTCAAAGCCCAATGTGTTCCCGGAAACACCCAGGCTTGAAAAAAAAAATTATATATAATAATTAAAAAAATTTTATTTGTTTACCCTAAAAGAAAAAGGAACACTCCCAAGCAATTTCAGGGACACTTTCAAAATTTTTACACCAAACAAATTTTGAACTAAAATCTTAAAAAAAAAAAAAAAAATTATAACAGAGCAAGCCAAAAAAAAAAAAAAAACCAACCAACCAACCAAATTCTTAAAAAAAAAAAAAAAAATTGTAATAGAGCAAGCCAAAAAAAAAAAAAAAACCAACCAACCAACCAAAATTCAATACGAATACACGTAAGGTGTTGTCGTTGATGAGCCTCATCAGATGAGCTCGCTGCCATCCCATAGTAGCTTCTTCAGTTTTCTTCTCTTCCTCATTGTCACTCTCTTTTGGCATTTCTGGTCTGGGTTTCTAAACAAAATGTTAGCAGAGAAACTCAAGGGACAAGAGGTCAAGACTCAAATGACTTCCTATGTTTCACACCTACCCACTTTCTACTTCTTATTAAATGCTTTTTTTTTTATATACAAAAGTTACTAATGGGCAGACAAACCAACGTGGTTTATCTGCCCGCCCCTCTTTTACTTTTTTTTTTTTTTTAATTTCTTAGAAAATCGTTTATAGTATTTGTGGGGGGTAAAAACCCAGAGCTACTTAATGGGCTTGGGGCACTATGTTGAGGAGTATTATATTTCCGAAGAGAAATAATTGGTTGGGACAGTCCATCTGAAGGCAGGAAGCCCAGAAGTAGAGGGGGAGTACCGTCCGAAGAGGTCACTACTGGTCCGAAGATGTCTTACTCCTCGGTTACAAATAGCCTTGATTAATCAGACGTATGGAAGGTCTGAATGATCTTCCTAGCAATCCCAATGATAATGATAAGTTCTGGGTAGGTCTGGAGATGATCAGAACGAAGAAATATCTAAAGGAAAAGCTGCTACCACCGTATTTAATGCACTGCAACAGCTTTTCTGGCCGCATTTATGTGGAGAAGACCCCTGAACAGTGTAACCTCAGCTACCGCCACTCACAAAGAGTTAAAGTAGACACATGACGTGACATGTGCTTAAGTAGATACACAGATGAAGAACAGGTGGACGATGGAGACGATGGGAAAGGGTGCTATATAAAGAAGAAGGGTCCCTGATAAAGAGGGGGGACAAGAGAGAAGAAAGAAAAGCTTTACTGTAGCTCTGAAAGTTGTAATTACTGTTCACTCAATAAAACATCTCTTCGGACATTCACTCATGGAGTTGTTCAAGCATTATTTCATATTATCACCATCTTAAATATCTTAGCCAACCATTGTTTAATTCATAACCTGCCCAACTCTTTCGCCCACTCTCTACAAATTCATTGTCCTGGGTTCGTTGGGCCTTTAACCCATACCTTTTGGGCTTGGGCTACGAAAATTGACCCTACAATTGGCGCCGTCTGTGGGAAGAGCTTGTGCAGGGGCGAAGAAAACAGTAGGTGATGGCTAGACACGGTCAACAAGAAGCGGAGTCTAGGGCATCTCAGCATGTGGACCCTTTTCTTAACCTAGAGCGAAGACAAGACCGTGAGGGTAGCGTACACACCGTGCCCCCTGGTTAGAACCAATCACATGGCGGGAGTCGCATGTCCCATACAGAGAAGAACCAAGATTTGCAGCGGGAGGTTGAAAAGCTAAAAAGGGAGTTGCGCCATGCAAAGAGGAAACGGGCTTCCTCATATTCTGATGAGGACCCTGATGACGAGCCAGACATCACTTATCAACATAAATCCAGGACACCAACCAGCGAGTCCTATACCTATGAAGAGGAATCTCATCGCAAGGGGCAACGTAGAAGTCCATCACGTGGAGACGTGGGAAACAACGCCATGAGCAGGGCTCTAAATCAGATTTCTAGGTCACCCTTCACGCACAGGATCGAAGAGGCGAGGCTTCCTCGGCGCTTTAACCAACCAACGTTCACCATCTACAACGGTAAAACAGACCCCGTGGAACACGTGAGTTATTTTAACCAGAGGATGGCTGTTTACTCCAGGGATGAACCTCTGATGTGTAAGGGTTTCCCTTCCAGTCTTGGGCCAGTTGCCATGAGGTGGTTCGATGGACTGAACCCAAATTCCATTAGCTCTTTCAAAGAGCTCACCCAAGTTTTTGGTTCACGTTTTGTCACCTGCCGAAGAGTGGCCCGACCTTTGTCTTCTCTGCTATCTTTGAGCATGCAGGAAGGAGAAACCCTGAAGGTGTATTCGGATAGATATTGGGAGATGTTTAATGACATGAAGGGCAATTTTAATGTAATGGCCCTAGAAACGTTTAAGCTCAGTCTCCCTACTGATCATGGTTTAAGGACATCCTTGTCTGGTAAACCCGTTACTAGCATGCGTCAGCTAATGGACCGCATTGAGAAGTATAAGAGAGTTGAAGAAGACCAACAACAAGGAAAAGGCAAGGAGAAGGTTATTCCCCAGGAGATGAGGGATTTCAGGTCGGATCGATACACCAACAACAAACCGAGGAGAGATTTTCCTGCGCAGTCAAGAGCAGCCAATCCCTAGACTGTTAACACCGTATTCAGAGATCCAGTCCATCAAGTTTTAGAAAAGGTCAGGAACGAGCCGTTCTTCAAGCGGCCGAATAAGATGGTAGGGAATCCTGATAGACGTAATCACAATCTCTACTGCCAATACCACCAGGATCATGGACACACGACTGAGGATTGTAAGAGTTTGTGGGATTATTTGGACCAACTAGTCGGTGAAGGGAAATTGCGACATCTCTTACATCATACCAGTGGCCGATGAGGTCCGACGAGTGCAGAGTCCCGGAGGGATGATCCTTCAAAACCCCCTCTGGAAACTATCAATGTTATCTTTGCAGCCCCAGGGAGAACAGGATCTTGGCCATCCAAGGTCATGTCGGTAGATCGGTTATCTGCAAGGGAATCTGGCCAGGGTCCGAAGAGGTGTAAACTAGATGATCAATTAGTTTTAGGTTTCTCGGACGCGGACAAGGTGGGCACTGTCCAACCTCATGATGATGCGTTGGTCGTCACCCTCAGAATTGGGGGGTATGATGTGAAACGGGTGATGGTTGACCAAGGTAGTGCTGCAGAAATAATGTACCCTGATCTCTACAGAGGGCTGAACCTCAAACTTAGTGACTTAGCACCATATAGTTCTTCGCTGATCAGTTTCGAAGGAAGAATTGTTACCCCGAAGGGCAAAAAATGACTACCTGTGCAGACTAGCTCAGAGGTGGTGGAGGTGGATTTCATAGTTGTGGACGTTTTTTCACCCTATACGGCAATTGTAGCCAGACCTTGGCTTCATGTGCTGGGGGCGGTTTCTTCCACCTTACATCAGAAAATCAAATACCTATCCGAAGGCCAGGTTTGCGAAATTCGGGGGGATCAATCCGTAGCTAGACAATGTTTGGTGGCTGCCATTCAACATGAGCCAGAAGCCGAGTCATCAACCAAAGCTGAAAGGGGCTTATAGCAGCCAAAGCATCGGTTATCGCCCACTGAAGATCCGGACAAGGGCGCAGGGTGCGAAGATTTGACAAAAGTCATCATTGGGGATAATTCCGAAAAGTTCTTTCAAGTCGAATCCCAGTTACCTTTGCAGGAAAAAGAGGAGTTAGTGCAACTTCTTAAGGAAAACCTCGACATATTCACCTGGAACGCTTATGAAACCCCTGGGGTGGATCCGGAATTTATATGCCACCATTTGAAAGTAAACCCCATGATCACCCCTAAGAAGCAGCCTCCTCGGGGTCCATCTAGGGAACACGCTGAAGCAGTCAGAGAAGAAGTAGCAAAGCTCAAACAAGCTGGAGCTATTAAAGAAGTTTTCTACCCAGAGTGGTTGGCAAATACTGTGGTGGTGAAGAAGAAGAGCAGGAAATGACGAGTATGTGTGGACTTCACTGACTTAAATAAGGCATGCCCTAAAGATCCATTTCTTATGCCAAAAATCGATTAGCTAGTAGATGCCACTGTCGGACACCCTCGAATGAGTTTCTTGGACGCATTCCAAGGCTATCATCAGATACCCTTAGCCCTGGATGACCAGGAGAAGACTGCTTTTGTAACTCTCATGAGTAACTACCACTATAAGGTGATGCCATTCGGCTTGAAAAATGCGGGTTCTACTTACCAAAGGATGATGACGAGGATATTTGAACCACAGCTGGGCAGAAATATTGAGATTTACATAGATGACATGGTGGTGAAGAGTAAAATGGTGGCCGAGCATGTGAAGGACCTAGAAAGTACCTTTGAAGTTCTCAGGAAATACAAGCTGCGCTTGAACGCTTCTAAGTGCTCGTTTGGTGTGGGATCAGGCAAGTTTCTAGGATATATGGTGACTCACAGAGGAATTGAGGTCAACCCTGATCAGATAAAGGCCATCAATGAGTTACAAGCTCCTCGAAATCCCAAGGAGGTTCAGAAACTAACGGGGATGACGGCAGCCCTAAATCAATTTATCTCTCGATCAGCGGATAGGTGTCAGCATTTCTTTTCCTTGATTAACAAGTGAAAAGGGTTCGAGTGGACAGAAGAGTGTGCTGTGGCCTTCCAACAATTAAAAGATTATCTAGCTTGACCACTAATCATGTCCAGCCCTGAGCCCGACGAGGTCTTGTTTGCGTATATCGCTGTAACTCCCCATGCTGTAAGCTTGGTACTGATCTGAGCAGATGGCGGTGTGCAGAGACCCGTTTATTGTGTAAGCAAGTCGCTGCATGAAGCCGAGATCCGTTATTTACCATTGGAAAAGGCTATTCTAGCAGTGGTGCTTGGTACACGAAAACTCCCACATTATTTCCAAGCCCATACAGTCATTGTTCTCACCCAGCTTCCACTCAGGGCTATACTCCGAAGTGCAGACTACACTGGAAGAATTGCAAAATGGGGGACGATCCTAGGGGCTTTTGATATCAAGCACATGCCACGCACCTCGGTCAAGGGCGAGGTGCTTGTTGATTTGGTAGCCAAGTTCATGGAGCCCCAATTAGAAGAGGTTAAAGCCGACATCGGACATGGATGAAAAATCGGTTGGTATGATTTCTCAACAAGGCACTTCCCATTGGAAGGCGTACATGGATGGTGCTGCAAACCAGAAAGGCTCTGGAGTGGGGCTAGTGCTGATATCCCCCGAGGGAATCATCATTGAAAAAGCATTAAGGCTGGGCTTCTCGGCAACAAATAATGAGGCGGACTACGAAGCCCATTGATGGGGATGAGTATGGTCCAAAAGATGGGGGGAAAGGCAGTAAAGTTATTCTCGGATTCAAGGTTGATTGTGGGTCAAGTACAGGGGGAGTTTGAGGCAAAGGATGAAAGAATGCACGGATACTTGAGCCAATTTAAACATCTGCAGTCAGGGTTCGAATCTTTCAGCTTGCTGCATATTCCTAGGAATGATAACACACACGCTGACTCCTTGGCCACTCTAGCCACCTCTTCGGCACAAGATTTCCTGAGAGTTATCCTTATCGAGGACTTGCATCAGCCTACCGAAGCAAGAAAAGAAGTAGTTCAAGTACATCAAGTCAGGGCTGGACTCCGTTGGATGGACCCTTTAGTTAAGTTTCTAAAGGAAGATATCTTGCCTGAAGAGAAGGGAGAAGCCGATAAAATTCGGAGGAAAGCAGCCAGGTTCTGGTTATCTGAAGATCAGAAACTATACAAACGTTCCTATTCAGGACCGTATTTGTTGTGCATGCATCCTGAAAAGGCTAAGCTGTTATTAGAGGAACTGCATGAAGGAATCTGTGGAAGCCACACTGGAGGTAGATCCTTGACTCACTGAGCCATCACTCAAGGTTATTGGTGGCCAAACATGCAAAAAGAAGCCCTGGATTATGTTAAAAAATGTGATCAGTGTCAGCGATTTGCCCCACACATTCATCAACCAGGGGGGACTCTCAACCCACTATCCAACCCATGGCCTTTTGCCCAATGGGGCTTGGATATTGTGGGACCATTCCCTAAGGCTGCAGGAAACAAGAAATATCTGTTGGTCGACACTGACTACTTCACCAAGTGGGTCGAAGCAGAACCTCTTGCCAACATCCGAGACGTAGATATGCAAAGGTTTGTGTGGAAGAGTATAGTTACTCAATTTGGAGTCCCATGTATTCTCATCTCGAACAATGGCCTGTAGTTTGATAGCAAAGCATTTAAGAGTTATTGTAGCGAACTATGGATCATGAATAGATACTCCACCCCAACTTATCCCCAGGGTAATGGCCAAGTAGAAACTGTCAACAAGGTCATTGTGAATGGACTGAAAAAGAGATTAGATGATGCGAAGGGCAAATGGGTAGAAGAATTGCCACATGTGCTTTGGGCTTACAGAACTACTCCACGCAGGTCTACTGGAGAGACCCCCTTCTCAATAACCTACGGGGCTGAAGCTGTCATACCTTTGGAAACTGGATTCCTGACGTTGAGAACTAGTTCGTTTAGTCCGACAGGTAACAATGAGCAGCTAGAGAAGAGTTTGGACCTAATTGATGAAAGGAGGGAAAATGCAATGGTCCGATTAGCACATTACCAAAAAAAGCTTAGACAGGGCTATGACGCCAATGTAAGGCTCAGACCTCTAGAACCTGGTGATTTGGTATTAAGAAAGGTGGTTGGCACTGCAAAGAACCCAGCTTGGGGAAAATTAGGGCCTAATTAGGAAGGGCCATATCGTATTACTTCAGGAGCTAGCATTGGGGCGTATTTCCTTGAAGACCTAGATAGTCATGTGATACCACGCCCATGGAATGTAAATAACCTCAAAAGGTATTATTATTAATCAAATTTTTCTTTTAATCAGCATATCAACCTATTACGATTTCTTTAAATGTTTAAACTTAAATCCATTCATGTCTATAGTCCTCGGACCAGATGATATGGGTTAGTTAGCACTCTGTTACGATTTCTTAAAGTGTTTAAACTTAAATCTATTCATGCCTGTAGTCCTCGGACCAGATGATATGGGTTAGTTAGCACTCTGTTACGATTTCTTTAAGTGTTTAAACTTAAATCCATTCATGCCCGTAGTCCTCGAACCAGATGACTTGAGTTAGTTAACAATCTATCACAGCTCTCTGAATGTTTGAATCTAAATCCAATGTAATGGTTATTATTGAAGTATCACTCTCTGATGAGCTATGATTGAAATTCCTGAATGTGTTTAAATTAACCCTAAACTATGTTGCCTCTTATTCTTTTGTGCACATTTGGAAAGGCTTTTGAAGCTTTTTACTATAACCCCTGTAGTTTTTGTTGTTTAGTAATAGTTCTCATACATTCTACCCCTTATTAATACCAATCTTAGTCATGCGCGTTGTTAACATGATATTAGGATCACGATCACCCACATTCCCATAAAGTTAAAGTACAGGACTTAATAACAATAGTAAGTGGTATCACACATAACAAAGGAAATAAATGCGAAGGAGAAACTACTTCATTGATTAAAAAGAGTAGCTTACAATCTCTTACCAAAAAAAAAAAAAAAATGAGGATGAGAAAAGGCCCTATGTGTCTATTCTTGAGCTGGAGGGACCACAGGGTTAACAGCCTGGCCTATCTGAGCAGCAGCTTCTGGGGCTTGACCCTTGGGCTCAGCAGGAGTCTTCTCTTTGTCCAACCCTTGGCCTTTGTCTTTGGCTGGTTCAACTGGCTTACCCTTATCACCTGGCTGACCAGCCTCTTTGGGTGCATCAAGGGTGGATGGGGGAGCTTGACTGACTAAGTTTTGCTTCGAAGCCTCTGGAAGTTGTGGAGCAAGAGGGGGGTCAGTCCCTGGGAGCTCTTGGATGTCTAGATCATAGTATGTGCTCCCAGGTAACCTCAGGTAAGAGTCCGAGGGGACCCAAGCAGTGTCCAGTGCCTTTTGCCAGGTTATGTCGCAGTATTCACGACTAACCGAAGCAAATTGCTCCGTAAGCCGGTTCTCGGTCTCATCCACTCCCAGCTGATATGCCGCCTTTCTCTCGGCTTCAACTGACTCCTTGGCCAGTTGAGCCTTCTGCTCGGCTGCTCGGGCACTCTCTCTGGCCTTTTAGAGTTCAGCCTTGAGACCCTTCACTAGCTCCCTTTCAGTCGCCAGGTTGATCTCTGACATATGCAGCTGTTTGCGCTGCTCCTCAGCCTGAGTCTCGGCGATTTTAAGGCCGGCTTTGAGGCTGTTCCTCTGGTTGGTCATGTCTTTAAGTTGCTCTGACGTGCGAGCATACTCCTCCTTTAGCTGGCCTAGAGCTTTCTCCGCCTCGGATTGAGATTAGGCTGCTACTTGGGCCTCAAAGTAGGACTTCTTATTCCATTCCTCGGCCACGTAGATTTGCTGAGTAATCTGCATGACAACATTTTCAACATAGGGTGAAGAAAGGAAGCAAAGCAAATTAAAAATAGAACCTGAATTAAGAGAGTGAGTTCATTTACCATGGCTATATCCCTCTTAAGGGATAAGAAGAGCTCCTGCTGGTTAAAGCGCCTGTAGGATTCCATATCATGCGGGAGAAGAAGTGGCTGCTGCAGGGCCTCGGCAACATATCCTGCCCTTCCCCCATCATAATTCCTGAGGGATGTATCCCAAGGAATGGAAGCGCTATCCAGCTCCAGCCTTGGGGACCAGATGCCTCCTCCTCGGCGGACCTCAGCCCCGACGACCTCGTCACGGCTTTCAGTGGAAGAGGCCCTTTTGCCTCGATGGTCTCTCACCATCTTCTATTGCTTATTTGTTTTTAGTCGCACCACCTCCTCCCTCTCTTCAGGCTCGAGGGGTCTCTTCTTCTGTAGGTTTGGCACGGGCTTCAAGCCGAGGTCAGGAACCTGGGGAGGCACTGGAGGCAGGGTCACTACTAGTTGAGAAGCCCCAGTGCCTTTCTACTCGGCCTTTTGGCCCCTATTCCTCATTAGACTTTTCAAGTCCATGTCTTCGTCCGAGGAATCTTCAGGATTAACAACGATCAGAACAGGATGAATGCTTGAATGCCTGTCGATCTCTTCCTCAGCGTCCGAGACCTCTACTACTTGATTTGCCCCTGAAACTTCCCCCCCGAAGTGGAACTTGTCTATTTGCTCCTCTAGCGAGGAGGTGGAAGAACCAACCTTTTCACCCTCAACCTCTGGTCCGAGAGGAACTTGCTGGAGTGGCTGGACAAGAAGGGGTATACCCTGGGGGTTTTGGGTGTGGTACGGGTGGAAGCTCGTACGGTGCCAAAAAACCCTTCCACGCGACATCAATACGGTTGAGGCGGCGATCTCCCTGAGTTATCGTGTTGCCGACCGGTTGGAAGTCTTTTGGCTTCACTGTGTACCCTAGGATGAGGGGAGCCGATCGGAGTTGTCCGTCCTCGCTTACAAAGATCTCTGACCGTAATAAAAAGTTAAGCGCAGCGACGTTGGTGAGGCTGAGTCGAGGAGAAATGTGGCTTTTATTTGTTACAAGTCACAGCAGAGCTTTGTTAGAAACTCGAAAACAGCAACACAAGAAGAATCAAAAACTGTTAAAAGACGAAGATCCTGAGCCTATGGTTAGTGTGCCTAAGTCTAATGTGTCCCACTTGGCTCACCTGGCTTGGTCGGACAGTGAGGGCCGTCATACCACGCGCCCGAGACGATCACATAGTCGTCCTTCATCCCTTTATTGGATTTGGGGAGGCAGGAAATGAGCTTAACAATGTCGGACTGGGATTTTAAATAATATCCCGCCCCTTGCTGGCTGTGGAACTCGTACATGTGCACCACGTCAAGCCAAGTGAGTCTCAATCCTAGATGACAGTTAAGGTCCTCAATTGCTCCTAAGATCCTAAACATATTAGGCGCGCACTGCCAAGGGGTAATCTTATGGTTTCGAAGGTAGCTAGTGGTGATAGGGCTCATAGGAATTGTCATTCCCCTTTCTAGGAAGGCGATGACAAGAATCACGACTTCTCCCATTTTTCGATCAGTTAATATTTTCTTTTGAGGCCAATACCTCACACTCACGTTTGGAGGTATGCGATATGTAGCCCTAAACTTCTCTAACTGGGGAGGACTGTCTACCAAATACTGGAGTTTACCCATCACTCTTTAACGGAAAAATAGAAGTACGATGTAGCAGTGAGGAAGTGGTCACTCAAAGGGAAAAAAGGACAGCCGAAGAGAAAACTGAAGGATTGAGATGATGAAAACTTACAGGAACTGAACTAGAGACCGATCTCTAAACTCGCAGAAGGATTCTTCAAAACTCTGGGAAGGATTGAAATCAGCGATTGGAAGAGCTCGAAGCGTTTGTGTGCTTGTTCTTGTGGGATGGTCTAAGAGTTGCAAAGTAAGGAAGAAATGTCTACCTCTAAGATTTTATACGAGGTCAAACGAAGGGGCAGAAGTTACTTCACCTAAATCCCGAGGAAGAACCCCGTCCATTGGATCAATAGCCCACCGTTGGATGCAAAGGACAAGACGCCACCTGGAATAATTAATATAACGCTTTGGGAATACGGAAAACAACGGCAGCAATGATGGAACACGCGCATCTATACCTACGCACGTGCCAGGTCGAATTTTTGTCTGTTTTCAAGCTTTTACTCCATGACAAGTCAAAATCTCATTTTTTTTTCTCTTCAGATGCGAGGGAAAAATTAAGATTTTTAGGGGCTATTGTGGGGGGTAAAAACCCAGAGCTACTTAATGGTCCTTGGGCACCATGTTAAGGAGTATTATATTTCCGAAGAGCAATAATTGGTTGGGACAGTCCATCTGAAGGCAGGAAGCCCAAAAGTAGAGGGGGAGTACCGTTCGAAGAGCTCACTACTGGTCCGAAGATGTCTTACTCCTCAATTACAAATAGCCTTGATTAATCAGACATATGGAAGGTCCGAATGATCTTCCTAGCAATCCCAATGATAATGATAAGTTCTGGGTAGGTCTGGAGATGATCAGAACGAAGAAATATCTAAAGGCAAAGCTGCTACCACCGTATTTAATGCACTGCAACAACTTTTCTGGCTGCATTTATGTGGAGAAGACCCTTGAACAGTGTAACCTCAGCTACCGCCACTCACAAAGAGCTAAAGTAGACACATGACGTGACATGTGCTTAAGTAGATACACTGATGAAGAACAGGTGGACGGTGGAGATGATGAGAAAGGGTGCTATATAAAGAAGAAGGGTCCCTGATAAAGAGGGGGGACAAGAGAGAAGAAAGAAAAGCTTTACTGTAGCTCTGAACGTTGTAATTACTGTTCACTCAATAAAACATCTCTTCGGACATTCACTCATGGAGTTGTTCAAGCATTATTTCATGTTATCACCATCTTAAGTACCTTAGCCAACCATTGTTTAATTCATAATCTGCCCAGCTCTTTCGCCCACTCTCTACAAATTCATTGTCCTGGGTTTGTTGGGCCTTTAACCCATACCTTTTGGGCTTGGGCTACGAAAACCGACCCTACAGTATTCTATTCTTTTTCTTTTTGACCACTCCTATGTAGAAGGCTTATTATGCTTTTTAATTTTTTTTTATTGAGTTGTGAAATTAGCTTAAAATAATTTGAATAAAAGAGGTAAAATTTTGAAATGTAATTAGATATATTAATTTATATAGAATTTTTTTTTTAGACTGCTAGTAGTTAGTAAAAAAAAATTAATGAAACAACTAAACACCAATAATTAATAATTTAATTAACTAATACATTATAAAAGACAAACAAATTAAATTATGTTAGGCTAAACAACAATTAATAATTTAATAATTAATGAAACAACAATACAACAAATTATAGTTTATAAAAGACAAAAAAATTTATGAAACAACTAAACAACAATAATTAATAATTTTATTAATATTTCAAATGAACTTATAGTTTATTGTTTAGCAGTTTAGGTACCTTTGTTCATTTCTTTTCTTTTCATTTATTTTCCTTTTGAGGTTTTTCGGTGTACAAAATGCAAATTTGTTTTGGTTTTAAGAATTTTTTTTTTTTTTTTAAGCACAAACTTCATGCTGGCCAAATCTTGAATTTCGGCCGGTATTTACCGAAACATCCCAAAACACTCAAAATAAACCGAAATGACCTGAAATTTTTTCAAAGTGGAATAGGAATACTTTGGACAAAATTCCTAGAGCCGCCACTGAAACACATACAGTCCAGAACGTGAAGGGCCTAGTGTCGTAATTTCCATAAAGACCATAGTAGACTTATTTCTGCAAACAAATATTTTTTTTTTAAAAAATGGAAATTATTAGTAATTCAATGTTTTGCATGCACCTAAAAGAGGTGATGTTGAAATTACATAAACCATCATGCCAGCTTCAATGTTATCTAGGTTTGCACCATTACTATTAAAACCTCTGATCCAGAATTGAGGCAAGCTGGACTTGTTTGGTGCCTGGGTTTGGGGTTTCCCCACGTTTATTTTTGCATTCATTCCATAATACCTATCTCCTTCCTCACTAAGTATTGCATACTAGAAACTCAACCAGAAAAATAAAGGTTGTGAATGTCGATTTCTTCATTATAGTAGATACCATTGAGCTCAAATCTATTAATTATATTGGTTAAAAGTTAATTTTTACCTCATTGATACTTTGAACAATATCATTAGGGGTGGTATGGTGTTTTTTCCTTCCATAATTTGCTGCAAAAATTGCCCTTAATAAATCTTCTTCTTTAGTTCTTCTTATGGGAATGTTTCCTTCTGGGCACCTTCCATTCAAGTGCCATAGCTGAGTAATTTGGGCTTGGAGTTTGAAAAGATGCTGTTGCTCTCATCAAATGAAAGCCCTTCTGGGTAAAAACTTGGTCTCATCTATGGCATTCGGCATATATACCAACACAAACCCGACCCATACCATACATATAATAAGTATCAAATTATTCGTGATACCAAACGAAATTTAGTTAATTAAACTAGTCACCTAAATTGTGCCACCAAGAGGTCCCTCACCTAGTCGGAAACTGCTATTAGAAAACAGAGAAAGAAGAATATGAAATTGATGAATTTCTGTATATTGAATTGAATCAAATAATAGTTACAGTGCTCTATATATATATATATATATACACGGGTAAAGGGAAAAGAGGGAACTAAAAGAACTAACTAATTACCCTCCAAAACTAACTAACAGAACTAACAACCTGTCACGTGTTGATTACATGCCAAGTATTAAAACTATATACAATAGTACAAAGCTACATGTCGTATAGAACAAAACAAACCTACAAACTCTGCTCACTGTCGATTATCCTTTCTATTCTTCTTTGTAGCATCTTGACACTCTGCAACTGATCTTGATTTGCTTTCTTTACACCTGCCACCCTCTCCTACATCAAATCCAAGGTGGTCACACCCATAATATATTTTCCTTGTAATAGAAATCTTAGATGACCAAAAAAGCCTGACGTATACTTCATGTTAAGTATGAAAATATGCTTTTAAAAATTGGAAAAATTATATAAAATGATACTATGGGTGTGTTTATATACCACTTATTTTGCTGAAAACTGAAAACTGAAAACAATAAAAAAAATATTTTATGGATTACTGTTCACGCCAAAAACACTGTTCATTTGCCTATTTGCAGTGCAATAGGCGCTGGTTCAAAAAAAAAGGGTCAAAAATGCGAAACATAGGACATAGACGCTGAATCCAAACGCCTTCTACGAGTCTGTTTGGATATCGCTTATTTTACTGAAAACTGAAAACATTGTAGTAAAATAATTTTTAAATGTGTGAATAGTACCATAGGACCCATTTTTAATGAAAGTTTGTGTGAAAAAAGAGGTTTGTGGGTCCCATGAACAGTGCACAGGACCCACTGACAGACACATTTCAGTACAAAATTTGCTGGTCAAAGAGGTAGTGGGTCCCATGCACAGTGCAGGGGACCCACTAACAGACAACATCCCACGTAAAAATACTGTTCTCAATTAAAAAATTAAAAAATAAAAAAGGAAAACGCTAACGCTAAAACGCTACCCAGAAACGCAATCCAAACACTACCTACATACTCTAGGAATCATCCCGAAAATGAGTAGGGATGTTTATTCTAACTTTTAAATCAAAAGTTATAATATGAAAAAAAATTACTATAAATAGTAAATTCAATAAATAGAGGCCTAAACAAAGGACTTTTGTTGAAACGTGGTAAAGGTCATTACCATGACTTTGAATGTTAAATATCCTTACGCCGATTCTTTTGAGAATACCAATTTTCATGTGATTTGTTACCGATTTTGAGGGATTTCTACTAATGTCTTTTTACCTTTTATATTTCTTGAAATCGACTTAAGGCATCTCTAAGGTCATGGAAAACCTGAGTTGTCCATTTTCATCAGTCATGAAAGCGTGAATATGGTGGTAAACTCCATATTTAGTTGACACTTGTCTATTAATGGTTTGATAATGAAAGCATCAACGTAGTGGCAAATTCCATTCATATTCTCAAGTATATACGTTCACCCCAATGTACACACGTAACACACCAAACTTTTTACTATTATCAGGGAAGGTCAATATGCCTGTTCTTAAAAAGAAAAAATCATAATAAAAAACAGAATTTCATCGGAATGACATACAAGTACACAACAAATCCAGTCTCTGAAAATGGACCCATTATGGCTAGAGACATCAACTACAACACTTTCTAGCAACAATAAAAATGTAAAAACACTAGCCTTAGCGTAGATATGAAAATATACATTTTTGTTACATTATGTTATTTTCTTGAGGATTATAATCTTGATGAATGATGAGCATCAGGAACAGAATTTTGAGATCCAGAGAAACAGATAAATGTCTCACGAAATTACTTACTAAATTATAGATCCACTCTTGCATAGTAAAAAATCTGAAACAATAAAATACTAGTATAGCACACTAGATATTGTGGTCATCCATGCCTTGTGAACTTTTCAGTCTAAAGTAGCCAGTTTTTGCAACCCTGAAGTAATCAGCATTGATCCATCTTTTGCGACTTCTTATTTTGGAATGAAAGATTCTTTACGGAAACAGCAACAGCATAAAAATTCTCACTAGATATTGTGGTCATCCATGCCTTGTGAACTTTTCAGTCTAAAGTAGCCAGTTTTTGCAACCCTGAAGTAATCAGCATTGATCCATCTTTTGCGACTTCTTATTTTGGAATGAAAGATTCTTTACGGAAACAGCAACAGCATAAAAATTCGAGGCTGCAAAGTAAACAAAAAAATTTTTTTGAAGTAATAGTGAAGTGGACAAATTAAGAAGAAGAAAAAATTGTATTACTGATTTATTTCATTATTTATTTTACTTGTTTGTAGTGTCTTGAACTATTGGTTTTATTAGAAAATTTTGTGTTGATGTAAAAAAAAAAAGAGTAACCTTTTTTGGTGAATATAAAATTGAGATGATGATGATATAGTTCAATAAATAATAATCTTACCATTTCTCAGTTAAAGTTCTCTCATGTTCGTGGACAAGGTTATCACCCTGCTTCGGCTCCCCTTTATTTTCTGTAACTTTACTTTCTGTTGGGTGTATTTTGGGGGCATAATTTAGTACAAGAATACCAGGAAATCACGTCTAGAACACAATATATTCAACTTAGTACTACATGAAAATGTGAAGGTGTGTGTGTGTGTGTCTGTGAGAGAGAGAGAGAGAGAGAGAGACAAGGATGGACAAGACCTGATGACTCTGGTTGGTGCTTGTCACTTGCATCTTGCTGCTCTTTCTGCTGCTCCATTTTAAAGCAAAAGCAATACTAAAGCTTGTCAAAGATGTATTTCCACACAACTGAGTTTCTTCTTGACACTCGGAGTGTATAAAATATATATATGCATTCAAGTGGGTGAAGGAATTTCACTCTGGAGGGCTTGCTTTCCCTTTTTGCTATTGTTTCACAGCTAGCTAGCATTTTGTTCTCTTTTTTCATCACGTTCTAGAATCAGAATCTAATGTTAATCTCAATTCGTTTGGACATAATGCATATAAAATACATCTTCAGGAAACAATATGGGGAATTATATTCTAGCCCTCATCATTCATTTTGTCTAGCTATCAACCCCTTCAAAATTAATTAAGAGCACGATTTCTTACATTTATGTATAATTGATAATTCTATGTTCACCTTTCTTTCTTTTTCTACCAACAAGTTTGAGAGAAATATTTGTTTTTTAATAAATTTGGATTTAGAATAGATACCCTCAAGTCTCAACTCAAACATGTCTTTTTCCATTCTTAAGTGCACCAAAATGGATCGAAGTCAACCGAAGTAGACCAAATGGACCAAATTAGAGTAGATGGACCAAAGTCAATCAAATGGACTGAAATGCTAACTGATATGGCTCAACAGGAGCGTAGTATATACATATATACACACACACTACAAATAAGAGAATTATTTGTTTGGGTTTCATCATTTTGCGTCTTAAAATATCCTCACACAAATTCTTAAACTCTCTAAAATACTCCTATCTTTTAGTTTGATAATTTTAAATTTAAAAACACAAATTGGTTAAAAGAGTAATTTATAATTTTTTTTAAAGTTCCTAAGTCTTAGGCTTCCAAACTTTTATCAACTCTCACATAGAGGAAAATCCTAAAAATGAAGATACTATCTCTATCTCACTTTTAAACATTATTTCATTGAACCCAAAATTTAAAATATATAAAAATAAATAAAAATAAAAAAGGCTCATTGTACACACAAAGTGTGTGTGATGAGGCTAGTGTGTGTGTATATATATATATTACAAATAATGTCAATATTAAGTTGAATCTCGTTCCCTAATAAATTCTAAGATAAAAGTGAATTCATGGATTCAAAACTATATTTTACCCATTAAAAAATTATATGTCACATTTATTTTCTATTTTCAATGTCAGTGGTAAAGACGATGTACTATTAACACAAATAATGTGCAAACATAAGAATAATGTATCATTCCTGGAATATTATCAATGTAATCTTACATTTTACACTACCTTTTCTTATATTTTGAAACTAGAACAAATTCAAACATAAACCACACCTAATCTAGTAGAGTAAGACTGTATTAACACAATATATTTCACAATTATAGAGTCATGTTGTTATTGATTTTTATTGGGACCCACCACTCAATAGTTCTAAAAATTGTAAAGAAAGTTGTGACTTTAGATTTATTATTATTATTAAGTTAACTAGCTTGTATTAGTATTGTTGCTTACTAGCACAACATGAGATGATATGTTTCTCCAAAAAAAAAAAAAAAAAAGAGAGATGAGATGACTAAAAAATAAAATGAAATAACTTATTAACAATGACAATACAATTATTCATTATTATTAAAGGCCTTAATAATCCGCTAAAACAAGTCCTTTATAAAGAGAATCTAGATGTGCCAGTTTCAAAGTTTCTGTATAGTTCTGAACTCTGATGCTTTTTTTTTTAGATATGAGATCAGAAGAGTGGCATGAAACAAGAAGTTCTGCCACTTAAAAAAAGATACATGGAAGGGAAGGGACCATGGAATGGAATGTGAAACTCCACTTTAAAATTATCAAAATAGAAACATGAAACTCCAAACCTACCCTTTCGTTTATTCTGTTCTCTCTCATGATCAACTTGCTGACCTATTCATTGCTGACCTATTCACTGAATCACACCCCTTGGTTGTACTACTTGTACCATTGTTTATTCTATTCTCTCTCATGCTCTAGTTAATGGAAAATTTTTACGCTAATTACTGTTGCAGATACTGACTATACACAATAATTGAAAATACAATTTCGGTTACAATTGTGAAATACTGTTTTCAACTATGTCCCGTACACGTAACTATCAACATTCTATATATTATGTAGATCCTCTCATACATAAATACATTTTTTTTTTTTAATTTGTCATAAATACCACACAAATGCCCTCCTCTTTCCCAGGACTCAAAACAGGTCCCCATGTTCCCCATACGTACCATCTAGCTCAATAATATATTATTTGCATAATGTGAGATAAAAAGTAGCATAAGTCATAACTGTGGTTCTATAAATTCCCTTGACGACACCAAATTTTACACAATTTTACTACTAGTGGCTTCAAATATTCCTATTAATGTCTTTCACCTTTCCTAACCTTTTTTTTTTTTTTTATGTAAGATAGAATTCTACTCTATCATAATCTAAGTGTATATGTGTGTGAAACTCTCTTCTAGAGACTTGAACCCTAACCCTTGCCCCCCACACTCCACAAGCACCACAAGCACTTATACTTGCAGAGTGACCATCGCACCAAGGGCGTGCGGTTGAGCACCTTTCCTAACTTCTATCATTGTGACTAATTAAGATGATTTATGAAGTCGTGGAAAACTTTACCTATCCAATTTATATCAGTCATGAAAGCATAAATTTAATTAGTGGTAAAATCCATATTGAGTTGGCTCTTGTCCCTTTACTGGTTTGATAATAAAAGCATCAATGTGGTGCCAAATTCATATTCTTTCCTCTATTTGACACAGCCAGAAGTCAATTGAGGGACCAAAGTAATGAACAAAATAAATTCATGAAAATTCAAAATAATATCCATTTAGTATTAACAAATTCTACGAACAAACAAAACGAAACTAAATGATTGTTTCTTATACATTACAATATATATTTTTTGCTCAGATTAATTATGGTTACTAGCTGAAAAATGTGTCCAAAAAACTTGGAGAAAGGAATATATCAGAGCATATCTTTATAGCCTGATATGCCATGAGGGGTCCCTTAGAAAATTTGAGTGCACTGTAGTCAGTTGCCTCATCCTGCCCTAACGCCAACACAGGCTATGAATTATGAAACCAACATAAAGAAAAACATCTCAACCAGTCTTAGATTGTTTCGATTTTCAAAACAAAAAACTGATCTGAATTCAAACGAAAATTTTGGGACGTCCAGTTTTCTCAAGCATTTCTAATACAATATAAAAGATCACAACTTTAATCATAATTATCTTATGTGATAAACTATAATTAGCTGTTTTTTTATTTTCACATAAACTAATTATTTTTTCCCCACTCATACCATCACATAGACAATTGGATAAAAATTATAAGTGTTTTATTTTGTGGTTTTAGAATTTTTGTTTTCTCTCCCTTAACGTGTGGGATTACAAAGGTCCATTTTCCAAGGTGTTCACAGCCTTCCTAAGGTTTTTTTTTTTTTTTTTTAATACAGCCTTCCTTAAGTTAGTCGTTCATTTTTTAAACTTAGTCGTCCGCGAGGAGCCTAAAAGCTGCAAGGTGAAACAACCTTTTTTTTACCAAGGTGAAACAACCTTTTGACCGGTGACTATCATAGATTCATAAAAATGCTGCATATATATATATATATATATATTTAAAATTTTGAAAATTTTTTTGAAAATTTTCACTAATTTTCATCTAGGTTTATCATTGATATTATTTTTTCAATTACTATTAGTGCTCCATGCCTTCATTCCTTTTGTCCGATTAGAGATATCAAGCCCCATCTTTAGCACGCAAGCAAGAAATATTACTTGTACAAGTTTATCAACCATAATTTAATATATGATTTGTCTAAGGTTTAGTTAGCCTTTATAAATAAGCTATATTGGTTACATTGTACTATATAGTGTTAATATCAAAGATGTGTTCATGTAATGTTAAAATTTTGTAGATGTAAGTCGTCAAGCCAAACCAAATAACTCTCATGTTCTCTCTCTTTCTTCCTATATGCTCTCTCTCTCTCTCTCTCTCTCTCTCTCTCTCTACAATATTTTCAATTCTCCTTTAATTAATTTTAACACACTTTCCCCCATGAATAATATAAATAACCTTTAGACAAACAAAAATTATGATACAAACTTATGGGTAAAATTCATCCTTGAAAACTGGATTATAAAGGAAGGGTGTAAACAAACTCCAAGTTAAATTGCACCTTCTTCACTTATAAATTTTAGGTAAAACCGTAAAAGTTGAATTCATGAAATCAAAACTCATTGAATACGTGTATAACTTACCCATAAAAAAATTACATGTCACATTTATTTTTTATTTTCAAAATCAGTTGTACAGATGAGGTAGTAACACATTGTGGGGCCAGAAAGTCAGGCAGCCTCGGCCCACTTCAAACCAGGCCCAGAGGCCCATGCCAAGGATGCATGTGAGGTCCGAGGATAAAAGTACGATGTCCAGCCCCCAAGGAACAGGTCCGAGGACGACCCCATCCTCGGACATTCGAGACCTCAGAAATGCACAAGCACCCCACCACCAAAGAGGAGTCTTCTTAAATATCCAAGGAGGAAAGGGCAAGCACCACGCGTCGACAACGGGAGCACGGTGAAGGAGCAAGTCTAAGGCAAGCTATCACCTCCACATTAAATGCCCTCAACTAATGTCCTGGCCGCATTAATGAGGAGAGGATTACAGAACAGTATTGCCTTGGTTGCCGCAACCCACTGGAAAAACGGAAAGGTGGCTGATGGGACAGGTACTCAAGTGGTGGCCTGGTTACTCAATAAATGTAGGGCCGTGATCAATGGGGAAAGGAGTATATAATGTAAGGGATCCCTCTTAAGGCGAGAGGTTCTTTTTCTTTTGGAAGGGAAGGAGAAAAAGGGAGGAAGTCATAAGAACAAGAAGCTCGTCGGAGAAAGGTCGAGGAGCATCATTATTCACGTTCACCTGAGAACTACCACGCGTGGTCATTGCACCCCTTATTAGGGCCTAGTTCTTGACTCCACTCTCTACAAATTAATTGCAGGGCTAGCTGGGCTTGGGTCCATTCCCGTAATACACAGGGAGGCCTGAACCTGGTCCCTACACACATTTAATGTTCAAACATGAGAATAATGTATCATTCTTGGATTAACAATGTACGTAATTTTACATTTCACACAACCTTTTCTTATATTTTGAAACCATGACTAATTCAAACACAAACCCCACCCAATCTAATAGAGTAAGACTGGCCGGTTATTATAAGGTTGCATTGATAGACTTATTATTAGGACCAAAGTAATCCTGTAAGTACTTGGTTGCCGCAACCCACTGGAAGAACGGGAAGGTGGCTGATGGGACAGGTACTCAAGTGGTGGCCTAGTTACTCAACAAATGTAGGGCCGTGATCAATGGGGAAAGGAGTATATAATGTAAGGGATCCCTCTTAAGGCGAGAGGTTCTTTTTCTTTTGGAAGAGAAGGAAAAAAAGGGAGAAAGTCATAAGAACAGGAAGCTCGCCGGAGAAAGGTCGAGGAGCATCATTGTTCACGTCCACCTAAGAACTACCACGCGTGGTCGTTGCACCCCTTATTAGGGCCTAGTTCTTGACTCCACTCTCTACAAATTAATTGCAGGGCTAGCTGGGCTTGGGTCCATTCCCGTAATACATAGGGAGGCCTGAACTTGGTCCCTACACACATTTAATGTTCAAACATGAGAATAATATATCATTCTTGGATTAACAATGTACGTAATTTTACATTTTACACAACCTTTTCTTATATTTTGAAACCATGACTAATTCAAACACAAACCCCACCCAATCTAATAGAGTAAGACTGGCTGGTTATTATAAGGTTGCATTGATAGACTTATTATTAGGACCAAAGTAATCCCGTAAGTACTTAATATTTTTTACAATTGTTGAGTTGCCATGTTGTTATTGATTCTTATGGACCTACCATTAATACTATTTTATAGTCCATCATTTACAATTGCCATCTTTACGATTCTAAAAATTGTGAGTTTAGATTTATTGTTTTTTTTTTTTTTAACAAGTAATGTTATAGTCACAAATTAATTTACAATATTTTTGCAAACTATTGTTGAACTCAAGATAGGAAATGTCTCAAAACTGACAAGAGTTATCCTAACTCATAAATCAGAAGTTATAATAAAATGAAAAAAAAAATGACTATAAATAGTAAATTCATTAAGACAGTAGCCAAAACAGAGGATTTGGTTGAAAAGCGTCAATAGGTCATGAAAGCATTACAACTTAAGTCAACAATTAATGATTCTACCATTTGCTCAGAGGATTTCTATTAATGTCCTTCTACCTTTCAAACTTCTTACATTGCAACTTAAGACAACAATGACAATCTCTGAGGTAATAAAAAATTTGAGCTGTGTGAAAGCATGAATTTAGTAGTAAAATCCATATTGAATTGGCTTTTGTCCTTTTGCTGGTTTGACAATAAAAGCATCAATGTTGTGATAAATACATATTCTTTTAGTGTGTTCACCTCTGTTTGGCAGGTATATATATATATATATCAAAATTTACAAGCCAAACTTTTATAATTAGCAGGGATGGTTAATGTGCCTGTACTGTTTAAGAAACCACCTATTCTTAGATATGAAAATACTTGTTTTTGTTACCTTATTATGTTATTAAACTCTAGGTCATTGTTATTATTTGATTCAAGACTAATTTGAATATGTTGATTGTAGTCCAACTGTCCAAGTAGTCTCTCTCCACCTTTTTTAAGAGGCTGTCTTCGGTTCAATGCATGAGACAAAGTGGCTTAATGATGGGAATGCTTTTACTTACTCTACTATTGTCCTTTAATCAAGTGGTCTGACTATATATAGTACGAGCATATATTAGTAAACCTAGGATTACCATAAAATTTGGATTCCTTAAACATAGTGGCATTTTCCCTTAATTGTTACTTTTGCAAAGTGGAGTTGATTATGATTCTTTGTCATTGTCGGCCAATGTAAGTAACTTTCAGCGAGTTTGTGTTAACCAGCAATGCAAGAGAATTTCAAAAATAAACTAACAAATTTTAGGAGACTTGGACATCTAAAACTAAAAGCACAAATTAAGACCCAAATTTGTTCTTCATTGCAAACATGTTCAGGGGATATTTGCTTGTGAAAAACTTTCAAGCTTGTGAGTGGCAGAAATTCATAAGATTTGAACGTACACTATATTAATCTAATTGTTTAATTTAGATTAATTTTAATCTCATGATGATTGTATAGTTCAGGCAGTATCTCTAACACTTAACTAAAAGGCGGTCTCAGGTTGAGTTAATGGGAATGAGTGTTTTTAGTGGAAATCCTACCTCTAAGTTGTGTATTTCTACCATTTTCCTTTAATAAGTACGTCCAAAATACTAGGTGCATGTTTTAGCAAAACAATTTCTCCATCAAATCCTTGTAAATTTTGCCTCCATATAATATGCAATACGATTTTATTTATGCATTTCTTGAAAGGGGTTTGCACTTTACAGTCATGGTGCACAAATCGGATGTCCCATTTATTTATTCATTTTTTTTTTTAAATCTTGTTATAATAAATCGGAATGTCCAAGAGACAATGTTTCTCTCCCTCAACAGGGGAATTCAAGAGTGTTCGTTCCATTTTTCTGGCTCCTTAGTAAACACACTACACAAGTGATGTCCTATCCTATTGAATCGTTGGAAAACTCTACAGTGGTGGTGTTGATCAATGAGACCACACGGCAATGGAATGAGGAACTGATCGATGGAGTTTTTGCTTGTGATGAAGCTACCTTGATCAAAAAAATCCCACTTGGACGTGTAGCTTCAGAGGTCGTGGTGAAATGGCCATACTCTCATGATGGTAGGAATACTTGTAAATCGGGGTATAGATTTTTGAAATAAGAAGCCAAGCTAAAATCCTCCAAACAGCCCACAAATCCGGATTCAACACTTTGGAATGGATGGCATTTGGTCCTAGGAAGCACGGGTGTGGATTTGGGTTTGGATGCAGGTGCGGGTGCGATGTGGTGATTCAGTAATTTTTAAAAAAGTAGAATACAAGTGCACCGAGATACGTTTATTAATAAATTATTAAATATATTTATATTTATATTTTCTATATATTACTAAGCATATTTTTTCATATAATGATAAATGTATACTAATTTAAGTGCAATAGTAGATAAAAAAAACCTTTGGAATCAATTTAATATTTATAACTAATATTTAGAGGGGTAAATTTAGCAAAATAATATTATTTTTTAATGATAAGTAATTTTTTAAATTGATACAATTAATTATTTAGCTATTATTAAGCTAAATGATATAAATTGTTGAATTTAATATAGTGTTTAATAAAAATCATAATAAAGATATTCAAATTTGGGGGTTTTATTATAAATAAACAAATGTGTTGCAATATTTATAAACAAGGAAGATTCCAAGAAGCTCCATTGCAAGTCCCACCACTACCCACGTGTATTGCTTTATTAATATCACATTCCAACGCCCTATTTGAAAGTCTACGCATTTGGCATCTCCACGTCTTCTTCTTCTTCTTCTTCTCTTTTTTTCTTTTTCTTTCCTCACAAATCATTTGGTAGCAAATCTTTATTCTTCTCCTTCCATTTTTTTCTCACAAATCTTTTGGTAGCAGATCTTTCTTCTTCCTCTTCTATTCGGACAGAATTGGACTAAATTGGGGCTGTTTCAGCCAGTTTCTCGGCCAGCTTTTTTTCTCATTTTGTCTCTCCAAGTGCCAAACAAAGTGAATAATTTGATGTGGCGTGCCTGCCAAAACACTTTGCCAACAAAAGTAAGCCTAGTGAGGAGGACAATCATTGATGACCCTCTTTGTGACTGCTGCCATGAAGAACATGAAATTACATTGCATGCTCTCTGGCTATGCAAGGAGGTCGACGTGGTCTAGGCTGATCCCAAGTTGTGGTCTTGTAGGAGGCATGTTCATTTCCTTAACTTCAAAGAACTATTATCTTGGATGATTGTGCAGCGAAATAGTGCCGAGCTCTTTGCTATGACTGCATGGTCGATTTGGACTCAAAGAAATCAAGTTCGGCTCAACCCAAGGCCGGCTCAACGAATTTGGGGGCCCTAGGCGAAAGTTTTAAATGGGGCATTTTATTATAAATTCATATAATTTTTTTCAATTAAAATTTATTTTTCTTGCTTTTTGAGAGGCAAAGATACTAATTAAATTTTTGCATTCAAGTTCTGTGACCAATCGATGAGTAAGTCAACTAAAAAGAGTGTTTTTTTTTTTTTTGAATCAAGATGGAGACTGGAGAGGGTTAGAGAGTGAGCGTTTTTTTCTTCTTTCTGCCTTTTGTAATATTTTCTTCTACAAGCTAAAGATTTCTGCTTTTTGTAATCTTTTCTTCTGCAAGCTAAAGATTTGGTGATGGGATTTCATGTCACTTCAGTGTAAGAAATGGGCCTTTTTTTTTTTTTNTTCGGCTCAACCCAAGGCCGGCTCAACGAATTTGGGGGCCCTAGGCGAAAGTTTTAAATGGGGCATTTTATTATAAATTCATATAATTTTTTTCAATTAAAATTTATTTTTCTTGCTTTTTGAGAGGCAAAGATACTAATTAAATTTTTGCATTCAAGTTTCGCTAACATATATTCTTTTCTTTGTCTTTTTTTTTTTTTTTTAGTTTTTCATATTCGGATGAATATTTTCTAGTAGACATTTGTAATTAAAAAATATTTACAAATAAATGAAATACAATCTATAATTAAAAAAAAATTACAATTTAACTAGAATAATATAAATTTAATGTATAAAACAATAGAACCTGCTTTATCAAAAAGTACAATTGTAGCTTTACTTAATATGATCACTTTACACTTTAAACTTGCATAAAAAAATTAAAATTAATATTAATACAAAGTAAATTATTCTAAATTTATAATTTTGTTATTAATACTCTTTTTTTTGTGTAGCAATAAACCTTTTTTTTTTTTAGCAAAATGTGTAGGACTTAACTTGATTGGATCCACTAAGACTAGCCCACTAGCAAAATATGTAGGACTCAACTTGATGCACTAACACTAAACATCATCTGATTCCATCACACTAAAATCTGATTTCTTAAAAAAAAAAAAAAAATGCAAACGTGTAGGCTAAGTCTAAACATTTTTTTCTTCAGATGAGAAACGGGTCTTTTGTAATCTTTTTTTCCGGCAAACTAAAGATATGGTGATGGCATTAGCCTTCATATCACTTCAATGTGAGAAATGGTTTTTTTTTTTTAGACGAGAAAACAATATTATATACTATATTATTACTACTTGGGGGCCTATTACAAGTGGGGGCCTTAGGCGGCGGCCTAAGTCGCCTATAGGTTTAGCCGGCCCTGGCTCAACCAAGCGGCCAGTGCTGTCCACCATATTGCCCAACCGTCCAAGGATAAGCATGCCGAGTTCCTAGCCTGCCAGTCAACTTCGACAGCTTCATCGATTGAGAGAAATGCACGAAGTAGAAGAAGAAATTTTTGGGAAGTTCCTCCGGCGGACATGGTGAAGATTAACTTAGACGGGGGCTGTCTTCTCCGATGAGAACAAGTCTGGTATCAACGTGGTGATAAGGTACTGCTCGGGCTTGGTAATTGCTTCTTGCTCTAAGGTAGTCCAACAAGCCTATAACAGCTCTGAAATTGAAGCACTGGCTGCTGCTACGGCTTTGTCTTTCGCTACGGCATAAACCAAGCGATCTTAGAGGGTGACTCGTTGGTGGTTATCAAAGCACTAAATGAACATAAAGCTCCACAATCCTCTATAGGCCCTTGGATTGAAGATGCAAAGACCTAAGCCAATAGTTTTTTTTTCAATCACCATACTCTCCTACAAGAAGAGAATGTAATAGTTTTGCTCATAATCTGACAAAATATGTGATTAATATTCCCAATTTTTTAGTATGGGTGGAAGATGTTTCATCATATGTTACAACTGTTTTACAATTTACAGGATAATTTAGCCAGGTTAGATTGATGCATTTCACGTTTTTCCCCTTCAAAAAAAAAAAAATTTTTTTAAATCGTCCTTGAGTAGCCTAAAAGCTTTTAAGCCCAACCCTTTTGACCAGCCGGTGACTATTATGAGATTGCTTTGCTTTTCTGGACTAAAGATGGCGGTTGAAACTGCACAGAAACAACCAAGCATGGCCATATAAATATACACATATTGTGATATATATTCACGCCTCCCACATGGACACATGACATTTGAGGCGATCAAGGGACGCATCCTCCTTAGTTTTCTTCAACTTACTAACCCTATTTCTTGCATGGAGCTTGTTTTTCACCGGTGAGAGTAGCGCCTTTTTCTCCCAAATTTTATATTGTTTGACATGTATATATCTAGAGGTTGTAGCCTGTAGTTTCACATTTATTTTGTTTATGCTTTCTGTGTGAACGAGAGAAAGGGTGGGTGGTTTATTTTAGGAGGAGGGAAGCTATCTTCCAATTGCTGTGTATACCACCATATGACTCAAATTGTGAGAATTAATTAGCTCTCATTTTGGATGGATAGAGTTCTAAAGATTCTTTGTTGGTTCTCAAAATTTACAAATTAAGTTTGTTTATAGTTCTTGGTGTTTCAAATCAACGATTTTAGTCCTTAAAGTCTCAAAAACAAGTTCTATTAGTCCTTCTGCCTAATTTCATTAATTTCAATGTGTACGTTGCTAATATATTAATGGAGTAATAACATGGCCTATTTTTAATGAGAGGACATCTATTTTTTCATTTTCAATTTTTATTTGAAAATAGGAGGAATAAAAACACACACAAACAAACTACACAGTACACAATTGATGAACCCAACTGGCCAACCCCAGAGGCGGCTCTAAGTGTTGGTGAGGGTGGTCCTCACTTGAAAAAAAAAAGATTAATTTAATGAAAGTGTCAAACCGCAGGGGATATATAAATTGTAATTTACATTTGAGTTAATTGTTGAGAAAATAATACTATGGTGTGATGCCCCAAATTGTTCGGATTTAATTAGATTGTGTGCATGTGTTGTATTGCATGAGCGTGTATTAAATCCCGCATGCAGAAGCATATAGCCTTATTCTACTTGATTAATGCTTTTAGTATAAAATATAGATAATTGTATCTTTCAAGTACTAGTTACACTACCCTTTCCCCCTAAGGGCATGAGCGTATTAAATCCGTTGTTTCTTAATTAAAAAAATTAAATTAATAAAAAAAAAAAAAAAAAAAAAAACTCCTTCACCCCCAAAAACAAAAATAAAAATAAACACTTTATTAGACAAAGTTTAGCTACAAAATTGTTGTAGCCTTAAACTACAATCTTATTTAATAAAATAAAATTTTCTATATATTTTGAAAATTTAACTGTTAAATTGCATGTTCTTTATGCTCTAATACACATGTCAAATTTTGTATCATCAGATATTATTTACTATATAATCTATAAGTTTATATTTTATTGAGTAATGTTGTAACCTTAGGCTACAACCAATTTTATTGCTAAATTTTGTCCCACTTTATTTACCTAAAAAAAAAAACAACGACAACTGAATCATAATTAATTTATTGATTTGACTCTTATAACTAAATATTTTGGTTGACGAATTTATCAAATGAATATAATTAAAGTTTTTTAGGATACAAATATAACATGACATCATTTTACTGGACAAACTAAATACGTGTGACAAGCTTATGTGACATTTTAACAAAAATAACATGACATCATTTTAGGGATAAAATCTAAATTCTGAAAGTTAAGGATGTAAAATCCAAAAATTTCAAACTTCAAGAGCGTAATTTACACTTAAACCTACTATAAATATTGTTTTAGTAATATGACTTGTTATGCTATAAATAGTATATGATCATGAGATGCCATGTCTTGGCCTACTCTAAAAAATTTATTGGTATCTTGGCCTGATGATCAGAACAATATTATCATGAAACGGGCGTTATAAATGGAAATTTTATAATTTCTATAATAAATAATAAATAAAAATAGACCAGTAAGGAATGATACTCATGAAACCATCATTAAATCATATTGGTGGACACCTGAATCTTTGCTACGTGGAAGCTCATTTTATGTTATAGTCCTTTAATAGTTCTTCTACGAGCATAACAAAATCTCACACAATTTTCATAATATACGAGATGTCAATCCATTATAGATCAAAATTAAATTAAATAATATATATATGATACCGAAAACCACCACAACTCAAAACAAAAATGTTTTGAAAATGTTGTGAAATTTTATTGTATACTTAGACTTTTAAATAGAGATGAGATTGAAAATAATAATGTTTACAAACAATTGTGTTACCAATTACCCAAAAAATCCGCTTATTAAGTGGTTGAAATTCTATAATTATATTTATTGCTACCTCAACTTGTAAGTTTTATGTTAGTAATTGTTTTCGTAGATTTAACATTTTCCTAATATAATGTAGAACAACGTGAAACATGAAAGTCACTACTCATGATTTAATTATTCCAAAGGCCTAAAAAGGTATCCACTACTAAGATGCTAAGAGAGATTGACAATGGAAAATGAAACTATAAGAAAGTTATGAGAAACTTTTTCTAGAATAACTTTTATATTTTCAGTATTTGCTAAAAAAAAAAAATCATTAGAAAAACATTAAAATAGTAAAAAAAAAAAAAAAAACAATGATGAGATCATGATAATCTTTTTAGATGATTTCACATGCCATGCATGCATGACGTAAAATTAAAGTAAAAATTAAATAAATCCAGCCCTTGAAATTGTAAAATCTCTTGGCTAAAATTTATAATAAGAAAAAATAATCATCAGAAGACATTATTACAGGCAGTACACACTAGCAGCTGAATTTTGAGACCATAATAAACAGATAAATGTCCCACAAAACCTACTCAATCTTAGATCCACTTCGGATGTCCCACAAAACCTACTCAATCTTAGATCCACTTCGGCAAAGTGGATATATACTCTCAAACAATAGAATACTAGCTATAGCTTAATATGTATGTCTCATTCATGCGCCTTCTGAACTTTCAGTTGAAAGTTGCAAGTTTGTGCAAACCCAAAGTATTATGCAGCCATCTTGCAACTTCGTATTTTAGCTTAACATCTCAGCAATCTTTACAGCAATCTTTACAGAGACAGCAACAGAATAAATAAAAGAAGCTGCAAAGTGGACAACAGAGAAAAAAAAAATTGAAGTAATAGCAAATTATGATATGAATGCCCTATGTTAACTGATAAGACTAAATAGGTATGGTACATAGCCCAAAAATAAAAAAAAAATGTTTATAATAAAGTTCTTCTATATAATCATATAGTGAAGAAATAGTAGTATGTTGAAAGGTATCTTATACAAGGAGTCCCTTGAAAAATTGTGTTAATTAAGGAAGAAAGAAATTAAAGAGAGAGTAACATTAGTTTTGTATGTTAAATTGAAATGATCATTTGGTGGCTTACCATTTTTCAATAAAACTTCTGATGTGATCTTCACAACCAGTTTGTCCTTCACTTCCTGTTGTTGTTTTTAAGGCATAGTTCAGCATAGTCCAAGCAATTCAGGAAATTATTTATACAAAAAATTTAAAAAAAAATCTATACAGAAATAGAAATATAGAAAAAGAGAGAAAGATGGACAAGACCTTGTGGAGGGAATTGTAGCTGTATTCTGGATTTTGGCTCCATTCCTATCTTGAAATTAAGAACCGGGGTGCTATGCTTTAGGCAGAAGGGGATCAATACAAGTGCAAGAACCAGTTGGAAAGCTTTTGTTGTTATTTATAAATGTTCTTCCAGAGAACTTTATTCTGCTCTTTAGTTTGATGTACCAGCATGTACAAATGTAGGGGAGTGAGTACAAGTTCACTTTTAAAATATCCTTTATAAGAATAAAATTTAAGCATTATTTGTGAACTTACTTTGTTAATTAGAGTCAAATTACTTTATGTTGATGGTTTGGTATTACTTATTTTTATAGTTTAATATTTTGCGTAAAAATAATAAAATGAAGGTTTTTGTTAGCTAAAAGCACGTCCACATTGGCATGAGCTATATTTTTTTTAACTTTTAACAACTTAAAAGTTATTTTATTTGTTTTAATATCTCGTTTTACAATTTACCCAATAACAAGAGCTTTATTTTAGCAACTATTTCATTTAAATAATCATTCTTTATTCTTTTTTTATTCTTTCTTTATTACTTATTCTCTTCAATTTTTTTCTCCACATTCTTTTTTTTTTTTTGTTTTAGGAACATTTTTTCTCCACATTCTTATCTTTACTTTTTGACTTCTCCACTTCTCTCTCTCTCTCTCTCTCTCTCTCTCTCTCTCTGCTTTGTCTTCCTCATAAGAAATAAGGAAGTTTCTGCCTGAAACTTCAGCATTTTCTGAGCAATATTCATGAGTTTTTTCTCTTGCACAATTTTTAGCCTCCATTCACTTGGTTTTTTAGGTGAACTTGTACTGGTTTGTCTTTGAGAGAATGAGAAATGCACTCCGGGAAGAAATACGTATTTTTATATGCGAGTTTGGTTTGTTTAGGTGGTTTTTATATGTGTTTTTCTGATCTGTTAATGGGAAGATATCCGAAATAGGAAAGAAAAAATATATATTATAATTGATGGTGCCATTAAAATAGTATATTTTGGTTTAACTCTTGAGCTACAGTGCGCTACAATAGATGGCAGTTCACGATAGCTCAAGAGTTAAAAATTTAAGCAAAAGCTCCACTAATGCAATCTCATTTTTAATATATTGGTTGTTAAAAAAAGCAATTAGGCAATTGGGCACCACTAACGCTAATGTTTGGACCTAATTAAGAGCAGAGGTTTTAAGGTGTATTTAAGATTTATTAAATGATGTTTTACACTTTTATGTATTTATTCAGAAAAAATACATAAAATCCAATTGTTGGCATTTTTTTATTAAAGAGCCCAAAATAAAGGAATAATTGAACAGTGCATTGCAACTCATAATTGAATATTTATTATTCCTTAACATTTACCCTTAAAAAATTATTCTTAAAAAAAAAATAAATAAATAAAATAATATACTTATAAAATTTTGAAGAAGACCTAATTGTGGTTGATGTGTGTCACTTGCATGCTATTGCACCAGACATTTTAGATTAGTTTTGAAATCCAAGAAAATTAATTATATTTGGCTCCGAACAGCATAGGGACTTTAGTACTAACTCATTCATTTCACAATAATGATGATTCCATCGTGAACATAATTACTTGGACTTTTATATATAAGGCTTTAATTTTGACTAATGGGACTTATTCTAACCCTATATATATAATTTGTTTAGTGATCTTTTTTTTTTTTTGGGTGATCAGTTTTTATAAATAAATAATCAAAAATACTATGGTGTGTTGAAGGAATTTCACCAAGGAGGTTGCTGCTTTATTCTATGGTGTTGGCTAATGTTCACAGCTAAAGCTTTATCTCATCTTTCCTCTAATTAGAGAATCAGAATCTAATATTGTTAAATTCTCAATCAGATTAGACATAACATACATAAAATACATCTTTAATTACATGATATTAAGAATCATATTCTAGCGGTAACAGGGCTGTGCTACATGTTTCTCATGGGGTTCAAATATATATAATATTTTTTTTACTATTTAACTTATCCTTAAAAATATTTTTACACATCCTAAACACATATTAGCTTAGTTCAAGACTAAAATCCATCCCAAAACCAAACAACACATATCACAAACCAATATTCCTTCAAAATTAATAGCAAAACTTGTTCTTTTCTTTCTTTTCTTTTTTTTTTTGAGAAACAATAGCAAAACTTGTTGAATATAGTTTTTTTATAAACTCATCTAGTCATCTGAACGTACGTTTACTGTCAAATATATATAGTTGTCACTTTTTTTTTTTAGTTTCCAAATGGAGTGGAAAGATGAGGTATTAACTATAAACTCAAATAATGTGAAAATAGCATATTATTCTTGGATTGTCGATATACTCTTACATCTTTCTTTCTTTTCTTTTTCTTTTCTTTTTTTCTTTTTTAACATTTTTGGTTGAATAAGGATAAATTTTATTCAAGAGAAATAGAAGAGTGAACCTGTCTAGCAGCATACAAGGACCTAAAGAGAGATAGGGTCTATAAATATGTAGAATCCCCATGTCAAACAAAAAGAAGGCCAATAGACAAGATTGTAGGCCAGCCCATTAAGGGAACTGGGGCAAGAGAAAGGTACATGTTCCATATATACTTCCATGCACAAATTGGGGCAAGGTATGCCCTTAAATTTTCCATGCACAACCTTTCCTTTTGTTTTTTATTTTTAAACCCAAGCCATCCTCATGTCATGATATATATTGTCCACTTTAGAAATGACACAAAGCCTCATTTCTCAAGGTTTTAAAATGTTGTCTTTCTCCAATTAGAGTCTAAGGCCTTTCATATATAAGGTTAAGGACATCCCTGTAAGGTTGAAATTTATCAACCATCTTTTTGGCTTTATTCCGTGTCAATTTACTTGTAATTTAAGCACTTAGTAACTTTGTATTTAAGTGGGATTATTGTAAGCGTAGTGTGTAAGAAGTTGTGAAGAAAAGCTCAAGTATGTGCAAAGAAGCAGAGCTTCGCGGCTAGGACTCACGGGTGGCTCACGGTTTCAAGTCACCTACTTCAGGCACGTGAGATGCACGCAGGGAAGCTGAAGGGTCGCGCCAGCTGTCGCACTACAGGACAAAAGTCCCAGGCTGGCCAGACCATTACATCGCGACTTGATTTCGCGATTTTGACAAGCCGCGAGACCAAGCCACCAATTTACCCTGTTTGGCAAAAATCTGTCTCTTCGTATTCTCATCTCACCTCACTATGTATAGACCCTTATACCCACTAAATGAAGAGAGCTTCCAGAGAGAATTTTTGTGAGAGAAAACCCTAGAGAAAAATAAGATTGCCTCATCCCCAATCTTCATCCAAGAAACTCTACAAATTCCTCTACTCTTTTCTTCTCCATTGTCATACCCTTGAGAGATCTTTTACCAGATCCTTATCTCACCACACCCACATCTGTGAGAAGGTTTATTTGATGCTGAGGGAAGCAGTTTGGAAGGAATCAATATACATTGGTTGATGCTATGGTCAAGTATAGTGGAATCCAGTAAGCTAGAAAAGAAAAAGGTTTGGCGCAACCTCGTTGGAGCAAGAAGCTTAGAGGGCTTAGGTACCTGGGTAGATTAGGTTTGGAGGGTCTATTGTTGTTCATGTATTCCAACTACATTTTCTAGTGGATTATTGACCGCTTGGAAGGCGGCGGAGAGGTTTTATGCCGAGGACTTCGGTTTCCTCTTCGATAACACATTGTGTGTTGTCTGTGTGTTTGCATCTTTTTTTCCTTTATCTTTGCCTTATATTTACAATTGTGAATGTGTTTATATTTGGCTAAGATTGTCTATCAATTCTATTATAAGCTTATTATCATGTTCCGCACATTAATTGTTTGATATAAAGCTTGAATTGGTATTTTTGTAATTTGGGGTCTAAACGTTCAAGGGTGTTTCATACCCATATTGAACTTTCAATCCCAATCCCCCTAAATCTAGACAATGTGAAACTTAATCAAGATTTGGTTCCCTCTCACCTTATCGCACATAAAGGGTCTTTTAACTTTTTGGGTCTCCACTATTAGTGCTACTCAAACAATAAAATGAATGCTTAAATTTCTTTTTTTCTTTTTTCTTTTTTCTTTTTTTAATAACACGTATCAGTTTTAAAGAAAATGCTATTTTCTTATATTTTAGTGGAGGGGACAATTTAGAAATTGTGTGCAAAACTTCCAAAAGTTAAAGAAAAAAATCTATTACACACTTGTGTAATAAACTCTCCCCAAAGCTAAAACCTGTAAGAAAGTTGCTTGTAACTTATGGGCCGTTTGATAATATTGTTCTAGTAACGTTGCTTGTATTTTTTGGAAATACATGTGGGTAAAAAAGTGTGTAGAAATATATGTAATGTTATTTAAACACTGAAAATAGTTACTCAAAATACCCTACCAAACAGACCTTATATAATCAAAACATAATACGCCATACAAATAAAATAAAATAATTAACATCGATCTTACCAAAGATGGCATCATTATTATTAGCATTTCATACATGCAATGCTAAGAAGTCATTGTTAAATATATAATGTATCTTAATTTTAAAGAATCTAAACTTTTTTATTACTTCTATTTTTATTAACTTTTTAATTCAAATTTTTGTTTTGAAAATGTGGTCTTTTATGTGGGTGTGTTAGAGGGAGTAGAATTTAAGGGACAATTTTACATTCCTAGATTTACCTTTATGCCTTATGTTTATTTTATTTTTAAATCACTTTTATTAAGTAATAGGGCTATGGTTGGAAGTATAAAAAAATGGGACATGGAACAGGGTTATATATACACACACAAATCATGATACTATTGGAGAGATAACATCTAATATAGACTCTAATTGAGTGGTTAATATAACATATAGGAAAAACCACTTAACCCAAAAACTTAAGCCTATTAGTTTTGAAATTTCATTTCGCTATAATTTGATTGTCCAAAAATCGAGTTTCATATTTGAAACTTGAGTTTCAAAACAGGAGCATATTTCTAAATAGTTTCAAACATGAGACATTTTGCTAGAAAGTTTGTAAGAAATGGATATTTTTCCATTTTGGCTAGTATATTGGAGTTTCACATTTTATTATAAGCTCCCAATTTACACACACAACACACACATATATATATATATATATATATATATGTATGTATGTATATATAAATTTTATTGTACAAATTTTTCCGTACATTATTATGCACAAGTTAAAAACTACTTGTTTCTAAATTTGGAATTTGCCTCTGTTGCCATTATTTCTTTTAATCACATCTATGCATAAAAAAGAATTAGAACTATAGAGCCATTACAAATAGGGTGTTTGCAGTGTAGTTTGGTGTGATTTTGGGCCATTTTAAGCGTTGCACTTTGCATTGCAGTCTGGCCAAATCCATAACCATATCGCACCTGTTTTGAGGTTACATGTGTGGTGCAATGTGATTTGGTGTAGTGTATAAGATGCGTTTGGTCAGTTTTAGGATAGTATATTTTTCAGGATGTCACGGACAATGCCTAATTTACTATTAATAATTATGACAATATGACAGTAAGATTTTTTTTTTTTTTTTTTTTTTAAATATAACTTATGTAACAAAAAAAGTAACACAAATATATACAAAACAAAAAAGAAATCCATTATAGATTGATAGTAAACTAAAAGTACCACAAATATATATAGTATATACAAAAAAAAAAAAAAAAAAAAAAAAACATTTGAGATTTNTTAATTTTTTTTTTTTTTTTTTTTTTTGTATATACTATATATATTTGTGGTACTTTTAGTTTACTATCAATCTATAATGGATTTCTTTTTTGTTTTGTATATATTTGTGTTACTTTTTTTGTTACATAAGTTATATTTAAAAAAAAAAAAAAAAAAAAAATCTTACTGTCATATTGTCATAATTATTAATAGTAAATTAGGCATTGTCCGTGACATCCTGAAAAATATACTATCCTAAAACTGACCAAACTGCATCTTATACACTACACCAAATCACATTGCACCACACATGTAACCTCAAAACAGGTGCGATATGGTTATGGATTTGGCCAGACTGCAATGCAAAGTGCAACGCTTAAAATGGCCCAAAATCACACCAAACTACACTGCAAACACCCCTATTTGTAATGGCTCTATAGTTCTAATTCTTTTTTATGCATAGATGTGATTAAAAGAAATAATGGCAACAGAGGCAAATTCCAAATTTAGAAACAAGTAGTTTTTAACTTGTGCATAATAATGTACGGGAAAATTTGTACAATAAAATTTATATATACATACATACATATATATATATATATATATATATATGTGTGTGTGTGTGTGTGTAAATTGGGAGCTTATAATAAAATGTGAAACTCCAATATACTAGCCAAAATGGAAAAATATCCATTTCTTACAAACTTTCTAGCAAAATGTCTCATGTTTGAAACTATTTAGAAATATGCTCCTGTTTTGAAACTCAAGTTTCAAATATGAAACTCGATTTTTGGACAATCAAATTATAGCGAAATGAAAATTTAAAAAAAAAAAAAAAATTGTGGAACTTGATCGAGTTCCATTCAAGGAACTCGAGTTCATGGAACTGGAGTTTCTAGTGTAGAACTCGAGTTCTTTGAATGGAACTCTAGTTTTGCAAAAAAAAAAAATTTAAGTTTTATTTCGCTATAACTTGATTGTCCAAAAAACGAGCTTTACATTGAAACTCAATTTTCTAAAAATCAAGTTTCAAAACAATGACATGTCCCTAAATAATTTCAGACATGAAGCATTTTACTGGAAAGTTTGTGAGAAAATGATAAAACCCCATTTTAGCCCCAATATACTCGTTCATAAAACCATTATTCTTTCTTAGTGGATGAGTGCCTAAGCAATTGAATCAAATTTTGCCATTTGGAAGCTTTTTTTTAAGTTCTGATAATTATTTTGTGATGAGATTGAATATAATAACAATAAAATGACAGATGCATGAAACATGAAATTCCACTACTCTTGGTCTTAATTAAGCCGAAAAAAGTTTGTAATACTCAAAAGATATTAGGAGAGAATGAGAATGCAAAACGCAACTATAAGAAAAGTGATGAGAATAGTTTTAGAATAAACACTATAAGATCATTAAATACTCTTTCAATACTAGTGGAACAATTTTATAAAGAAGAGAATGACAATAAAATGATGAGATCATGAGAATGTTTTTAGATGATTTCGTATGTCATGACGTAAACTTAAAATAAATAACTACTTATTAGGGTCTTCGTAATGAGTTCCCTATGGACACATCTGTAGTTATATATAATTATATATTGGTTCTTACAGGATTTAGGTGTCCTATTACCTCTGCTATTCCCACCTATTGTGACACGAAAAGTGTCATTCAAATTGCTCGCTACATCTTCCACAAACGGGCCAAGAATATCATCTTCTTTAGGGCTCTATAGTCTATATGGTTTATTTTGTTTTCTCTCATGATCAATTTGCTGCTTATTCGTGGATTTCAGTTAATTCAATTAGGAAAGTTTCTGATGGTTAAATAGAAGATCTGGAATTCAATCCCCGCTTACACCAAAAATCAATTAATGTTCTAGTTTAATAATAAAAAACTATCATGAAAAATGGACGTCATAAATTGAATAGCTCTCCCAAAAAAATAAAAATAAAAAACTTGCTGCTTATTCACTGAATGACAACCAATCCCTTCCCTAGCTCAGGCAGGCAAGTTATGAGGAGTTACTTTCTATTTGACTATAACTAGTAGTACCCGCACGTTGTACTGCTACTGGATGCTCTGGACTCTTTATAGATCTTCTCCTACATTATTATGTATTCTACAATATATAAAATCGCATTCTCTCAGCTCCAACCAATCATGAAAGCACGGATATAGGAAGCATCAACGTGCTGATAAATTCATATTCTTTCAGTATGTACATAGGTTCACCTCAATTTGGCAGGTATCAAAATTTACACATGCCAAATAAACTTTTACAATTAACAGAGATGGTTAATGTGCCAGTTCTTTTCAGAAAAGGTATGGCCCATTTCCTCAAACAACATACTGACTACTGAAAATCTAGTTCTCTGAAAATGGATCCAATATGGCTAGAGATATCAGCTACAACAATTTCTAGCAAAAAATTAAAAATTAATACAACACTTTTAATTAAAAATACGTATGTTATTTTCAGAAGGAATATAATTAACCTTGATGATGATCAAGAACAGAACTTTCAGAACAAAGAAACAGAGATAAATATCCCACAAATTACCTACTAAATTATAAATACACTCATGCAAAGTGAATACTCTCTTACACGATAAAATACTAGTAGCACACTAGATATGGCTCAGAACTCTTCAGTTGAAACTTGAAAGTAGAAAGTTTGTGCAATCCTGAAGTAATGAGCAGCCACCTTGCGATTTCTTATTTTTCAACAACGGATTGTTTACGGAAACAGCCACAGTATACAAGATCGAGGCTGCAAATTGGACAGAGAAGAAACAAAAAAATGAAGTAATATACAGTAAAGTTACTAAAGTATATATAACATGATATACTGAAATAAATATTTTTATTACGTACCGAAAGATCTTTTTCTTTTTTTCTTTTTTTCTTTTTTGCAGTATCTTGAATTATTGGATTTAATAGAAGAGTGTGCTGATGATGTAAAAATAAAATAGTTTAATGGTGAATTAATCTTAAATTGAGATAATTATGGTGATGGTGATGATGATGATATAATTTTAATAATAATAAGCTTACCATTTTTGAGTAAAAGTTTTGCCATGGCCATGTTCAAGCTTCACGTTTTGCTTCTCTTTCTTTTGTGTAACTTTACTTCCTGTTGGGTGTTTATTGGGGCATGATATAACTTTAGTCTAAGCAGTCCATGAAATCATTTATCCAAAGCATAAAATAATCAACTTAGTACTGCATGTGCATGAACATGTGTGTGTGTGTGTGTGTGTGTGTGTGTGAGTTAGTGAGTGAGGGAGAGAGGCAAGACCTTGTTTGTGCTTGTCACTTGCATTTTGCTGCTCTTTCTGCTGTGCCATTTTAAAGCAAAAGCAAACACTAAAGCTTGTACAAAGATGTATTAAATTTTACACAACTCAGTTTCTTCTTGCCATTTGGAGTGTGTATATATATGCATTCAAATGGGTGAAGGAATTTCACTGTGGAGGAGCTAATGTTTCACAGCTAGCTAGATTTGTTCTCATCTTCGGACGTTCTAGAATCAGAATCTAAAGTTGGTCTCAATTAGATTAGACATAATGCATATAAAATACTTCTTTAGGAAACAATATGGGAATTATATTATACCTCAAAATTATGTGCACAATTAATTTGTTAGAGATATGTATAATTGATAATTCTATGTTCATTTTTCTTATTTTCTTTTATTGTCAATTGTTACAGATTCTGTTAATGTATAGTTCAACTAATTCCTCCTTTATAAGTTTTAAGTAGAGGGTAAAATCTTGGGTCCAAGATCCATCGACCAAAAAAAAAAAATTAGAGTCATCACATTTATTTTCTATTTTCGAAACCAGTGATAAAGATGAGATATTAACACAAATAAGGATAGTGCCACTAAAATCATAAGGTTATAATAATAAAATGGTTAACTTTTAATTGCTTGAATAGTAGCTCATGAGCACAACATGAGATACCTTCTAAAAAATAATAAGATAACTTCTTAACAAAGATATCATAATTAGAATAGTATTAAAGCCCTTAAGAGAATCCAGATACGTTAGTTTCTAAGTTTGCTCTATAGTTCTGAAGCTTTTTAAACAAGAGATGAGATAACAAGAATGAGTGGCATGAAACACAAGGTTCCGCTACTCAAAAGAAGATACGGAAGAGAGATTGGGACCTTGGAATGGAATGTGAAACTCCACTTCAAAATTATTAAAATGGGCACATGAAATCTCATGATTTAGAATATATACTGCTTGCATTATCATTGGAAGAATATATTTTTACAAAAAGAAAACACTAAAATCTTGATGAGAATCTCATTAATCACTCCATAATACTTTTTCTAGCAAGTAATTACTACATAATACATGACATGACAAGCCAAGCCGGGAAAAAATAAGAGGACAAGTAGGGTTTGACCCTTCTTCCCTTGACCATATAGTTGACCGATTGTTGAAATTGATTTCTTTTACATGAACCTATTGTTTTCCCACTTAATTTTGTGTAGGTTCCGAAGTTGGAATTTGATAATAATTTTCCATCAAGTCATAACACAAACTTTTTTAGCTCCCTTTCAGAGTGAAACCAAACAGAAAAACAAGCTATTTCTCTAGAAATGTTTTATGCCTAAACAAACTATATCAACCTTATCTTCAATTTTTCTATCTATTTTCTTCTTTTCAGTTTTCCCTTTTTTTTTTTTTTTTTTTTTCTTTTTTTTTTTTTTGCTAGTACATTTATTGCAAGTTTTAGGCTCCCAAGACCAGCAAAGCTCTCTCAATTTATGTAACTTTAAAATACAGGAGAACTAGAGCACTGAAACTAAACCTTTTAAACCATATTGAACCCTGTAAGTCGGGTGCAGGGCCTCCCGACAGTTGACTCCCCTAGCATAACCATGCAATGTGGAATCAATGAGAAATCAATCAATTAGATAGAGTTCAATACTAATCCCTGAGTGAAAGGGCTAACTTATAAAAAATATACATTGAAATTTCAATACTAATTTCTATAGACAAGTCAAAGATTTCCAGTTGTAACCAAGTTGCCAACTGAAGGCTTGACCACAAAATCTCCCTCGAACTTGTAAACTAGACTACTAGTGCTTGGATGGCGATCGGGAAGAACCAACAGAACCAAAAACAAATGAACCTCAGTAACAAGCCCGCTTGCTCATTCTTTTTCCCTCCTGATTAATTCTTCCCTTACATAAGTGAATAAACAAGATTACAAAGCATCTGAACAGGAAGAAGAAGAGGCAATCATGCTAGGAGGTGTATCACACTTCAATGATAAGGCGGTCATCATTCATTCCTGGGGGTGACAACGGTGGAACAGCCACTTCATAAAATGCAGCAGATTCAATTTCCAAGACCCTCCTAGCAGCGGCCTGATGCTCTCTACTTCTACCAATCCTTCTTGAGGGAAGGGATTCAGAGGCAGCAGCTCTGGATGAGTTACTACTAACAATGGACGATAAAAATTTGTCCTTCGAAATAGTTGTTGGGGCAGATGCAATAACAGAGCTGAAGACACCAGACTCCCTTAAACCTTGTATTACGACCTGAAAAATATGGCAAGAGACAATAGAAAAAATGTATGTGTATATATATATATATATATGTGTGTGTGTGTGGACAAAAAAGAGAAACCAGCACAGCAAAATAGCAATAACAGCATAGAAATAGTAATAGTAATATAAATGGTTTAATAAAGAGGTGGATGCTGGAGCAGGGGGCCAGAGTGGGAGGGAAAATCAGCAATGGTGTGCAGCATTACTGGCATCAAATGGAAGAAAATTGATCTATTTCATTTATTAAGTAGGATCAATTTCTATTTCAAAGAGTCAAAATCTTTTTTACTATTAATTTTTAACAAATGACCCAGTTACTCTTTTTTTATAATTTGCAAGTAACAACAATGGGGAAGGGGGGATTTGAGCCTTGGTTGTCTCCATTGAAAACGCCCAAAGATGGCAATTGAGCTACAAGGCTCTTGGCTCAAATGACGTGATTTCTATTATTATATTTTGGACAACAAATTTCATCATTCAATTCAAATCATGGAACCAGTTGATTACTAATCAAATCAAAATGCAACCCCCCCTCTTTTCCCAACCAAAAAAAAAATAAAAAATTAGAATCATGCTTACCATTGGAGCATATATGCGAGTTAAAATGCCCTTCCTCAGTAGTTTCATTTTTACATCTTTGTCACCCCACACAATGTGTTCCCGGTACCTAGTAGATCAGAATGGCCAAAATATATATAAATTTATGAAAAGCAGGGAAAAAAGTTATGCTCATGTCAAGAGTTCTTTCAGAGATCTCATAAAGGGATTGCAATGGGTTCGAAGTGAAAACAGATCATGAAGATCAGGGAAAGAAAATCATTTTCCCCATTTAAATATTTACCAGTTCAGCATCTCCTCCTCTGTTGCAGTAGAAGCAATTATGAATGCCTGCAATGTATTATGTTCTCTTAGTATGATGAAGGTTTCATCAAAAGGAAATGCAATCCAAACAAAACAAAGTCAAGTACTGGCAACAAGGATTCTTCTTACAAATTAACCCCTAATTTGACATTGACCTGAGTTTCAAGAGATTAAAACAAGCCTACAGATTTCCAGGATGCAGGCCCAATTGTTAACATTTAAATGGCAAATACTCATCAAAACCAATAAAGATAAATGCCTTGTCCAATACTAGCATTCAAAACTTCCTTTTCCAGGATTTTATAATTAATTAACAACTACGCATATAAGCAACCACTAATTGGTTCACATTAAAATTATCATGAGTCTTAACATTCAGTTATATACTTATATCTTGTTAGTTGTTACATCATCAAGGTCCTTTTCCTTACAACAACTTCTGGTAGGCTTCAAAAATTTCCCACCAACTTTAATTTGTGTAGTTTGACCTCCGTTTCTATATTAAGTCCCTCCAAAATGCTAATTAGCACCTCCTAGTGGAACATTACTGCTTTACATTGCTCATGGACTATCTAGATCAGTTACAAAGTATTACACACCCCCAAAATACTGATTTCATGTTCCATAATCCTGTTGTTTCTACTTTTTACTTATTATGATTGTTTAATAGTACTATTAATGAACAAAAAAAATTGAATAAGAGAAATCACTGGACTCACAGCTCTATCAAATTCCAACATAAAGCATCTTTTGACATCCTCCTTTGTAGGCTTGCAGCCACACCGATCACGCCTAGAGGTCAAGTCCGAAAATTTGGAATACGTGTAGTGTAGAACAGCAGCCTCCTCCAATTTTATCTCACTAGAAGTAGCCATTGCATGCATAAAGTATTGACATCAGAAATCCAATAATAAAGACTGTTAGGGTCATGATACTGATTTTTTTTTCCTTCCAGTATGAAATTAACGTACTTTGGGGTTTTCATATAATTATGCCATCTATGTGCACCATTGGGACGAAGATGATCTTGAATCCGAGCAGCTGATTTCCCATTTCCATAAGTCAAAAAGTAGTTTGGATTACCACGAGTTGCATCCTTGTACATGCCAAAATATGTGTCCTTTGGAAGATGGTCATAATTTCTCTTGAACATCGATATCTGTTTGCATAGATACAAGAACAAGACAAACATCAAATACCATACAGGTATCCTCAAAGACAAGCAAACATAATGCCACAATATTTTCCTAGACAACAAAATAAACCTCCAACACATCTGTTACCTAACTATGGTATAGAATAAAATTAGGTGAACACCTAGTTACTAAAAAACCTCATTCTATTTAAATGGAAGCTGCACATTATACATTCCTTACCATGTGTTCATTTCCCTAACCAAACCCCACCCACCATCTATCCACCAATATGCCCTCCAATCAACAAATGTCATGATTCGTCTCTTTTGAAGCTTAAGCATTGCATTTGTATTTCATAAACTTATCAAAGTGTCTCTCTAATAAAGATATCACATTAACTGCATTAATTTACTAGTGGAGCTCAATGCAAAAATCGCACATAGATAAATATGGAGATAAATCATTATCAATAAACAGAAAACATAATAAAATGTCACAAAGTATAATGATTATCAAATCCAGTGTTCCCTTTCTAGAGCCTTCAAAAGAAAAATATTCACAATAAACTTCCCCATGTGTCAAGCTGAAACCTGCAGAGAACCCAATTGAAAATACCAAATGTGCAAAAATTTCACAAGATATCTTTTTTGCAACATGAGTAATGGTAAGGGTTCATACACCTAGTTGGAGCTACACAAGCAACCAAATAAGAGTAAACTACTTTGACATTTGTGATTTTGTGATTCTGGAATACATGTCAATTGCTAAGGTCTTTGAAATTTGACGCATGAAACACATCTTTATGGTTACATAGCAAACAACTACATTGAAAAAGACCAAACTTGGGTCAAATAATAAATAATCACTGCATGGTTTTTCACCTGACTCTGATATACTAGCCAAAATATTGAATGTTAAAAGAACCATCATCTCCAACCAAGCTTTGTCCCAGATTGAATTCATTACATAATCACATGTGGATGATCCACTGCCTTCACCTATCTTTTGAGAACCATAGTATCTTCAACTTCAACTGTCTAATATTTCAATGCACTTTAACTAGGTTATACAATCCAATCTGATACAGAATATTGTGCCCATGCACTCCACATAAAATACTTTACCAAACCAGAGAACTAGTTTCTAAGAAATGATACAGCTAACAAACTCTAATGTTACTTATCAAAAAAAAACAAACTCTAATGTCAACAGGCTCTATGGAAAAAAGGGTCAGTAGTTCTTTAGGCACAAAGGTAACTCCACGTGAAATTCTAAAACTTGTGACATTCCAAAGTCCCTTGGTATATTCAATAGAAAAATGGATTTACTATTGTAAACACAACATACTTTTCTTATCAATAAAACTTTGATTACCTATCAAATATATATATATATATATGGATCGTCAGCTCCATCAAGTTAGATATAAAATTATGTAATTAAATATAAATGCGATAACCATGTTCCTGTGCAGGTCAATTGATCAAGAAAACTTTCTTTTTTTTGTTTTTGATAAGTAATAAAGATTCATTGATATCAAAAAGAGAGAGATACCCAAGTACACAGGGAGTATACAGGGGTGAACAAATCAAAAACGAACATTACAAAAATCAAGTAAATCCAAAATAGAAGAAAAAGGATGGTTTCTCCACACAGAGAACCAATCAAGTAAGGTTCTAAAAAAAAGAAGCTTGAGATCAGGCATGGAACGCTCCTTGTCTTCAAAACACCTACTATTTCCCTCCTTCCAAATACACCACATCAAACAATGAGGAACAACCATCCATATATCTCCATTACGATGGCAACCAAAACAATCTTGCCAACAAGCCAAAAGCCCAACAACAGACAATGGCATAACCCAACAAACTCCAAATAAACCAAAAACCATATCCCACAACTCCAAAGCAACGGGGCAATGAATGAAAAGATGGTCAATAGTTTCACTATTACACTTGCAAGTATAACACCAATCCAAAATGCAAACCTTTCTTTTCCTTAAGTTGTCAATTGTCAGACATTTCCCCAAGGCTGCGGTCCATACAAAGAAAGCCACTCTAGAGGGAATCTTTTGCTTCCAAATGCTTTTCCAAGGGAAAAACTGCTCACTATGGCCAACTAGAAGATGGTAGTAAGCACTAGTTTCTAAATTTATAAATTTATGATAGTAAGCACTAGAAGAAAACATTATTGGCTTCTAGGCATTCTAACTGTCACATTATCCACAAATTTATGAATTTGTAATGATAATGGACATGGAAACATTGTATATTTGAGTCTAATTCACTAAAGGAAACAAATAATAACAAACATGAAAACGCTATTTATAAAGGCCAAGATTTTCTTTATGAACAAACCGGAAATTTTATCTTGGCCAGGATATTCCATTCCCTTCAGTCATCTATAATCAAACTTAATGAACCAAGTGAATGAAAGGACAGCAGATGATAAGGGAAGTTTACCTCACTAAAAGGGTCCTTGATATCCTCTCGTTCGACACTACTCTCCTGAAGAAATAAATACCACAATCAGTTGTAATTCAAGTAATGAATGCCACAGCTCATTGTTGAAGGGAGTACAGAAGAATGACAAGACCAGCATATGCTACCATCTTCAACAAGGCCCCTAACTATAAGTTATCACTAATATATCATTATAACAAATCTAAATATTTCACTCACATAGTTAGGAAATATAACCATATCCACATTCCCAGGCACATCAAGCAGCAGCTGCCTCAGTGAATACTCCCGAGCATCAGCTGGGTGTAATAACTCATCAGTATCAAGATGAATTATCCAGTCCATGCCAGCATCCTGATGTTTTAATATGCAAGAGACTATATTGAGAAAAATTAACTCGGGACGGACTTGTAAAAAAAAAAAGGGGAATGAGATACAGGAGAATACTATCTTTCATACCCGGGCCATTACAATAGCCATCTCCATATTGAGAGATTGCTTCACAAACAGCTCATAATTGCAAGGCTTGTAAAAGAAACTTGAAAGCCATGTCTCATTCCAAATCCGGCTGATGGTCCCCGAAAAAAAAGGAATATAAATAAATAATTAAAGACACATTTTATATATATATATATATATATATAAGTAAAAGAAACAAAATATCATAAACAATTAAAGAGAGGCAATAGAAGAAATACTTCCATGTTTAATAATTCAGGAAGTTACTTGTATCAAATGCCAGAACATTTAAAGTTGCTTACATCAAATACAGAAATGATGTTCCAGCAAAAAGAAAGAAACATAGGGGGAAGCAAAAATGTGAATGGTCTAAAGTGTCTAGAAAACTAATGAAACATAGAAGAAAGACCACTAAATATTCGTATGATTAATACTATGAGAAAAATGTAACTCTGTTTTTTTTTCTTTATAAGTGATAAAAATTTTATTGAAAACAAAACAAACCTAAGTACTATGGAAATGTACTATGGGAGCAATACAAAGTGATCCAGCAAATCAGGAATAGAAAAACAAGAAAAAGTTGTCCAAAGCTTTAAGAACAACATACTAGTGAGGAAAATACCATGAAACAATACCCTACAGTAAGCTTCAATTCAATCATATGTGATTTGAAAGTAACAGTGATCAAACCTCTTAGCCTGTTGCTCCTCCAGTGCTCTTGTTCTATATATCACTTTTACTCCCTGAGAAAACAACATGAAAATCATGCTCAAAGAGGCTCAGAGAAAAAACATAATATAACCCAAAGTAGAACAACTTCATTTTGAAAAGTTAGCAAACGAAAAGGTCAACGCAGATGAATGTCAAGCAGTCAGAGTAGAGGATATATATCAACTTACCGGGATAGATTCCAGAACTTTAGACACAGCCGGAGATGCAGCCTTTCCCTCCACAAAAAGAAAAAAGGTTGAGACTCCAATAACCTTATGAAAAAACATCCATGGCAAGATCTGCTCTAAACCAGCTGAAGTACTTGTCGTAATACATATCTGCAAGTTTAGAAGCAAACTGCACAAAGTTATAATCATTTAATTCAGTGTTAACTGTACAGATATAAGAAAGTTTTTTACATTGACTTCAACAAAAAAATCCATCGTCCAATAATTTGCTTTATTGAATCCATAATATGACCATAAGAAGTAGAGATAGTAACTTGGAACCATTTTTTTTAGATAAATAATAGTAACTTTGAACAACCGGACGCAAATACCAATTTCCAAAAAACAAAGTCCTAGATTAGATCAATCCAACTGTCAACCTTCAATATTAGACCTCTTAACAAATTCTCCATCTCCTACTATCACAGCAAACAAAACATTTAATAGTTAACACTGAAGTTATCATATTTACCATAGGCCACCAAATAATCATTTTAAAACAGATCCCAGAGTCAGAATTTTTCCATTGTTCATAGACCAGAACCAATTAAACGAGCTGCCACTCAACCAAGCATTAATAGACTAATCCAGTATTCGCTAAAATCTAGCAGTATTCACTAAAATCCAGTCCACAAAAAGCAAAAACCAGAATCAGACAAAATTGTCTTGCAAAGTTTAATACCAAAGTGCTAAGAACAAGTCCAAGTTCAATACCAATTCAAGAATCCCACTACCAAATAGTCTACCAAATCACTAGAATCTCCAATGTATGACTTCACATTCACAAATCCAAATTCTTTTGCCAATATACATTCAAAAACACCAAGCCACATTAAATCAAACCAAAATTCACCGAACCCACAATTCGTTATCCATGCTAAATCACAAAGAAAACTCCCAAACTTGAATCCCAATGCACAAACCTACCACAAATGAACCATTAAAAATCACACCCACTTCTCAGTTTCTACTTTCAAGTAAACTTTCAAAACCTCTTCTCAGTTTCTACTTTCTAGTAAACTTTCAAGATCTCAAAGAACAATGTGATTCAACTCTAAAAGGGGGAAATTTTTCCAATTTGGATTAAATAAAACTCAAAAAGAATTAGAATCCAAATCTTCTTTCAAATTTCAAATCTATCTCCAAAATTCAAAGGCTCACTAAGCAATGCCTACTCAGAAACTAAGATAAATACAATAATACATTATTTAAACCCAAACAAATGCAATCTCTCACAAAAGGCTTGCACACAACACGGCATATGTGACAGACAAAAGTATGGTCAGACTACATAATTAACATAGAAGCAAACAAAATTGTTAAGGAGGAAATGCACACATAAGTCAAAGATTTGGTGTAATTTATTCCAAATTATATCAAACCAACATTGGCTGGCAGATTGTAGCAGAGATTGCAGTGACATGACATCATCTGTTAGTAGCATGATCCTAAGAGCCCAAAACACAGTTTCTCATTCTGATCAAAAGCTATGTAAAACCATGTGATTCTTTTTCTTTTTCTTTTTCTTTTTTTTTTTTAATAACATTAACAATGCTTCAACGATTGCTACGTCAACTGGCCTATCATTTGTAGACTCGTCACTCGAGCTCCTTTTTCATGTACACAAGTAACACAACCAAATGACAAGGTTTAACTTACTTTTTTTATTCGTCTTAACATAATTTAAATCTAGGATTTATTTAACATATGCCATAGCAGGATCCATATGCTTCAAGGACTGTGTAGAACTTTTCTGTCCTGTATTTATGCATCTCATAATGACATTGCAAGAAGGGATTAGTGGAATAATTTGGGCCGAAGAGATGTGAGGGAACCGCTGCATAAGACTGTCTCACGAGATACTTTTCCATTCTAGGGATGAAGAAATCATGTTGCACTCAATTAAATTGGAAATCAAAAACAGAGCTAAATGTCGAAATGGGTTTAAAAGATCGGTTGATAGTGCAGCATTATGCAGAGTATGGGGATTTCCAGAAAGTATGCTCAAAGGAAAGGCACAATGAGTAAATAGAGCTGAGATTTCAGTTTTGAATTGATAGAGTTTCAGACTGTAAACAGTAGAGCATATTTTGTTTGTTTGGTTACTTATCTGTTTCTGGTGTATTCAGTTGAGTGGATTTTGTTTTGAACAGTGTGTTTCTTCAGGCACTTTAAGGCTGTATAGTGTACATGTTCTGATTGGTTTTTCAGTCAATAAATATCATCTCATTCATCAAAAAGAGAGATCCCCAGAATCAGACCAATCCAAAATATCACTAAGAACCGTACTTTATTTCTGTTTGAACCAGTACAAACCCAATTCACAGAAAGAAAACCCCTGAAACAGATCAACCCCAAAAACCAAAACATCACTGCAAGTCAAAGTTTTGGTCTTTGATAGGAGCAGCAGTTAAAACTTCCAAGCACAATACTGAATCCCCAGCAAAACGCATCATAAAAGCAAAACCGAGAAACAGATCAAAGCCCAAAAGCAACATTAATACCCCCTAAAATCCTGTCCACAAAATGCAAAACCCAGAAACACATCAACCTCAAAAACCAAACTTTCAAAATGAGTCAAACTTTTGTTCCTAAATTGTTGCAGCCCCCAACATTTCCAAGCACAACACCAAAACCCCACTAAAATTCAATCCATAAAAAGCAAAACCCAGAAACAGATCAGCCCCAAAACCAAAATTTTAATAAGAGTCAAGCTGTTGGTCTTGGATTGAAGCAGCACTCAACATTTCTACGCACAATACTAAACCACCACTAAATTTTTATCCATAAAAAGCAAAACCCAGAACCAAAAATATTAAACTTTTTAATCTTTAGATTGAAGCAGCACTCAAAATTCCCAAGCACAATACTAAAGCACCACCAAAATCCAATCCACAAAATAAATAAATAAATAAAACAAACCAAACCCAACAACAAATCAACCTCAAAACCAGAGAATTTCACAGAAAAACCGAACCTTAGGCTTGAGATTGGACAAGTCATCGAACTTCCATCCATGGTAGTAAGGAAACGAAGGAGTCGAGCCTTGACGAAGACTGGCACAGTCAGAGGAGGAGGAGGAGGACTGGTGCTGGTGAGCGGTGGGAGAGAGAGGAGAAGGGTCCATCCCAGGGAACAAGTGTTGGGACCCAGGTGGGGCCCAGCGAGTGGTGGGGTCGGTGATGCCTCCACGCCATTGGAGGACGAAGGCCAAGGCCGCGAGAGTGAGAGGAAGAACCGTGAGGAGGAGGAGGAGCTTGGAGGAGATCGAAGATGATGGTGTTGAACGCAGCAACGATTGCTGGTGGCTGTTGGCCATCTTTTCAAAACATACAAACAGAGAGAGAGAGAGAGAGAGAGAGAAGGAGAGAAGTCAAGTTTCAGTTTGAGGAGCTAAACGAAAGTTTGAAACTTGGAAGTGAAGGGACAGACAAGAGTAGAAAGTGACGTGAATGTGAATGTACGCTGTACCTTTTTGTTGTTCTTTGTTGTTGTTGATGTTGTCGTTGAGGTTGGTTTTTTTTTTTTTTTTTTTTTCTTTTTTTAGGAAACTGTGGAAAGATAATAATCATAAATTCATTATCTGGGGAGTAATTAGTAGTTAATTATTACTAAATTTGTTCATATGGCATTATTATTATGATTTTTTTTTTTTAGAGATGCTATGTCTACAATAATTTTACAATATTTTTACAACAAATCACAGGTGGTTAGTTGTTACTGGTTCAAATTTGAAACTAATATTAAGATTACTTTTTTGCCTCAACAATAACAACCAGTAATAACTGTCACTTAGGATTTGTTGTAAAAATTTGTAGACATATCATTTCTCTTTTTTTTTTTTGATAAAATACTGACCTATGATTTTGGTTAATGTCAATCAGATCTAAAACTTTTTAAAACTATTAGGATTCAGGGTCCTAATCAAATTATGAGTAAAATTTAAGGACCAAGTTGGGCTTAGAGATCAAATTAGTCAATTTTGAAAAATCTTAGACCTAGCTAATATTAGCCCAAATCTCAATATTTTACCCTTTCTTTTTAATTATTATTCAATAGTTAAGAGCATAGTTTTAAAAACCAAATCGATTTGTTCAATTGGGAACCAAACCTTAATTTAAAAAAAAAATGAAAAATTCAAGTAAAAATGGGTCAAAAACCAAGCACCGGTGAAGATTTGAAACCTAATTCTCCTTTCGCCAAATAAAGAAGAGCATATTGTGTATGTAGAGCTTCTAAATAGAAAAAGCTATGTATGTAGAGAGGAAAATTTGAATTAAGACCAAAGTTCACTTATTTAGTTGTTAAAAAACAGCCAACAGCAAGGTATTATGTGTTATTTAGTGGGAACCGTTGTTGTTATTAAGAGATAAACGAAAATTTGTCAAATGTTACCAAAGGGAAATTACATGGAATATTCAAGAGCTAATTACATGTCGATATATATATATATATATTTTTTTTTTTAAATTAAGTGATACAAGCTATCTAAGTAAATATTGTCGGGTGTTACCTAAAGTAAAACATTTTTGGCAAGTTAAATGATGTCATATGTCTCTTATAAATAAAGACTTTGAGTTTATCCATTTAAATTATGACAAGTGTAGGTAATAAAAATAACAATTATGTGTCATTAAGCCTCTTCATGACTCCTTTAAATAGGTACTCATTGATCTCATGGGGGCACTCATCAATTTCAATTGTTTCATTTCCAATTTTGAAATTTTGTGTTTACAATGTTACTAACTTACAAGGTATGTTGAATTATATGTTTTGTTAATTAAATTTATGATGAGATTTAATGATGTATTGAATTAATTTCCCATATGAGGGGTGATCTATTATTAATGTAAGAGAAATGAACATTTTTAAGACTATTGAATATTTTCATGGGGGAAAAAAAGTATAGGTTGATCTATTATTTTGTTTGGTTTGAATTTGATAGCCACAACAAATATATACCCATTAGTCAAGATTAAATATTTTGTTACAAAAAATCTAAAAATTAATGTAGCATTTTAAATGGATGCTACACCAAAAAGCTTGTAACTCAATTGGTTGACACTTTCTGTTATTTCTATGAAATTCAATATTTAAATCCTTCCTCTCCCATTATAGTGATCAAATTTTATAAAAAAAAAAAATGGTATATCAAGTTATCAACTATTTAAAAAATGGGGCAAAAAAAAAAAANGTCAAATCTTTGACAGGATTTTCTTACAGACTGGTTTGAATGAAATTCGTTCAATCTTCAAGTTCAATCCACAATGTAAAGGTTTATAAGATCCTACGTGTGTGCATTAATTATATGACACATTGGTATTCACTTGACCAATAGAAATAACTTTCATGTGATAAAAAATACACCAAAGTTATCATATAAATCAGCACCTATTGAGGTGAAGGAATTTTCTTAACTTTGTCCTTTGATCTATACCTATGGATATAGAAAGAAAGAGAAAGAGGGCTTTAAATTCAGATACCCACTTTATTTTTAATAGTCTCATTCTTTGTCTTGTGCTCTTTATCGAACATGGCCAACCAATCCGAATCCTCATACTCAAAGCCACTAATCCAATTTCCAGATCCCCATTATTCTTATTGCTCCTTAGTTTATGTACAAAATCCAGTTACTTTTAACGGGTATAATATGATTGTGATTTTTATTTTTTCTTTTGTTGGAATGTTCCTGGATTTTTCGTTCAGGGAACGAAGAAGGACTTCAGCATGCCAATTTAGCTAATCAATCATCTTGTTGGTATTGAAGAGAGTTAGATATTCCTATCTCGAAGAAAAAAGAAGAAGAAGAAGAGAGGGTTGGATTTTTTTTTTTAAAAAAAAAAAAATATATATATATATATATGTATATATAAACATGATTATTTTATTTTTCTAGAATTAAATAAACATAATATATATCGTAGGGTCTTGATTTGTAGCCCAAACCCAAAAAATATGGGATGTGAGCCCAATAAGCTCAATACAATAAATTTGTAGAGAGTGGGTGTTAGAGCTGGGTTATTTGCGAATTGAACAACGGCTAGTAAGGATTTAAAAGATGAACAAGCATAAAAACACACTTAAAACCCGATTAATTTGGTGTCTGAGGAGATGAATTATGAATTGAATCACTATTCCTGAAAGCTAACACAGTCCTTAGCGCTACAGTAATTCTTTTTCTCTCTTGTTTCCCTATATTTTCTCGATCTCCCTCTTATGGGAGGTTTTTTACATTATATAATTTTCTTTCAAACCATCTTGATCGTACACTTGTTAATCATCTAAGCATTCACTTGTGTATATGTCCCATCAGACATCTTCTTTGGCTCTCTGTGAATGATGGTAGTTGAGACTACACTGTTCAGGGATCTTTTCTACATAAATGCGGTCAAAAAAGTTACTGCAGTGTATTTAATGCAATGTTAGCAGCTTTTCTTCTCTTATTGTAATTGTACGTGCCTGAAATTCATCCTTATCATTGAAACTTCTTGGAAGGTCACCTAAATCGCTTAAGTACCTGCTTGGCTGATATTCATCGTATCCGAGAAGGATATACTCCTCGGACGATATTCTTCCATCATTTCTTTACGTGATTCTCAACTTTAGGTCTCTCCCAATCATTTACTCCTCCTCGGACATATTCATATCCTTAGATAAGGCCCAAAGCCCAATATACAAATTTGGACTCTTATCCTCACACACACACACACACACACACACACATATATATATATATTTAAGGTCTTGTTAATTAAATGACATTTGTTCATAAACCATTTTATGAAAACTTTGATTCTATTTTTATGGGGAATATAAAAAGTTGTAAAAAAATAATTACTTTTTTTTTTTCATAATAAAAATTTATAAAAATATTTTCTAAACCAATACATTTAGGGCATCCGTTAACTTTTTTCTATAATAAAATATTCATAACACTAGAGAATCACGTATGAGTTTGGATTTTGAAGTACAATGTCGAAGAGAGAGAGAGAGAGAGAGAGAGAGAGAGAGAGTTATGAACAGTTGGATACTATTCATCATTATAGGTTGGATTGGATTGGATCGAGTTTCTTGCATATTCGTCACCTCATCTAGTTGCTCTTAGGTGTTGAAGTGTTGATCCACCACCAATCGAAACGGTCGCATTAATGAGTAAGAATTCTCTTCCAATCATTGAGTAGATTGCTCGTTTTTGCACTAAATATAGTGGCAAGTGGTGACAACAAGGCCAAATCTTATGATGCGAACATGATGTAGCAAAGAGACGAGGGTTCCGACAAAGGGCAAGGCACAACATAAAAGAGGGATTTCATTCAAATTGGTCTTCTTGGTTGTGTGTGTTAGAAACTGATATCTAATCTGTTTCTCAATGGACATGTGATTTCCCAATCGGCATCCAGTCTATATCCATTCAAAATCGAATGGATCTTTATTACTATCAGTACGTCATTTAAGCTCTATCAATTAATTATTGACAAACATGGTACTAAGAAAAAAAATGGAGGAATCAATCTGAAATTATTATCGGTTCACTACTTTATAAATTGCACAATGAGTGCTCTGTTTCATACAAAGACTAGTCTCTAATCTAACTAACTAACCGTTATAATTAATGCGCATAACAGAAATTTGTATAACTAACAACACTAACACCAACATTCGAGTGCTCTAATTGGTAAGATATCAGGCCAACAAGTCTTAGGACTTAGTTTCGAGCCTCAAACAACTAGTTATGTGTTGGTACTTCTTATATTCCATCTTCATCCCAAACGATTGACCAAAAAAATAAGTGAATTCTTCACACAGATTGGGAGTATGAGGTCTTACCCAGTAACAGGTAAGGTGTTACTATGGTTACGCCTAGGTAAGAAAGTCACAATAGTTGCCTCTACCCATTTTTTTATTACAAAAAAAAAAAAAAAAAAAAAAAAATAACAACACTAACCAATCCATATCTTTAATAGTACACCTACAATTGAAATGAAAATGTCATTTGCCTCTTAACTTTTTTTATTATTTTTTTAATACGAAATAGAAATTTTACTTTGGTACTTATACTTGTAAAGTATTACAAATGGATAGAAACACGACATTGCACAACTTGTAGTATTACAAATGGATAGAAACACGACATTACACAATAAGTATGATACAAAACTTAAGATAAGAAAGCTGTAAATTGTAAGTTTTCATGATTGGAAAACTTGTGCATCTCTTCTCGCTTGTTTAATAATAATTGTTTGCCATATATGAACTATTATTTGGTTAAATAGATAATTTTTTTTAAGAGTGAAATAGATGAATGTTTGTTGCGACATATTGTAATATGGTTGAGGGCAACTTTAATGTGTACTTGCCATAAGTACAAGAATACACTAAAAACAACCTCCCAAAAGTGAAAATTGCTTTCTATTTTAAAAAAAATGGGGTAAAAACTACTCTTAATATCATGTTTCATTATTATTATTATTATTATCATTCCTAATAAAATTGAAAGCCACTTACAGAAACTCATTTTATTGCAGCTTATAAATATACGATAAACTTGTTATATTGAAACTCCATTACTTAGACATTCAATACAATAGAGGATAATTTTGTACATAATAATAATGAAATATATTTATTTATTATTTTCAATTGTCTTCAAAACCATGCAATGCACGAACTTTTGATTAGTTATCTTAATAGAATCTTTGATAAGTTATACATAGAATGAAGTACTCAAATCTATTCATAATATAGAAGTTGCTTAATTTTTTTTTTTTTATATTTTTTGATGAAATATATAGAGTTGCTTCATGGTGTTGCAATAACCTTTTAATATATAGGAGATTACAAATTTAAAAGGGTATATTTAGAGTGGAAGAAAATAAGATGAAGAAAAATAGTATATTCACTTCAACGTGTATATGTGATACCTCATCCTCTCCTCTTTTCATGCATTGCTTATAGTATAGTATACCCCATAAAAAGAAAATAAAGAAAACAAAAAACGGAAATAAAGAAAATAAGGGTTTTTGTCATGAAATCCTACAATTCCTAACAAAACAAAAAACCTAAAAGACCAAAAAGAAAATAAAAGAAACCTTTTTACTTTTTATTTTTATTGTGGTAAGAACTTGTTACTACTATGGGGTATCCAAACACAACTTAATCTTTAAGAACAAACTCTCTCTCTCCCAAAGTATATAAATATAAATATATATATATATATATAAATAATAGAGAAAAACTCAACCCTATTCTCTCTATTTGTCTCTGTTTGCAAACTTTGCAGTGTAATGCTTGAACTTGTGGAAGGAAGAAGAGAGGGTTCTTTTGTTAAATGCTCTCTCTCTCTAACCACAATTCCTCACTCTTCTCTCTTCTTTTCATGTCTTCAATCGACGCTTCTCTCTCCTCTGTTCCTTCAGGGTCTCCTTGTTACAATACACTTTTAGACTTTTTCCCTTATTCTCTCTCTTCCTCTTCTTCTATAGAAAGCTCCTACTTTGCTCTCAAATCCACTTTTCATATCACAATTTTGGGTTCTGATTTCTGTGTTTCCGCCCCACAAAGATGACTGACTCTAGGGTGAGTTTTTTTTTTTATTTTTATATTTATTTATTTTGTTTTGTTTGGTGGGTTTTGCTTTTTTTTTTTTTGATTTAAAGATTTGATTTTTATGTGGGGTTTGTTTTTTTGCTATGTGGGTGTTTTTGTTTTTGTTTGTTTTTGGTTGAATTAAGAAGTTTTAGATTGTGGGTTGTCGTATTTATGAGGTTTAGTTGTAAGAAAGATTGGATTTTTATATGTTGTTTTCAATGTTTGAATTGTGGATTAGCTCATGCATGATAGGAAATATGATGTGTCTCTAAGGTTTTGCTCTTGGTAAGTTTTGTTTGGTAAGAAAAAGAGTAGAAACATTGTAGTTTCTATGTTATGGATTAGTTATTGTATGAATTGGAACTATGTGCGTTTGTTTGATTTAGCTGTTGCTTGAGTTTTGTTGATTAAAAAGTTCTGAAATTTACTAATTTTGGTTGTTGGTTGCTTCTATGATGAGATGCAATTGTTCACAAGTCTATAGAAATTTTGATTGAGTTTATGTTTAATGATGTGATGGCACTATGTTTTAATCAAGAGAGAAAGCTCTAGTTGTTTTTTTGTGATGTTTTCTTGACCCGGTGTGTTTATTTTACATGAATGCTTACATTGTGAATTTAAAATTGTGTAGAGGCCAGAAAAATACAATCTGTTGCTCTGAAGTTTTCAGTTATTGATATGTGTTAAAAATAAGGCTGAGTTTTCAATGTACTTATATGTGAATGTTGATACTTCAAATTATAGTAAATCTGAAGTGGTTTTGGAGATTAAATTTGAAGAAGTGTTTCTTTTGTTTAGGGAGCTTTTTTGTTTACATTTTTATGCCATAGAGCCTGCAAATTTACATTTGGTTCACCCCTAGAGAAAAGAAACAAACAAATATTGTAAAGCAACCTCTTTTACTAGTATATAGGCATTAGTTTGTATTATATTTATATGTAGTAATGGAAGTTAGTGGCAAGATGAAAGCTATGCATGTGGTATCTTTCAATCTTTGTGCATTGCAAATAAACTGATTGGTGTAAAATGCAATTCTATTCTAAGACACTCTATGTTTAAGAATTAGTGTCAGATGTGCAAGTGGAATCGGTTGATTTCTTGGGTGAATTCACCCTGCTTGAGTAATGATTCAGAGAATTATAGCTAGGATTTTAATGTTTATTACCTGCTGGAATTTTTTTCTCCTTATAATGCAACTTCCTGCTTCATTTTTTCTTAAAAGATTATGCATCAGGCATGAGTAAACAGTGGTTACAAGAAGTAGGTCTTGAATGCAGATTTAGTTTATAGCATCACCTACCTATTTGGATTTTTCATGATATGAATACTCTGCAATATTGCTAGCAACTGATTATGTGACGCATGTTTGAATGCTGATTTTTTTGTGCGATTTGTGAAGTTATTATGATTCTTATTTTTGCTTTAACTGTTGTTTTCTGGTGGCTTTTGCTGTCTGTAGAAGGTACTAGTGTTTGGATCATTCACTGAAGATGAAACAAGATCATTGCTGCTAAAGCCGTCATCTGGCAAAGCTGAAAAGCCAGTGGAGAAGAAAGAGTTACGATTTGGGTCAGTGGATTTTGTTGCTGGAAAATCTTTGGGTGGTCTTTATGGTGAATCAAGCAGACCAAAAGGATCAAATGGTCTTCTGTCCTCCCCTATGCTGAAGAAGGACAATGAACCGAAGAGTGTTAAAATACTAAACAATCATTTACCAGGAGTTCTTGGAACTCCAAAAGAAAATGGAAGCGTTGACAGTTCCACCCATGGCTCCTCTCATATTAATGGTGTGGATGAAGTAAAAGCTGATGGTACAGATTTCACTGCAATGCATGCATCCCAGAATGAAGATGGTCTCTTGAATCAATTTTCAAGTTTGAAATTGCAGAACCCAGAGGAAAATGGAGTTCTCAGTGATTCATCTGTAGTTGTGGGTGACAATGACTTACAGAAGGCATCTAATGGTCCTATTAATTCTTGCAGAGACATATCACCTAGAGGTTTAATTAACTCAGGGAATTTATGTTTTCTTAATGCAACTCTGCAGGCTCTCCTAGCCTGTTCTCCTTTTATTCAGCTTTTACATGAATTGAGAACTCGCAAAATCCCCAAGGTCTATTTTCTTGATGTAATGTGTTTTATTACTTCTTTCTGCCTTTAAAACATATCATGTGAATTAGTCTTGTTTTTATGTCATTATGATCAGAATATACTAAACCAACATAACTAATCTGTGCTCATTTTGTACTTTGATTTTTTAGGTTGGCTATCCAACATTAACTGCATTTGCAGAGTTCATTGCTGATTTTGACATGCCAAATGGTTCAAGCTTAAAGAAAGATGCCAAAAGGCCTACCATGTTTGAAGGGGTTCTTAAAATTTTTACTCCAGATGTGCCAAGTAACGTCTCCGGCAGAGCAAGGTATGTGCTTGTTCTGTGTCAGTACTTGTTCCTTCTATTTAATAATCTTAAGCCTTGTTTGGTTACTGTATATTAAGACTGGATTGGATAAAATTATCTATATTCAATTTTTGTCACGACAATTGGATTGGATATGAAAATTCTTTTGGATATTTTAATCCTCCACATGGCATATACATCGATACTATGGGGATGTAGTCTTATTAAATACAGCTGTTGGGGATACTATAGATTTCTTATTAGTTTGTCTTAAAGCTGCAATTGGTCACCCTTGAGGTCACTGCTGACGGGTCAAGATTGCCGCTGGCCTCTAAATTTTGCCACTAGTGGTCAATCATTGGCCACTTGAGTTCACTGTAGATGACCAACTGCTGCCTGACAGCCAACCACCAGTAAGTGCTTTTCTTCCCCCTCCCTTCTTTTAAATCCTTTCCGCCACCAATAACTAATCATTCAAGTTTAATTTAACTGAACCTTAGCCCAATCCAGCAAATACAGCACACCACAATTCAAATGCAAGCCTTTATAAACTGCGTGCCAACACAAGCTTAATCTTGTTTGTGATTGAGAACTGTTTAGCTGGCCAAAAATACAAACAATAACAAAGTGATGTCATATATGTTGCACCATGTATGGACTTGGATTGTCTAACGGCAACTTTTTCTAATTAAGATAGGATAATAGGGTATGGGTATCCCTCTGTTTGTTGGTGCTCTATTCCATTTTGGGTTGCCCCAAAATGTTGTCCGTTTTGAGAAGTCAATGAATGAAATTCCTAACTTACCCTTTACGTTTTATTTAAAAAATTAATACCATTCCTTCTCTAAAGTTTAAATTAATGAGTGTAATTTTGGAAACTCTCACCCTTTTTTACTAAATGACAGCACAATCAATTGATGTTCCTTACAAAGTTGGATTTTCTAAATAGGACTAACAATATGGGACAAAGGATTTTTATAAATTGATGACAAAAAGAGATAATTAGACACTTGGATAAACTCTGTCGTCATTCTAAGGGAGCTCTTTTCTTCCCTTCCCTCATCTTCTTTTCTATTGTATATGTTTCCTTCTGTCATATCTTGCACTTAGTTGTCATATTTAGAGTAATAGAATAACCAAGTGACATATCTGCCATGTTTTTTTGGTCCCTTTTTGGCATGCTTACTGTTAAAATGTGGGGCTTTCTCAAGGTGGGCCTAGTACATGGTCACTGGTAAGTTTGATGGAGAATTATCATGATTTATGTGACACGACTCATTTACAGGTTCCCATGTTAGTTAGGATTCTCTGTCTCTTTTCTTCTACTTTTTACTTGAGCACCTTTATTAGTTAAAAAACTTTTCAAAATATTGCTGCTCTGAGTGGTTTATTGTTATTAAGCTGCCATTTCCAAATATAGTCACTTTGAATTGTTTATTGCTGTTATCTAGCTTTCTTTCTACAGAATACGAGATTAGATACAGATTATTGAGAAGCCAAAGAGCTTTAGGAAAAGTAGCACTCCCCCCTCCCTCAAGAATGGGTGGAAGTTGAGGTTGTAGATTCAAAACCCACCAAGTATATGTGCAACTTAACAATAAAAAAACGATGTACAAGTTGAGAAAAATAGAAGTTAATAGGCCACTGGTAGGTAATCTTAATTTTCATCTGGTCGATTTAGTGTACATTGGTATGAACCCAGGGAAGAAAAAAAAAAGGCTATATAACACTCGGTACAAAATAGAATTTGAAATTGTATCTTAAATTTTGCATGCTTAGCATCTTTCATTCCTGGTACCCATCTGTTGCTATCATATGCAATTTTATTGTGTTTTGATATTTGTGATTGATTTGAGTTGGTCTCTGGTGTTGTCTTTTTAGGCAGGAAGATGCTCAGGAGTTTCTTAGCTTCATCATGGATCGGATGCATGATGAGTTACTTAAACTTGAAGGACAGTCTTCAAGCATTAATGGGAACAAATCATCTGTAGTTTCTTCTGCTGAAGATGATGAATGGGAGACAGTTGGTCGAAAGAACAAATCAGCTGTGACGAGAACTCAAAGTTTTGTTCCTTCAGAACTAAGTGATATATTTGGGGGACAGTTGAGAAGTCTGGTGAAGGCATCAGGTAGGGCATCGTTATTTATGTGACTACAATGGAATATTTCTTTTTCTTCTAGCTTACTCTGCTCTAATGCTATATATAATCTCTCTCATTTTTCTCATTTATGTTTTGTATGTTAAATTAAAGTCGACATTACAAAAAAAAATAAATAAATAAAAAGAAAAAAAAGAAAAGAAAAATAAAAAGTTATGTGGAACGCATAGATCATTTGATACAATGTGTTTCCACTCAAAAAATCATTTGTATGAAGTGAGCTAAAGTGAATGCAGAATTGGGCATGCAATGGTCTCTAACGTGCGTCTATTGTATCCAATGGGTTGATCTTAGATAACTAGGTGGGTTTGCTTCATTAAGTTCAGATGATTAGTTAACATATGATTTTTTAAGTATATTTACTGAGGTTTTGAACTATAATTTTCTTCATCTATGTTGAATGTCTCACTCCAAGTCTCTTAATAGCTTGATCACAAAAAAAGTGAGCTCTTTACCTGCAAAGTAAATATCTATGATCATTTTATTTTTGCCAATTTTCCTCTTATAATTGTGGAAAATAATTAGTTCTCTTTTAATAGTTTACCAACAATTCAAACCCTTCCCCCACATCCCCCCCATCCCCCCCAAAAAAAAAGAGAGACAAAGCATAAAGAAATGCTTTAGCCTTACCACCAGGAATGTGCTCCATCTTGTGCATTTATTATATATGACATTACTTTTAAATTTTTGTGTGGAACTTGGGAGTCAAATACCTTGCTCTATTGTTTGTAATGAGTTTTTATGTGTACTTTTCATGATGTGTGGAGCAGGAAAAAAACCTTCTGCTACTGTACAACCATATCTCTTGCTGCACCTTGATATTTGTCCTGAAGCAGTTCGAACTATTGAGGATGCACTTCATTTATTTTCTGTGCCAGAATCTCTTGAGGGTTACCGAGCATCAGCAACTGGGAAGGTAACTTTTTTTTTTTCCCTTAAGATCCCTTTTGTTCTTGTTGCATTTTTTTTCCGTATGAAACATTAATTGCTATTGGGTGATTAACATCATTGTATGGGTCCTGTGAAAGCAATGTCTGCATAAGTGAAGAAGACGAGAAAATATTCTTGTCTCTATAGCTCTCTCTCTCTCTCTCTCTCTCTCTCTCTCTCTCTCATTCTCATGACGCACATAACATGTGATCTCTCTGCACATGTGCAGTTTTGTCTGTGATAATTTCATGTATATAAGTCATATGCTTTATGTTACTGATGTTAACATGTTGTTTAATGTTGATTATTTGCAGGCTGGGACTGCTAGCAAATCTATTCAGATACAGAAACTTTCAAAGATAATGATTCTGCACCTGATGCGTTTTAGTTATGGAAATCAAGGAAGTGCAAAGTTGCATAAGTCTGTGCACTTTCCTCTTGAATTGGTTTTGGGTCGTGATCTGCTTGTTTCTCCATCTGTTGAGGTGATGATCCTAATGTTATGATTACTGTTACTCTCCCTTGAAATAATGTTCATTTTTTTTTTTTTTGGTTCTTGTGAACAAGTTATGTTCTTTAAAAAGTGAAATGTAAAAATTGTCTTGTGTGCGATGTCTTTTATTACATGAAGCAAGTTCTTGGTATTTTCTTGCTCCTCTGCCTACTGAACAACATAGTTATGATTTATTTTTTAAAAGTTTATAATGGCTATTGACAGTTAATAAGCTGGGGTTACTGCACAACATACTTTTGATATTAATGTTTTAACTAGCTGTTTCTGTGGCTGTCATCTTGTTTACCCTGGCTCTTGATAATGCTCTAATGTATCATTTCAACAATTTTAATTTTTTTATGAATTAAATATATGGTGTGTTATATGTTAGTGAAATAATATTACCAAATGTGCGAGAATATATATGTATTTAATTGTATGATCCCTCCCCTCAAAGAAAAATAGAAATTTAACTGTTGTATTGAAAGTATATTGGGGAGTAACTTGTTAAGTACTGTGGGGACTATTTTTGCCTAGACCAAGTGTTGCACTTGTAATCATTTTTGGCTTAGAGTCCCACATTGGAAAGATCTCTTCCCTCTTTCCACCTTATAAGAGATGACCAATGGCTTAAGAGTACCATTAGTTTGGTTTTAAGCCATTGGTCATCCCTTATAAGGTGGAAAGAGGGAAGAGATCTTTCCAATGTGGGATAATTAAACTAATGGTACTCTTAAGCCGTTGGTCATCCCTTATAAGGTGGAAAGAGGGAAGAGATCTTTCCAATGTGAGACTCTAAGCCAAAAATGATTACAAGTGCAACACTTGGTCTAGGCAAAAATAGTCCCCACAAGTACCAATGACATTGATTTATGGTAATAGTGGGATAGGGGGTGTGGTCATGGATTCATGATCCACTGACTAGTGTAACTTGCAAAAAAATTATTGTAGCAATTAGGAAAGGCTTTATTGTTCTTTTTGTAATCAGTAAATGTGTATATGGAGTTTAAAATGTATACTGTGTCTGTGTCTCTGTCAAACACTTTATATCTATGGGGACAAATTTATTTCCCCTTTATATTAACTTTTCATGTGATATAGCTGCGTTTTTCCCGTGTTTATCTTTTTAGGAGCAAAGAGAGTGTAGATTAATTTGGTGTTGGTCCAATCTACTGCTTTTTGGGTTCTTATGTTGTTTTAACTGATGGGAATTGTAATGGATGTTAATGTGGTTGCTTTCTTATTAGAAGAGGTGTTGATTTGGGCCTGTGCCTTGGTACAGGCTGTGGAGTGGTGTGTTGGGGTTGTTATAGGCCTTAGGTTTGAATGACCTGGAAACAGAGCTAGAAGTCCTAAGACTGATCAAAATACTATGCTTCACACATGTAGGTGTTGATGCATATGAATTTTATTTACCTGTTGCCATACTGAAGATCTTTCTTTTTTTCTCTCTATTTTGGTCAAATGACCTCTGGCCTTGTCTCTGTTTTTATTACCTTAGTTGTGCCAAAAAGTTAGTATTTTTTAGAGGAGCCAAAAATTTGGTCGAGTGAGCAATTGCGCTTGTGGTTGTACTTCACTGTTTCATGTTGAACGCGTTTGATTTGTGCCTGTTTACTTACCTGTGCTAGAGTTTTTGTTGGGTGATTAGGTGTTACAAGTTCTAATCAAATATTTACCTGTGCTCCATAGAACTTCAGAGATGTCACATTGATTTGAATGTTATCATGTATCTTTCTAAAACCATCTATTATTATGCTATCATCTAGTAACTACTATCCATATTCGTTCTTAATGTCTCAATCAAGTTTTAATTGTAGTTTGACTGACAAAATGTCTGTGTACAGGGTCGGAAATATGAACTTGTTGCTACAATTACTCACCATGGCAGAGAGCCATCAAAGGGGCATTATACAGCCGATGCTCGCTATCCTAATGGTCAGTGGCTACGGTTTGATGATAATTCAGTTATTCACATTGATGCAAATCAGGTGTTGCATGACCATGCATATGTGCTCTTCTACAAGCAAGTGTAGTAAGGTCATCAAAGAGTTTCGTCACTAAACTAATGCCCTTTTGAGAGGCTTGTCTCATTCGTGTAATTTATAGAAAAAGATTTGACATGTCACAACTTATAGATGTTTTTGAACCTTTTAGTTTGATTCTTGATCGTTTACTATTATTAATTGTGGTTGTGATGCAATGAGCTGGTAGTTGAGTTTCAGATTAACCAGGTGGTGATTACATTTACACTTCCTATTAACATAAATGTTGGTCCCATTTGTGGGATCGATACATGCGGTCTACCTTTATATGAGATGGTGTAATCCACGGAGTGCTTTGAATAATTTCACCAAGATCCTGGGATATTCTCATTGTATATATGTGATTATTAACCCATGGGATGGTATTTTTCCTTTTGGTTGCCAAAATATTGTGTTGACTGTTGAGATTATTTTATTACAATGAGGAAGTGGAGATGTGAATGTTTTCTAAAAACGTGCCCGGTAGAACCAATAAAGATCCATAACATTTGTGTCCCCTCATGCTCAGAAGATAATTACCATTGCCAGCAGGAAAAAAGTACAATTGAATTTTGTATATAATGTAAGGTGATGTTTAACTTAGTCTTTGGTGGTCAAAGAACCTATCCTTAATCAATATTAAAGTTCAAGGTATTTTCCATTTTAATTATCCACTTTTCAATTGCAGTCTATATCTCTTATGCATCTATTGCCGTATGAATAAAGTTTAATTACAAAATTAATAGTAATCTAAGACTACAATCTTACCTAATAAAATAAATATTATTACATATTTTGAAAATCTAACTGTTAAATTGTATGTTTTTAATATACATGTTAAATTTTGTATCAATTTGATATTATTTATTAAATGATCTATAAGTTTATATTTTATGCATAATTTAAAACTATAAAAACTTGCAATTTAAATAATTTATTGATGAGATAATTATTGATCTTTAATTTTTTAGAAATTTTGCAAGCATAGAATATATAAGATGAAAATGTAATTTAATTGTAGATTTGTCAAAATTCACCTCTAATAAAAAGATATTGAGTAAGCTTGTAGTCTTAGGTTACAATCAATTTTGTAGGTAAACTTTGTCCTTGAAATATTCACTTTAAATTCTTTTTGAACAAAATTTAGTTACAAAATTGATTATAGTTTAAGGTTGCAACTTTACTCAATAAAATAAATATTATTATATATTTTCAAAATCTAACCATTGAATTATATGTTCTTTATGGTCTTAAAACACATGTCAAATTTTGTATCAATTGGATATTATTTACTAAATGATCTATAAGTTTATATTTTATGCATAATTTGAAAATATAAAAACTTGCAATTTAAACAATTTATTGATGATATAGCAATTGATCTTTAATTTTTTTTGAAATTTTACAAGCATAGAGGATATAAGAATAAGATGTAATTTAATGGTAGATTTGTCAAAATTTAAGGCTACAAACAATTTTGTAGTTAAATTTTATCCCTCGTTTTTAATCTTTTTAGAGAGAGAGAGAGAGAGAGAGAGAGAATTTGAATATAAAAAGAATAGAAAAGTTAAAAATGGGAAATGTTTCCCAAACTTGTTGATTATTGTAACGTTTTGCTAAAAAAATTAAATATTGTTTGGATATTAAAATGCAATTTGGCTAAGAAAATGATTTGAAGAGTCGGATGCTAATGGTGTAATGTTGTTGACATTGCTCTTTGACATTTTTAATGTAATGTTGTTGTGACATTTTTAATGATGTAATCATTCGATACAACATGCTAAATGCTTATTAAAACATGAATAACGCTAAATGCTTATTAAAACATGAATGTTATTCATAGTATGTCTTGGAAAGTAATTATGGTGGTAAAAAATGAACCCTGATTAATCTGCTAGTGACGAATATTGTTCAATGAACAGATTAAACATTTCATGAATAGTGATATTTTTGTTTTTACTATGTAGACTTTTTTTCCCATCTTTCTATCTTCTTTTTGTCCTTATTCTATCTTCTTGCAATTATAAGGCTTCGCCTTAGATGCTTCTTTTTTCTTTCTATCTTCTTTGTCTTTATTTTGTCTTCTTGCAATTATAAAGCTTTGTTGTAGATGCTTTTTTCCATCCTTATTCTATCTGTAGGTGCCTATCTTTCTTCTTACTATCTTCTTTCTATCTTTATTTTGTCTATCTTGCAATGATGAAACTTCTTACTATCTTCCTTCTGTCCTCATGAATGTAACTCATCAGAATAAGTTTTGATCAAGAACATTTTGCCTCTCTCTTTTCCTTTATTTAAATAAATAATTTTATAATATTTTCTGTTTTTGTTTTTCATTGTGTGATTGTGCACGTGTTTCTATGTAATGGAAATATATAGAGAAGTAAAACAATGCTTATAGACAGTCCTAATGGGAGCAACTTCAATTGAAAATCTTAAAGCTAAGGAACTTATCTGTGTTAACCACCTGTTCTTTTATGATTACTGCCTTCACTATAGGTATATTTCTAAACTCACCTAATAACTTTGTCTTTCTTCGCAATTCTTTGTCGATAATAGGATGCTTGATTTATGGGTTGAGGTTGCTAAAAGTTTGAAGTTTGTCATGTAGAAGGAGTGAGTGAGTGAGAGCGGAAGATTTAGAAATGGTCTTGTTGATTGATATCATAGAGAGGAAACTGTAAGGTAGATGAAGGCTAGCTTTACTCTTTCAAGTGGCTTTTATAAGTTAGATTTTTCTTAGTGTTTTCACTTTTCAGTTTACATTTTTTCTTCGCAATTCTTTGTCGATAATAGGATGCTTGATTTATGGGTTGAGGTTGCTAAAAGTTTGAAGTTTGTCATGTAGAAGGAGTGAGTGAGTGAGAGCGGAAGATTTAGAAATGGTCTTGTTGATTGATATCATAGAGAGGAAACTGTAAGGTAGATGAAGGCTAGCTTTACTCTTTCAAGTGGCTTTTATAAGTTAGATTTTTCTTAGTGTTTTCACTTTTCAGTTTACATTTGCTAATGGTAAGAAATATAGGCGGGTTAGCTAAGCTTAGATCAAACAAATTGAAGTACAAATAAATTTGATATATAGAAGCCCAATACCTCTTTTAGAATAGAATCCAGGCAATAATAAATTTAACTTTTGTTGCCACAAGTAATAATGAAAATTAGGACAAGTTGACTTTATTTTTCTTTTTCTTTTTTAGAATACGAGGGTGTTTGGTACATGTGTTTGAAAACATGTGTTTTGTTATTTGAAAACATATGTGAAAATATGTATATGTGAAAAAGTGTAGAAATACGTGTAATATTGTTTAAAAACTGAAAATGTGTGTTTGAGTGGGTGTACCAAACACCCCCGTATTTTTAACACACACACACACGAGGAGAGAGGAGAGAAGAGTTTTTTTAAAGAAACTTACAGTGGTGTATATCCAAAATGGTTTAACTTTTGGATACACAGCACAAACTTTAAACCTCTTTAACTCACACTCATTTTCTAATGTGAGATTAACCCGCTGTTTTTTCTTTTGAGAATATTAAAGTTATGTTTGGTAACAGTTTTTATTTTCTATTTTAAAAAACTTGTTTTTGGAAATATAAAGAAAAAACATTTTTTTTTTTTTTTTGTATTTTTGTATTTTTGAAATCAGAAACATGTTTGGTTAGTTGAAATTAAAAAGATAGTTTTTTGAAGAAAAAAAATAGAAAATACTAAAATATGTTGTTATTAGGATTTGAAATTTAATGTTAACTCATTAAATGAGACAGATTCATTAAATTAAATGCGTGTTTTCATTCACTTTTGAAAATTAAAAACTAAAAATTGCATTTTACATGTTTTCAGTTTCCTTCACAAATTGAGTTTTGAAAACAGTTTTTGTTTTCTGCCCATTTTGAGTTGCCAAACAAGTTTTTTAGTCTTCAAAATTGAAATTTTTTTTTGAAAATAGAAAATAAGGAGAAAAAACAGTTACCAAATATAAGTATTTTTAACACACACATAGAGAGAGGAGAGAAAGATTTTTAAATAAACTTACGATGGTGTACAAGTTGACTTTAGGCATGCAGCACTACACTTAATAAAATTGTTCTTATTTATTATTGTTACTTGTCCATTATTTCTGTTATTATCATCTCTATTATTGTTTGCCCTTTGCCACATGATTTAGTTTTAGGCCACTATGTTATAAAATTCACTATTTGTTTGAGCTATAATAATAAATTCATATAAATAGTTTGTATTAAGGGTAAATTCTAATAAACTACCTTGAGATTTAGGGTATTACTAAATACATCTAAAACTTAAAAAAAATAACCAATTTAATCCTGAACACAAACGGTGTTAATGCTTGCCGTTACTCAGATCTGTAAAGGGGTTTTTTTTTTTAAGGAGCTTTTCCTTTTGATTTTCTCAGCTGCCAAACGCTAAGTGGTGGAGATGTGACTTTTTCTATGACTTTTTCTTTTGATTTTCTCAGCTTTTCTGTTTGATTTTCTCGGATGCCAAACTCTACATGGAGGAGACGTGACTTTTCCTATGGCCCTTTTTTTTCCCCGTTGCCCAAATAAAAAGGGTTGGTTGATCTATTGTTGGTTGATCTATTAAGAAAAGGGTGGGTCGATTTTCTCAGATTTTCTCTTTGATTTTCTCGGCTACCAAAAATGTAATGAAGTGATTAAGTTAAAAATATTTATTTTATGAAAAAAACCAAAGAAAAGCTTTGCATGTGTTGTAGATTTTAAGAAGAAAAAGGAGAAAAATTCAAAGAATGAATCTTTGGGTCCATGACGGACTATTCAAAATTTTTCAGATTTGTACATGCAAAGAAAAAGAGAGTTGAGAGAGATATAGAGTTGATGAGATTAGGAAAAAAATAAGAAAATAAGAGGGAGAGAGAGAGAGTAGATCTGATTTTCAATTCGGTTTTGTGAAAATTTTGTTATAAACGGGAAAAATAAACTATGTTTGCATTAAAAGATTAAATTCGTCATTTTTAAAAAGTGGTGGATGTATTTGATATTATATCAAACCTCAGGGTAGTTTACTGGATTTTACCTTGTGTTAATTAAATAATTAATAGTAGACAAGAAACTCTTATTTGGTAAAGACTAAAAAACTTGTTATTTATGAGTCACACCTTCCCATAACATAACTAGATCTCCAAACTCATTTAGATTAATTTTCTTATCCATTGACTTAATTAAATAAAAATGGATTTTAATTTATTTTTTATTTTCTTTTTGAAAATATTAAAAAGGTGGCAAATCTTAAATTTTCAAAAACTTATAATTTTTTAACAAAAACTTCAAATCAATCCATTTTCTAAATTCCTCTAGGGGGCATTTAGTTTTTGTAATGGTGTTACAAAAAAAAAAAAAAAAGCTTGTTTTGGTGGGTCCTAAAAGAAATTTCCCTTTCTTTTTTTAGTAAATAATTAGTTGAGAAATTATCTTTTTATATTGTAGACATAAAAAATGGCAAATGTGTATAATAAAAAATGACGAATGTGGTATGTCTACAATGTATAATGTAAAAATATAAAAGTCCTAATCAGTTTACTGTATCCTGCAAATCGGAAAACTATAGGTATTTAGAATGGTGAGGACAAGAATAAATTAAAAAAAAGAAAAGAAAAAAAATCATGTTCTATTAAAGAAAATTTACTTATACTCTTTACTAAAGCGTATCTTAAGTTCTTAACTACTAGAGCTCGGCATGTGACGTTTGAATAGATGAGCATGAGCTTAAGCATGAGCACTACTGAATCTGCTAACGCAAAAGCTTATAAAATAGATAGACTAGTTTGATTTGTTTTTTGTTTTTTTTGTTTTTTGTTTTTTTTTTTAAGGAAAACAGATAGACTAGTTTTTTTTTTTCGCTAAAACATGTTCCAGCGACAAAAATAGAGGTATGACTTATAGGGAGGCTTTATTAAGGGCTTATTAATGGGTTGGGTTTTCTTCAGACTAATTATGTGGATAGGCTTTGTTTAAAATAATTGGTTCATGACTTAGTTAATAGACCCACGAATTAGGCTCACCCCCTATATCAAATCTCATGCTCTTGCTTTGATGAGCATCCACATCAGTTGGTATATAGTCTTCTAAAATACAAAAATCTCTTCATTTTGCACATTTTAGCCAAAAAAACACCCACATTAGTGGGTGTAAAATTGTATATTTATACATAATTGCTATAGTAATTGTGCATATATGCACTGTTACTGTAGCTTGTGTATTTGATATTTTATTATTTTTTTTCTCTCTCCTACCTTTGACTCTCATCTCAACTCTCTCTTTCTTATTTCATCACAGCTCTCTCTTTCTCTCATCTCAACTTTGCACTGCAAAGCCGATCAGCCTCTCCGATCCAACAATCTGATAATCTCAACTTGCTGTTGAACTTGCTAGTGATTCTGACGGGTTTGTTCTATTTGATTGTTGATGGTGGCTGGGTGTGGTTGATTTTGGATTTGTGTTGGGTTTGGCCGTTTGGAAATGGAGACAGTGACGGAGAATTGATCGGACGGGAGCAAGCTTAGCATAGTGGAAATGGTCTGCTTAATGGAATCCTTGGCCGAATCAGAAACAGCCTTGGATACAACTGAAGTATCCAAGGGCTCAATCTTCTTCAACTATTGGCAATGACGGAGAATCCGCGATCAAGCTTTGAGTTCCGCGTTGAGAAGACGGTGGTTGGCTGGGTGTGGGTGATTTTGTTCTGTTTGATCTTTGATGGTGGTTGGTGGCTGGGTGTGGGTGATTTTGAGTTTGTGTTGGGTCTATAGCTCGATGGAGAAGACGGTGGCTAGCGGTTGGGTGTGGGTGATTTTGGGTTTGTAGCTCGACGGAGAAGACGGTGGCTGGGTGTGGGTGATTTTGGGTTTGTGTTGGGTCTATGAGAGGGTTCCAGAGAGGAGAGGGAAGGAAATAATAAAAAATGTAAAAAGAATGAATATTTTATTGAATAAATGTATAGAATAGATAAACTGATTTGGGTGTTTTGTAAAAGTGGATGTGTAAAATAGAAAAAGTAGGCTTTTTTTTCTTGCAAAATAGACAAAAAATTTGCACAAACTAATGTGGTTGCTTAGACTAGTTATTGTTTAAAATAGTTAGTCCATGACTTAGTTAATAGGCCCACGAATTAGGCTCACTCCTATACTAAAATGCTCTTACTAATCGAATCCAATAATAAAGTCATTTCTTTTTTGCAAAGGAAGATAATACCCTTTTTTTCTTATTTAGTACACACCCACTAATTTCATAAAAGAGAGGTCCAATTTCTTCAAGTTTCTTTTATAATTATTTGCACTTGCTTTCAGTTTCATTAATATCATCACACCTCATTATTGATATCGTATTTTGTCCAGCTTTAAATTTTGATAGAAGTTTTATCCCTAAATTAAAGGATTTTGTGGTCTTATTGATTAAACCCCCTTTTTTTTGTTGATTTTTTATTTTTTATGTAGTTGACTAAGTTTGATCGAGCTTTAATTGAATTTTAACCATGTAATTGGATTAATTTTGATGATATATTTAAAATCATGAAATTCTCTTTAATTTAGCTTCTCATGGGCAAAAATCAAGTTTGAATAAAATGAGATATCACTTAATTAAGGAAATTACCCACTTTGTATTTTAACTGTGAAAAAAGTTCATAATTTTCTGTAGGACTTGAACTAAATTGTTAGTATCAATTTCATGGAAAATTGGTACCATTTTGGGACTTTTTAATCAAGCATGAGATTAAAAATTTCCTGCCAAAATTGATTAAGGAATTTAATTGATTTTCATAAGCTCCAATAATGCTGCTACATCTCTTGTTTTTATTCGGGTTCACTTACTTTGTTGGTCCATTTATTTCTATTAGGTCATGCATGTGGTTTATTTAAAAAATAAAGTTAATTTATTTTAATTAATGGACTTGGCAAGATTATATTATGAATTATTAACTATTGATTTAAAGTCCATGAAGTTGTTTAAGTGCAGTTTTTAAACTTTTGCGGTTATGAAATGCAATCCTATCCAATCCCAATCTTTTATCCTTTAACCTTAAACCAAGTGCAATTTTTAATCTTTTGCAAGTTAACATAAACTGTTTAGTAATGTTGTTTAAACAACAATTTTCATTGTTTAAACATCTCAATCCGTGTTTCTACGACACTTTTTCACTCGTTCGTATTTCCATAACCCTAAAACAAAGTTACTATAAATCTCTTGCCAAATGCTCAATTCATTCCTATCCAATCCCATTCGTTTATCCTAAACCTTAATCCCTAGAGAGTCCCATATAAATGCCTTTATTCTCCTATTCACAAAGACCAAACAATCAGCAGCTCCTTGGAGGCACAAACCCACCCTCTAGTCCTAGGAATCCCCCCTACCCCACTCCCACGGCTGTCCTCTACCCTTCCAATTTTTCCTTACTAGTTTTTATCCAAAAGCAAATAAAAATCCCTCCTTCCTACCATCAAGCAGAAAAAACCCAGCAAAGATCACACCTTTTTCATAAGCCCGAACTTCTCAACAACAAAACTCCAACACAAAGCCAGCTCTCAGCAGTAGCCATTCCACTCTAAAGAGGCCCAAAACCCCACTGAAATCAGCCACAAAACCCAGAAAAATAGTCCCAAAAAGTCACTGAAAGCTCCCTCCCAACAGCAGCAAAAAAAAACCTCCAAAACAAAACCAAAAACACGTAAAAGCTCTATCCTTTCTATCATCAAGCCAAAGAACTCAACAAATGCCTCTCCTTTCTCAACAACAACAGCAACCACAGCAACAACAAGCGGGCAGCAAGACATGGTAGCAAAAATGTGGATACAGAGCAGAGCAGATAAAAGAAGAAGAATCAGAATGGAGCAGAAACGACCCAGTAATATTTTCTCACTTTCTCTTGTTTCTTCTCTGTGTTCTTTTTGGCCTGAAATCTAATTTAAAGTTTGTTCCTTTTTTTCAGCCATAAAGAAGGGAGAACAAGGAGAAGCAAAGCAAATGGCAAAAACACAGAACCAAAATGAGTAACATATACTCCCTTCTCACCTTTCATAGAATGTCTTCAATACATGTTGGTTTTGCACTTATGATTATATACAGTAAGTTCACATGCCTAAAACAGAACACACACACATTCAAAACACACAAATCCCAGGTCAAAACACGAGACATCCAAGTTCATTTCAACAGCAACCTAGAGTCTAGACCATATCAAGAATACACTCTTCAAAACCCATTTGTTTTAGTCTCTACCAAAAACCCACAGCCAAAAATCCCATCTTTTGAAACCTCAAACCCAAAAAATCAGATAATGGCCACACATATCTAACAAAATCACCAAGCCCACAAACTAAACATAAAGAGAAATAAAAAGAAATTAGAGAGTAAAAGGAGAGAGTTTCTTTGAGCAGACAAATAAAAGAAAATAAGATTAAAAAAAAGGATTTTTTTTTTTTCATTATAGACCGAAGGAAATAAGAGTTGGATGATAGGGTGTGAGGTGTCAGAATTTCATTGATGCACTAGATAGCCCTTCGGCTCTGATTGGTGGAGATAGATTTCATTTGGATAAGGTGGGTCAGGCAAGCCCAATTTTAGGCCCAGGTCTGAATTTTGCTAATACCGAACCTGAATCCAAGGCCCAAATCTTTTCCAAAATACTCTGACCCCAAAACTCTCCGAAATTTCATTCTGACCCCAATTCTATTCCAAGTTTCCCTTTTAACTTCCAATTTTGCAAATTACATTTTGAACCCCAAAATTTTCCCAAATTATCTTTCACACCCAAACTTTCCAAAATTTCATTTTCAACCCCAAAACTTCCTGAAATTTCATTTTAACCTAAAACCTCAAAAAATTGCACAAAGACCCTTGAGGCCACAAAAATGATTTTTCTACTTTGCCAAAAAATAAGAAAAATTTATTCAAGATCAATAATTTGTCAAATGACATTATTTTCACATCTTTTATAAGTATTTAACATTTGTGTTTTTTGTTGTTTCCTCGTGTCCCTTTTTGCATGAGATGAAATATTTTGGAGAAAAAGAATTGCAAAATTGCATTTGGTATGCTAGGCTAAGGAGTGAAGTAAGTTTTACACATTTTACTTTCTTAGTAAATGTCACTCAATCACATGCTTAGCAATGCTATTTAATCTTGTTTTCAAGAATAAATTGTGGCCATGCATACACATGTCACCATAGGGTAGATTATACATGTCATGCATTCACATGTCATGTTAGGATAGATTACATATCATTCTTTTGCATGTCATCTTAGTAATAGTTTGATCATTGTTTTATTTCACATCTACATGCATATCATTCTTTTTAAAAACCAAATACCAAGTATTTTAGTTGTTATTAATTAAATGGAGAGTTTTTAAGATTAAATTCGAAATGAGGTACTATTCTTTTGGATAGGTTTTGTGGGGTGCCTAGCACCTTCTCCACACGTAACCGAGCTTTAGGATCTGTAATCTAGTTTGAGACATTTTGTTTTATTTTCTATTTTAGCTGAGGAGCCCTAGGGTTTTCTTAGCTAAGATTGGGAAATAAAATTAATTAGAATTGGGTAACCAATCAAACCTTAGAATTCCAATGGTTGGTGGCGACTCCTAAAATTGAATATAAGTAAGGAAGTTTACTTGCACACACCCCACTATAGTGTTGCACATGTGCACACACTTTTTGCATTTTATGCTAAGCAAGCGTCGACGAGTGAAAACCCTCAATGGTTGGGGGAAAATGTTGAGTGTGGGCTGAAATCCGAGTACCACTTCTTACAAACCATTTTATTATTATATATATTTTTCATTTCGCCTTTATTCCGTACACTCCACATAAAGTTTTTCAACATCAAAAATTTTCGAAACAATTTCAGTAAATTTGTTTTCAGACATGGTTTTTAGAAATCATGTCAGCATCTTGGACCATGTGAGAAAGGTACTTCGATATTTAACCATGACACGATCCAATACTTCTTAGACCACCCTCTCATAGTCAGTGTCTAGTGCACTGGTAGCTTTATCTATTAGTAATATCTTTGGGCTTCTTATTATTGCATGTGCAATGGTCCTTTGTTGCTTCTGCACTTCGCACTATTGGGCCTCACGATCTCCTACTGCTGTATCATGACTAGCATTTTGAATTGTAGAAAGAAAAAAATAATAGTTTACTTATAAAAGTAAAAAACATAAGGAATTTAATATTGGAAATACGTTGCTTTGTTCTAACCTTTCGTAAGCCACTAATGAACATGTGAGCATCTACCAACTTTGTTGCATTTTTTATTTTTTCCAAAGTTGCATGATTTCTTGCCTTTCCATATGCAAGATTGGCAAAAATAATTTTATTGAATAAAACCAGTTCTTGATTCACAAGACCCATCTGTTATGTTAATCACTTTACATTGGATTTCATAATATTAATTCCATCAAATTTAATAACACCAACATCAAGATCATAAAACCTTTTCATAATGCTATCACGATATCCCACTCACACTTTCTCCAAGCAGGAAATTTACTTAAAAAATTGGGAAAAAAAAGCCATATTTCATATGAAAATAATTTTGATATGAAATCAATTTTGGTTTTTTTTTTTTGTTGTTTTTTTTTTTTATAATTTTTTTTATAATAAGTTGCCCTTGTTGGAGAAAGGGCGGGTGGTATAGCCACACTGTTGTAAATGTTTTATGATCTTGATTATAATGTTATTAACTTTAATGCAATTGAAATCAATAAATTTAATATAACGTGGTTGAGACAACATATGGATATTGTGTATCAAGAACCGATTTTATTCAATGAAACTATTGCATATGAAAATGGAGGAAATGCTCACATGTTACATTGTCATAAATAAAAAATGCAGCTGAGTTGGCAAATGTTCATATGTTCATTGGTGGCTTACAAAAAGTTAAAACAAAATAAATCATTTTTCTATATTAATTTCCTTATCATTTTTAATGTTATAAGAAAAACTATTATATTTTCTTCTTAAAATGCAAAATGATGGGTTATGATACAAGCGTGGGAGATCATGGGGTCTAATTGTCCAGAAAGTAGAAGCAGCAGGTGGCTATTGTATATGCAAGCTAAAAGTCCAAAGATATTACTAATAAATGAAGTTACCAGTGCACTAGATATTGACTACTAGTACATTAGACACATGTCATGGTTAATCGGACTACAGTTACGGCAAGTTGGTGACACATGGACTATCCTCAATCAAGAATGTAGATGTAGAGAAAGGAAAACATGATACTTTAATTAAAAACAAGGACGACTTCTATGCCTTCTTAGCAGGGGCGCTTCACACAAGTGCAAGTTCAACTAGCTGAGCTTATAGCATTTTTAATTTTTATTTTTTTTTTTTTAATTTGTAATCTTTTGTATTGCTGTAAGCCAAACATTATGTACATTATGTACGTGACAATTTGTTGCATATGACTTTATATGACCTGATGAGAGGGTGGTTCAAGAAGTATTAGACCATGTCATGGTTAACAGAACTACATGGTTAACTGAATTACAATTATGGTGGCACATGGATTATCCGCAATGTAGAGAAAGGAAAACGTGGTACTTCGATTGAAAACAAGTGCCACTTCTATGCCTCCTTAGTAGGGTTACTTCACACAAGTGCTAATTCAATTGCCTGATAGTAATTTTATTATTATTTACGTTTCAAGTTACGGGCTTTGGTTTAAGAACATTATGGAAGTGACCATGCCTCCTTAGTAGGGGCACTTCACACAAGTGCTAATTCAATTGCCTGAGAAATTTTATTATTATTATTTGCGTTTCAAGTTACGGGCTTGGTTTAAGAACATTATGGAAGTGGCAATTTGTATTTGTAAGCTTTTGTATTGCTGCAAGCCAAATATTAAGAACATTATCTAAGTGGTAATTTGTATTTGTAAGCTTCTGTATATCTAAGAACATTAATGTGTGAAGGGGTTTGAGCACACTGCGTATGACTTTGAACCTAATTTATAAATACTATAAAATTGAAGTCTTTTGACTTTTTGTTGACCTTATGAGGTTTGTCACGTAAACTTTAGAGCTCCTACAATTTTGATTTTTTACGTTTTAGCGTCAATTTATATATATATATATATATATATATATTTTTTTTTTTTAAGTAAAAAGCTGATTTTTCTTATTTCTTTCCTCAATGTTTTGCCCAACTATTTGTGAAACGCTTTTCTCTGGCTCTCGATTATTGTCGTCCTCTCAAACACTACAAACCATTGATGGAGAAGAAGAAAAAGGAAGATGAAAAGGGTCTTCACTCTTCAAAATCCCTTTCTTTCCCTCACTACTTTTCTATTTTTGTTTTATTGTTGTGTTTGGCTCAGGATAGTATCTCAGAAATTAGGTTAGGGAAATTTACCCTTGCATTGTCCTTGGTTATTAGTGGCGAACAACCAATTGCTCAATCAAACTGATAGCTATGCGGCTTTCAAGGTATTACGTGAAGAGTTGGTTGGATGGATTTTAGGGAAGATGAAAAAAAGATGAGAGAATTTTTTTTTTTTTGGTTGGAGAGAGGAGAGATTTTTTTTTTTTTTTTAAAGTTTTTTTATTCATTTTCTGTACTTTTTTTTTCTTTTTTCTTTTGGATCATTTGGCTTGTGCACCTCTCTCTCTCTCTCTCTCTTATTATAATTATTATTATGTTTTCTATAATTTTAAGTGTACATACATAATTTTTTAATTAAAAAAATGTATTACCTTTTGTTTTATTTAATTGGGACATAATTGTTATTTTATTCCAGCTTTATTTTTATTATTTTTCTTAAAAACCAAACAAATGAGTTTTTTACATCTTCACTTTTTCATCCTCTTAACTAAACACAAAAGAGAAAACTAAATCTTTTTTATCCTCTCACTTCATAATTCATTTTCAATTTTTTTTTAAAACACATTTTGTGGTTTTTGAAATTGGATTTTTGTTATTTGTGCTCTGGGTATTTGTAATATTGATTGGTGTGAAAATTGGATGTGGGTTTGTTTTATATATAGGGGAAGACTACTAATTCAAAGTACACTGAGAGACCTAATACTAGTATTGTATTGAATAAAGTTTTTCTCTAAACTAGTTTGAAAAGAAACCCTACAAACTTATCATATATATTTATATTGAGTGTGAATTTTGAAAATCTAACTAATAGATTATATATTCTTATTACATCATTAATGCTTATAAAATTTCAAGAAAATCAATGATCAATTGCTGTCATCAAATAAATGTTATAATTTCAAGTTTTTGTAATCTAAAGTTGTATATAAAAAATAAGTAACTGATCAAATAGTAAATAATATTTGATTATAATGAAATTTGGTATGTATGTTAAGAATATAAAGAGCATGAAATTAAATAGTTAAATTTTCAAAATTCACACTCAAAAAAGAAATATATGAGAAGTTTGAAGATTTTTTCTACAAACTAGTTTGGAGAGAAACTTTATTCAATTGTATTGCCAAGGTCTTCTTGTGATGTCATTACCAAATTAGGTATTTGGATTATTGGTTTGACTAGGTATTTGGGTTATTACAAGTCCCACTTTACCCTTCTTTTTTCCGGAGTACTTTAAGCAAAAAATTAATAAACCTTCTTTTTTTTTTGTGATGATTTTAGCTTTTTATTTATAGTATTTTTAGAAAAAAAAAATAAAAAAAAAAAAAACTAGATTAGTTGTAACAAGGGAAAAAAAAAAAAAAAAAACCTAAATAAGTTGTTCTCAAAATTAAAGTAACTTGTTTTTGAAAGTATAAGGTTTAATCTGGATTACTCTTATATTATAGGATTTAAAATAGAATTTTTCCAACTTTGTAATATTTTTTGAATCCAACTTTAGAAATTTATGTGTCAACTTATATATACGTGTTAACTTTAAATAATGTTATACTACTTAATATTTTTTAATTGTAATCCAATAGTAGATTTGTTAAAATTCGTATCCATTAAAAAGATATTGAGTGAAGCTGTAATCTTAGTTTGCAACTAAGTTTGTAGCTAAAATTAGTCAATTTCTTTTTTGATAACATAGCCTGTCTTTATATTCATAAGTGGAATTTAACTTTTAAAAAATTGAAAAAGGGGATTATTCAAGTGAAAAAATTCTAATAGATAAACATAATAGAATGAAGATGTTATTTTTTGTGGGTTTTCTTACATTAAAATATCAATGATTTTTTAAATGAATGCTTTAATTGTATATATATAGTCACATGCATCATGCGTGTATATATGTGTCATATATAAATCCCCCCTCAAGTCAAATCCGTGGCTCTGCCCTCTGCTATTGCTTTCAGATAACTCTACTATGAATGACTTCTGATGAAAATCTGAAGCTAAAGAACTCTGTTCATTGGAAACATGTCAAAAAACTATTGTATTTTAACCGCATTTTCTTTCCTAGATGGTTCCTTCCTGAATTGAAAAGTTTTTGAGTTTTATCCATGTTTACATATTTTAAATGAGTTCTACATTTTATTGTGTGTGAACCATTTTTTTAATTATTAATTATTACAAGTTACAACATTTCCTAGATGTTCCTGGATTGTAAAGCTTTGAATTTTCAAACATTTTAAGTGAGTTAAACAAGCAGTTTGGTCAGCTTAATTCAAGGAATTTATAAATGTTTCTTCCCAGAAATAGCTCAGCCTAGTTAACTTCTGGAGGGTCCCTCATAATCCCCAAAGAGGCTACACAAAAGAGAGATGGTGTGGATAGGCTGTATCCTCATTGAAGTTTTCTTCTTGTTACTTGGGATGGCTGCTTTGATTTCATTTAAATATTGGCCTAAGGAATGTTTCCTCACAAAAAGCAAAGGGTGGTCCAATTTAAAGGGCAGTTGGTCTCTCTATGGAGAAATAAAAAATAGTTTCAATGTTCCACAAACAAGTTATTATATGCATCAACTTCAAAATACTTCTGCTTTAGATGGTACCTTGCTTGCTTGCTTGCATTCACATGAATTGTGCATGACTTAATTAGTGTTCTCTACCTCTTTAATGGGCCTTTGTGGTCCAATACAAACAGTTCATGGTTCACTGTTGCAACAACAACTATAGGATGAAACAGTGCTATTGAATTCTGACCAGTTGTTGAACCAAGAACACTGCTAATTAACCGCTTGCTGGTTCAACAAGCTTAATGGTTGCTTTAAAGATGAGTTAAGGAACAGTCTATCTCTTTTATTAAAGACTTTGTATGTACCGACCCAAGGGAAAAAAATGTATTTACTATTTAGCTTTACACTTTTTATACCAAAACCAAACCGACAATTGTGAATTCAACAAAGGGGGGCAGTCAATGATGTTACAGTTTGATTTTGCACCATTAGAAAGTTCATAACTGAGGAATGGATGGACATTGCTAAGAAAAAGGGGGGAAAATTAAAAGTTGAAGATGCTTTGCTCTTTAGAAAAGTAAAAGTCAGCTGAGCCAAGAGCCTCATTGGTGCAGGTTGTTACTTTTCTAAGGTTACTAGCTATTATATGTGTAAGATTCAATACTTGACGAGGGAAAAACCCTTATTAAATCTTAACCTCTACCTTTTCAAGCTGGTGATTGTTAGGAAATTTTCCAACTTTCAATCTTCTAAATTGAATGGTTACTCTCAGGGTTTTAAACTCAATTTTTTAGATCTAAGTGGGTTTGGCAAGTGCAAATAAAAAGTCAAAATTTTTGGGGTTATTGAGCTTATTTTGATGGGTCTCATAAAAAGAAAAACTTTTTCCTGTCGTTTTTTTATAGTAGCTTTAGCAAATAAATAATTAGCAAAACATATCTAAACGCACTAGTGAAGATATAAAAAGCTACAAAGTAGAGAACTATATACGTTTAGAATGGGGAAGAAAGCAATTAAAAAAAAAAAAAAAATCATATTATGATTAAATTATTTTATTTGGGGCACTAAATCTTCACAGGGGAAAAAAGTGAAGAATATATAAATGAAAATTAAGAATAGGAATAAAAAAAATTAAAAACTTATGATGGAGGAAAGATTCCTTAGCCAAAAATTGTTCTCTGGTTGGTAAAGCTTTTGTGATTTCTTAATAAAATCATAGTATTCTTTCCTAAAAATTGGTGTAGGGTAGCAGTGTCATGCTCAAGGCAAAGCCATGTTCTAGGGTCCTTTATCCTAATGCTTGTCCGGTTTAGCTTAAGTTTTGTCCTAAGCAGGCACAAGTTTCCAATACGACTTGATTATATTCCTCACCAACTACAATAAACTGCAACATAATATTAATCATGCAACCAACAAAGAATATATTTGATTCCCAATTAAATGATTCCTTAGAATCCTAATTACATTTGACAACAAGTTTACACATTGTAAAGAGACTGAAAAAAAGAAGAAGGAAAAAACAAAAACACAAATAAATATCACCCCAGTTTATCATATCCCCTAAATTATATCCTATGAACACAATAAAATCTCAAACCAAAAAACAGACTCTAACGCAAGTTAGGCTTCAAGCCTTCAGCTATGCCTCTTCTTTTTGCACTTGATTCTCCACCAAATCTGATATTTGTATGACTATGGACAATATGCAACTACAAGGACCACTTTTGGAAGCACTGCAGACGCTGAAAAAAGGGAACCAGTGCTTCATTACTCAGAAACCATGAAAATTGTTTCCTAACACAACATGATACTTGAACTTTTCACTGCACTTTCCATTGAAGAGGTATCATGATCATCTCTATTAGCAGTATTCTTTGGAACCCACCAAACTCTTATGCTTTTATCAAGGCTTCCACTATAGAGCAAGAACCCACCGCCAATATTACTTGGTGATGCCTGCAAGCACTTGACTGGACCTTCATGGCCTCTTATGACTCCAACTTTACTAAGCTTACCATAAGCCTCTCTTTTCCATATACCAATACTCTTATCGGCAGAGCCACTGCACAAAAACTCCCCCATTTGACACATACATAGAACAGCCATTTGATGAGCTTTTGTCTCATTAACCAATTTCCAACTCACAAAATTCATGCTCCCCTCCCACCCCATCACAAACCCATCTGACCCTCCTCCATAAACCCATTTTCCATCCTCGGAAACTATGACTGAATTAATTGAAACCTCCTTATGACCCTCCAAAATTCCTTTTAAAGCATGTGAATTCTTCCCCTCCTTGCCCCAAGCTTTAATCTTCCCATCAGCTGAAGCAGAATACACAATCCCTTTACCTGCCACCAACCCATTAATTGCATCATCATGTGCCTTAATTGATTCCAAGCACTTCAAATCTGATAGCCTCCACACCTTGAGGGTCTTATCCCATGACCCTGAATAAATCAACCCATTATGGACTGTCAAGCAAGAAATACTATCAGCATGCTCAATCCACAGCTTCTTGTGGTGCCTCCTAGTTTGGACATAATTGCTTTGCTTCATGAACCTCCCCAAATAGTCCTTAGTAGTTGGAAGAGTGTCAGAAAGTTTGAACACATTCTCCGAGCTTCTTGACACCTTCCAAACTCTAATTCTACTGTCTTGGTGTGCTGTAAAGACCTTGTTCCCAACAGTTACAAGGGCTTTCACCGAGCCATCCCCTTGTCCAAACTTTGTGAACAGCCTCAAATCAGGCTGTTGCCAAACTATAATATCCTTGCCTTGTGAAGCACTCAATATGAATTCACCACATAAGGCCAGGCAAGAAACTGAGCCAATATGGCCTGAAAGAACTGCCAATGATCGATACGAGTAAGACCCGGATGAGGGTTTGCAAGACAACTGATACTTAACATCCCGGGGCTCGAAACGAAGGGATGTTACAGGGCTCTCATCGGTCTCACTGCTGTTACTGCTATTGCTGTTGCTACTGCTTGTTGCTGCAGACAATAATGGGGTCGAAGGCTTGGTTTCTGAGACTGGAAAATCCATCACAAAAACTTTTTCTTTTTCTTTTTCTGTTCCTCTTTCTGTTTCTGTTTCTCTCTTTGAGTATATGATGGCAAAGAATATGTGAGAAAGAGAGAGATAGAATACGTGAGAAAGAGAGAGATAAAGCTGGTGGGAAATAAAGAAAGAAAGAGAGAGAGCTAAGAAAACAGAGAAAGAGAGATGGGAGAGTGAGAAGGGGAGCGTAGTTGTAAAGAGGGAGGAAATAAAGAGGGACATGGATTTCTTGCTGGAAAAGGATTCGTTGTTAACTGTAATATTTAAAAACAGTGGGGTGCAACGGCTACTTTGACAAATAGTATATACTTTGAAAAGTCGGTTTATTTCTGGGTCCACACTGTTCTTTTTTATCAATGGAGGATTGGATTTGGAGCTGTTGGGTTCTTCTATCATGATGTTCAGTTGACCAATTATAACATGCCAAATAGGATCCTAGGATGTTTTTCTATGGCTGGAAATAATTTGCCACATATGAAATTGAAAGAACAATGCAAGATTTTATTTAACACGTAAAATAAATAGATAATCAAACGTCTATCTTCAAGCTGGTATCTTATGTATTACGCGTATGTAACATCTCTTTCATGTAGTATGCGTATGTAACATCTCTATCAAAGTGTGTAAACACATCAATAGTTTGAAACTTTGAAGAACAAAAATTAAATATTTACCCTCAAAATCTTAAAGGGGGAAAGGACTTTTGGTTATTTGTGATGTGTTTTTGATGTGATGTACATTACAGTAATGTGGGATTAATGTTTTTGGTTTATTTGATTTTTTTTTTTAGTATTATCATGATCTAAAATTATAAGTGCTTGTGAGGTGTGGGGGACAAGGGCCGGAATTCAAGTCTCCAGAGGGAGTTTCACACGCATATACACTTAGATTAGGCTAGAGTAGAAATTCTATATTATATAAAAAAAATTTATAAAATATATCACATCACTTTCTTAAACAATATAATATTGTAGTCTTGTATTGAGATTACATTAATTTAAGATTACAATAATATAATATTACAGTGTAATGTAATGTCACGGCAAACCAAACACCTCCTAAGAATGTAATTTATAATTTATTCTTAGTGTTATAATCATACTTTTATATGGGATTTTGGGTAGTTGAAAATGGGAAACTGATAACAAATATTTTATAATAATAAATTATTTTAAACAAAATTTTATATCTACCTTCTAAATAATTTTTCTTTTTTGTACAAACATGTCTAAATATTTAATTTAAACTTGTTCATGTCTTGAATGAGTAGTTTATTATGAAATTGCGATTAGCAGTATATTATTATAATTTTCAATTATGAGTGATACAATTTTTTTTTTTTGGAGAGAAATTCCTCAAAGTCCAAGAGACATTGGCCCTGTTGGTGGATCTACCACCACAATTTAACGATAATATATAATGATGTGATTTGTATTTTGTATGCATTTACCAAAATGCTTACCTATACGTATAGGTTTTTGCTAAGGTTTTTATTTTATTTTAGGTATACCTAAAATAAAATAAAAACCTTAGCAAAAAAAGATGTGTATAGGTGTATACAGCTGAAAATGTTTGAACTGGACTTGTGCTGTCTAAGTAAATCTAATCCAAGTTGACTATGAACTATGAAATAAATAATAATTTCTTATTTGTTTTCTTTCCAGACTCAATTAGCCCGTTACAAATATTTGTTGACTAAAAAAGTGAGTTTTTTTATTTTTATTTTTATTTTTATTTATTTATTTATTTTTTTTTATGGGTTGCTGATTGGACTAATATATTCTCCGAGCTTCTTGACACCTTCCAAACTCTAATTCTACTGTCTTGGTGTGCTGTAAAGACCTTGTTCCCAACAGTTACAAGGGCTTTCACCGAGCCATCCCCTTGTCCAAACTTTGTGAACAGCCTCAAATCAGGCTGTTGCCAAACTATAATATCCTTGCCTTGTGAAGCACTCAATATGAATTCACCACATAAGGCCAGGCAAGAAACTGAGCCAATATGGCCTGAAAGAACTGCCAATGATCGATACGAGTAAGACCCGGATGAGGGTTTGCAAGACAACTGATACTTTACATCCCGGGGCTCGAAACGAAGGGATGTTACAGGGCTCTCATCGGTCTCACTGCTGTTACTGCTATTGCTGTTGCTACTGCTTGTTGCTGCAGACAATAATGGGGTCGAAGGCTTGGTTTCTGAGACTGGAAAATCCATCACAAAAACTTTTTCTTTTTCTTTTTCTGTTCCTCTTTCTGTTTCTGTTTCTCTCTTTGAGTATATGATGGCAAAGAATATGTGAGAAAGAGAGAGATAGAATACCTGAGAAAGAGAGAGATAAAGCTGGTGGGAAACAAAGAAAGAAAGAGAGAGAGCTAAGAAAACAGAAAAAGAGAGATGGGAGAGTGAGAAGGGGAGCGTAGTTGTAAAGAGGGAGGAAATAAAGAGGGACATGGATTTCTTGCTGGAAAAGGATTCGTTGGTAACTGTAATATTTAAAAACAGTGGGGTGCAACGGCTACTTTGACAAATAGTATATACTTTGAAAAGTCGGTTTATTTCTGGGTCCACACTGTTCTTTTTTATCAATGGAGGATTGGATTTGGAGCTGTTGGGTTCTTCTATCATGATGTTCAGTTGACCAGTTATAGCATGCCAAATAGGATCCTAGGATGTTTTTCTATGGCTGGAAATAATTTGCCACATATGAAATTGAAAGAACAATGCAAGATTTTATTTAACACGTAAAATAAATAGATAATCAAACGTCTATCTTCAAGCTGGTATCTTATGTATTACGCGTATGTAACATCTCTTTCATGTATTATGCGTATGTAACATCTCTATCATAGTGGGTAAACACATCAATAGTTTGAAACTTTGAAGAACAAAAATTAAATATGTACCCTCAAAATCTTAAAGGGGAAAGGGCTTTTAGTTATTTGTGATGTGTTTTTGATGTGATGTACATTACAGTAATGTGGGATTAATGTTTTTGGTTTATTTGTTTTTTTTTTTTTAGTATTATCATAATCTAAAATTATAAGTGCTTGTGAGGTATGGGGGACAAGGGCCGGAATTCAAGTCTCCAGGAGGGAGCTTCACACGCATATATACTTAGATTAGACTAGAGTAAAAATTCTATCTTGTATAAAAAAAAATTTATAAAATATATTACATCATCTTCTTAAACAATATAATATTGTAGTCTTGTATTGAGATTACATTGATTTAAGATTACAATAATATAATATTGCAGTGTAATGTAATGTCACGGCAAACCAAACACCTCCTAAGAATGTAATTTATAATTTATTCTTAGTGTTATAATCATACTTTTGTATGGGATTTTGGGTAGTTGAAAATGGGAAACTGATAACAAATATTTTATAATAATAAATTATTTTAAACAAAATTTTATATCTACCTTCTAAATAATTTTTCTTTTTTATACAAACATGTCTAAATATTTAATTTAAACTTGTTCATGTCTTGAATGAGTAGTTTATTATGAAATTGCGATTAGCAGTATATTATTATAATTTTCAATTATGAGTGATACAATTTTTTTTTTTGGAGAGAAATTCCTCAAAGTCCAAGAGACATTGGTCCTGTTGGTGGATCCACCCCCACAATTTAACGATAATATATAATGATGTGATTTGTATGTTGTATGCATTTACCAAAATGCTTACCTATACGTATAGGTTTTTGCTAAGGTTTTTATTTTATTTTAGGTATACCTAAAATAAAATAAAAACCTTAGCAAAAAAAGATGTGTACAGGTGTATACAGCTGAAAATGTTTGAACTGGACTTGTGCTGTCTAAGTAAATCTAATCCAAGTTGACTATGAACTATGAAATAATAATAATTTCTTATTTGTTTTCTTTCCAGACTCAATTAGCCCGTTACAAATATTTGTTGACTAAAAAAGTGATTTTTTTATATTTATTTATTTATTTATTTTTTTTTATGGGTTGCTGATTGGACTAATATATAGGATGGTTGCTTGCAAAAGCCAAATAGGATTTTATACACAAACTACATTAGCTCAATATTTTTTTCATATTTGAAATCCAACTTCTAGAAGTAAATTAAATCTATTATCAAAAAATAATTAGATCAGATCATAATTTGATAAAAAAAATCTACTATACTTTTTTTAGCCAACTATATATAACAAATTTAGGCATTCAAGTGATATATAGTCCAATTGTTTCTCAAAAAAGAAAAGAAAAAAAAAAGTGATATAGTCCAATTGTAATGGCATCTTTAATGGTACTTCGTGTTTGTCTTCAAACCTAGCCTCCCCTTCCCCCACTATATACTTATCTCATGTTTATGATAGAGCATAATCATTGGATAATAATTCAGTACTCAAAATAAAGTAATATAGTATTCTCTTCTCTCACATTATAATAGGTCGATCTCACTAGTTAAATTTATAGTGAAATCTACCATTCATGTGAAAAAATAGACTATCACGTCGCTATACTCCAAGACTACTATTGAATAAATTTCTAGAATGATTATGTAGTAGATGTCATAATGATTCAGTACGCTCGGAATACAATGATATAGGTCTAACTAATTAAATTCATAATTGGCTCTACCATTCATATATGAGGAGGAAGAATCATATTGCTATACTCCAAAAGTACTAAATAATTTTCTACAATAATTATGTAGCAAATGTCATAATTAAAAATATTTAGGCTTCAACCTCATAACACAATTATTATCATAACTGGAACATTTCGACTTCAAATTTTGAGCATTAGGCAATACAATGCAATGTCTTGTTTAATTTGATTTATTTATTTAAATTGTTTGGTTTTTATGTGCATATAATTTGAATGCCAGGCAAGATTCAAGTTCAACCAAAAGACTTTCTCAAAAAAAGAAAAAAAGAAAAAAAAAAGAAAAAAAAGGAAGAAGTTCAACCAAAAGAACCATCTCAGTCCAACTCCACCCAAGCTTAGGCCATAATGCAGTAGTTGCTTATTTCTTATAATAAATTTCAAAAGAAAACATTCTTTGTTAAAGTTAGAGATTTATTAAGAAATTAATTCTTTGCTTCCATTATGTGCAATACATTATTGACAAAAAAAGACTTAAGAAGCCCTCTTTTCGAATAATTTTTTTTTTTTTTTTTTTTGTCTTTTAATCTTCACCAGAAAGCTTTAGCTTATTGAACAAATGTGATAAGCATCAATTTTTTTTTTTTTTTTTTAAAAGAAAAAGGAAAAGAGTGCCATAGTTAAATAGGATTTGGTAGAGTGTTTGTTTTCATTAGCTCACATGAATCTCGTTAACACGCCAATCACAAACTTATATTTAACCTAATCATTGTCCCCTTCCACTTTGGTCACAAATTTATGTTGCTTAATTATCCTTCCTACACAAAAAAAAATTACATCTTGATGAGTGGCAAATTTGAGCTTTATTATTGTTTCATATTTTATAATCTCTAAATTAAGCTATAGGTTCTATTCATAGAACCACCAGCTTTGATTATTGAAACCACTATATATGTAAGATCAATATAATACTAATCTTGATTAATATACTAGTAATCTTGTTGTTTTGCTAAAAAAAATAAAATAATAAAACACGTTTGTCCTGAAAGATTGAAAATGGTCGGCTAAAAGTATATCATTTTTTTAATTTGTTATGACAAGTAACATTGGCTCCTTTAACTCTTTAAGCACCACCTTTTTCTTTCATCATACCTCCCTTACTTTTGACATGGAACAAATGTGCTTCCCAAGAAATTGGAGGTAGAACTACCATAGAAGTCACCTGGAAAAAGCACCCAAATAAAAATTGAAAAGAAAGATTACCTCTCTTTTTTTTTTCTTTTTCTATTTTTAATGAAAAAGGGTCATTATTAAATAAACTACCGTCGGTTCTAATTACCTCAACATATAATGCTCATTGTCCTCAAATAAGATATTTAAAATTCAAATTCTGTCTATACCAAAACTCAATTAGATTAGTGTTTTGTTCTTGGTAAAGAACCGTCATTATAAAAAAAAAAAAAACTATTCCGTCCTAAAAGAATAAATAAATAATTAAATAAACTACTCAAAAGTTAATAAAACTCTTACACCTATTAATTAATAAGTTGATCACATTCATGTATGGTCCAGAATTCAACAAGTATAAAAGTTAGCAGAACAGTCGAATCTTGTATATGTCTTAAGGTGCAATACAAGGCTTACAAGCCATGATATGTGCACACTGCATGGCGGTGTGGTTGTCAGCTTGATTGATGTCTGTTGCAATTTTAATTTGATGCGAAGATTGCGCTGCCAAGGTCGGTTGTAGAATTGTAGCTTGTAGATTTAAATTTGTGGTATGAAATATATTAAGAATGTTGGTAACATACTAACATGTAGTAGTTTATTTTTTTCTTTGACGTGAGAGCCTTGATTAAACGTAAAGATAGACATATTATTTTCTTAGCTACAATTGATAGGGGGAAAAAAAAAAATTTATGTTCCCAGAAATCTCATACTCATGGTGAGTCAAATCTTAAACTTAACTTCATCCACGAGTGAGAGAAACATGGATAGTAGTGGTACTATATACATGCTTCATGCTTGGGAAGTAATGAACTCTCAAAACTTTCTGAAATTTCAAGTTTTACCCTAATAATTGATAGAAGATTTGATGTTAAAAACTACTTAGAATACTATTTGCATTCTCTAAGTTAGAGATTGTTGGAATATTACAATGTTAACCTATAGAAAAGCAAAGTAATTTTGAACAGAAAAATAGAAAATCAACATGATTTTTTAAGTGAATTATTGGGAAAAATCTATGAGAACATAAGAAAAGTGACACATTGACATCATTATAATAGTCAATGATGCAAATTGTAAGTCTTGAAAGTCAAGCGACTGATTTAGAAGCGATTTCGAAGTGTGAAATAAAATTTCGCCATAATCTCACCAATATTCTATTTATGATCGGTCGAATTTTAATACTACTCTATGAAGGAGGGGAAATAATTAAATTAAAGAAAAATTTTGTACAATACATAAGGCAAATAAATTTGAGGATCACAAAAGTTCAGACATAGTTTCTCATAAAAAAGAGAGAGAGACTATTAATCCCATGGCAACAAAGATATACACATTGATGTATTTGATTGTTTCTAAAAATTTCTAAGCGGGGTAAACTTATTCAGATTCGGTATTATTTTTTTTTTTCAGTTTGTGACATTTGAAACCATGGAAATTATGTCGTTTGGTGGTGTAGGAATTTACCGTGCCATATAGTCTTCTTAGCTTTCAAGATGTCGCTTGGAAAATGATTGAAAGCTAACTTGGGTTTGCGTTATCCTCTAGCATTTGTGTAGTTGGTGGGTTTGGTGAGCTTTTTCTAGTAGTATTTAACAAGGCATGCAAATGTGGACTTGTATTGGACTGAGGTCTCATGCTGCGCTGAGGATATAGAAATAAGGTCAAGCCAAACTTAGCTAACTTGCACTTTTGAAAAAACTAACTCAAAACAATGGGCTTTATATTACTATGGAGTTGAGTGGCGCATGGTGCTCTTGTAGCCCACAACAATTCAAGCCTCACATGTTAAACCAAAATATAGCTGAAGCTGAAGTAGACTTTAGTTTCCTTTATGTGGGAGCATGGTGGAATTGTAAAAATAAGGCAGTTAAAAGGTGGCTTTGAATGCTTTGGATGAACCTAAATTAATTTATGCAATTGATTCTATAAAGTAACACAAAGCTTGGCATCCCAATCCCCTTGAGTAGTTGTACCCAATTTCTAACAAATTCACTTATAACCAAAAATAAAAACATATAGGAAAATGCTAAAATTACGAAGTTTACTACAAATGTTTACAAATAGATATGATAATAAATGTGCCAGTATCACATCAACAATATTATAAATAAATTTCTTAATTGTTTTTTGTTTTGTATTTTAAAAAATTGACGGCCTTGGTGCTTTGACAAGAGAGTTTGAATTTGGAAATCAACATTTTCAAAATATTAAGAGTAAAACACTCTACCATGATCTTTAGCCAACCTTGTAAAAGTTGGAGTTTTGTACACTAAGTACAACTTATACTTTTATTGTATTATATTTTTAAAATTGACGCATCAATTTATAAGACCTATATAGTAAAGTTTTATAAAAACTTTTAAGTGTCACTAGTACAAAAAAACCACATAATAGATGAGTTTTAGGGATTTTCCGAAGCATATCTAGCTGGGTTCAGTATTAACACTGGTTTAGGTTCAAATCTCTTCAGGTGTGGTTTCTGAACGACCATCGAGAGAGGAAGTTTCCATATACTTAGACCAATCAACTCATTCTTAGCCAATCAAGTTTTAGGCTCATCCAAAATAGCCCGGAAATTATCTTTAGCCACAATAAGTACCAACTACGTATATACTGAGCTTAGGTTGCCATTTTAGCCCAAACTATTGGCTAGTAAAACATATGCATGCTACAGATCAGTTCTAGAGGAAAGCTTTAGATGGAAGTCACAGTTTCCACCGGTAAATCAAGCAATCAACCTTACCCAGCTTAGAATTAATAAGGATTGAATATCAAGCAAGGGCTGCATTCCACACAATGTTTTACCGATACTGAAGTAACTGAACACACTGAAGATGGGGGTGCTTGAGATATTTACAAATTTCTAAACATTTGGACCATTATTTCTGCACGGTTTCAGTCAAGTTCTTCAACTTGGCAGAAAGAAAAACACGAAAACTGACAACAAAAGATACAGAGAGTTGCAAGCTCATGTACAAAGATTTAACTTAAAGTGAGACTACTAGTGTTGGTGCCATTGCAAGAGACAAGCTGAAATTTCGTGTGGAACTTTTCAGCGAGGCTGATGAATTAGTCGGGGAGTGCATTTGGGGCTCACATACCGGACTGGCTTCTGTTGGTACTTTGCAGGCCCTGCTGGGGACTTGGGACCTCTTTCTTTTGGAGATTTTGAAACACTCAGCTTCTTCAAAAAAGCTTTAGTATCCTCTTCAAGACCTGAATACAAAATCAGAAATTAAGGTTTGGATCCCAGAGATCACAAAAAAAGAATTAAGAAATGAAATACTTTTATCATATCATAATTAAGAGAACAAGCATACCATTAAGAGGTGTACTTTCATTTTTAGGAGCAGTGGGGAACAATCCAGTGTTTCCAATATCTTTGTATGACGGATATATTTCCTCAAGCTGAGACAATTCGGTCAATTGTGCTTCATCAATGCTGACATCATCATTATCCTCAGCATCAGCAGTATCAACCTCGATATTGCCTTCAAAATCATCATCCTGGTGCTGACTCAGCCAAAAGTCGCGAAACCATGTTGAAGTTTTCACTAGTTCCCACCATTCTGATGAGAAATCCTCCACTTGATAGAAAGTGGCAGGAATGAAGGGTGGGGCATTGGGGTTCAGAGTTGATCTTTGTCCAGATACTAATGCCATCCCTATTCTTAAATTTAACGGTCTGTTCTATTACTTCTCCAATCTATCTAAAAAATACAACTTGGCATAGTTAGAATTTTGGAATAATGATAACAATTCCATCTTCAGCTAGTCAATTGGGCCAATGCTGTCCAAAATCAGACTGAAAAGATAACATAAATTGATTTTCCAATTATGTATGCATTAGGCAATAAACATGTCCAACTTTGCAGCTAACTGAGTCAAATAAAGCATGTAGTAGTATTTTGTGTGTTGTACAGAATTTGGCAAGATAGAAACAATAGAACTTTTGATGCACAAATCAGATTCTTAAGCAATCTATTTTAAGATCTTTGTATGATTGGATGACTACCTTGAATAGTATCACTGCATCATCTTATCTAGAGTTCTTAGATCTTTTCTATCTCAGATTGTGATTACTTCGAAGTGGTTCAACGCACAAATTGCGTATATGAACTAACTCTTATTTCGACTAAAATTATTTTACTTACTAAAAAAGGTCCAAGAAAAGCTAACTCCATCAATTCCCATGTAATATTACCCCACAAATTAGGCATGACTCAGATCAAAAGGGATCTCACTGAATCCTTTGAAGTGAATCCCAAACATTTACCAGTTACCACCATAGAAGACACCTAGTAAATGCCAAAAGAGATTATCCATCCTAAAACAGATGATTACACATCAAAACACAAGCACCAAACACCCACTAGCCAATCTACAGCATATTGTTTACACACACTACATCCATAAGTACATAAACCCATTATTGAATATTGCTCATGGAAAAATCCTAGTCAACAAAAAACCAGCTTTGAACCAAAATTTTTGAGCTTGCTTCCATTTCTGCTTAGTAATAATACAGATAAACAAAGGCACATCCCCCCAAAAAAAAAAAAAAAAAATCAAAAAATCAAAAAATCTAAAGGAAACCCATGAAAAAAACAGTTAATGAAATACAAGAGTGAAATTCAAGTGCATCAGTACTCTTGGACGAACTGCATATATACTTCAAAAACAAAATCAGTGCATCACACCTTTTTCTACACCTTTAAGTGTACAATCAGTACAAAGTGGATTTGCAGAAATGATGAAATCATGGTGAACATAATACATGTTTGGATCACTGTCATCAGATACCTCATATTAATATATCCAAACCTACAGGCGATGTTTAGCTATTACACACCTAGCGTTGACTGGCTTCATCCCACTAAGTGCATTTGCTACCTCTAATGCTTGGCCAACTTCACCTTTGTAGCATCATCAACAACGTCCACATCTTCGTCACTGCCACTGCCAGCCACTGCCACTATGTCCACTGCATAATCCAATAGCCATATAGTAAGTATACAAAACAAAGCCAGTAGTAATTTGATTAACAATACATATATCAGAGAGAAAGAGAGAGAGAGAATTATTGTAGTTACTGTTTGGTTCAGTCCAGTCCAACCAGTCTAGGACTCATTGATTAGTTTACACTTTACATGAATAGTAGTATCATGTAAAGTTACATGAATTAGTTCACTAAGTGGACAATGTAAGTGGGGTTTAAAGTTAATTAAGAGGAAGCCCTCCTTACAAACCAAATTTGGATACGGCTTTTTTTTTTTTTTTTTCTCTTCTTTTTCCCAAAACTTATTAGGGTGGGAATGTTTGACAAGATCCATGAACATAACAATTTTTTTTTTTTTTTGGCTGTTGGATCGTGCTGGGTCGATATTATTAACAAATTAAATGAGTCTATTCCAAGTTGTCATGTGAAATGACTTGATTCATACAAATGAATATTAATTTTATTTTATATAAATTTTAATTTTAAATATAAAATAGAGTAATTACAAGAATTTAATAGCTATTTAAATAAATTATTTATTCAAATTATAAACTTCAAATCATTTAATTTAAAACAGGAAAAAAAATGACTTTTCACCTAATTTTCTTGTATTACGTATTTATAAATTTGAGTAGAATTTCATTGAGTTAAAATAAGAACTTTTGATTATATAGTATTAATACATTAATTAATGTTGTTAATTTTTAATAAAAGAAATGATGTTATACGATAGAATTTGTGTAAGTCTTATTTATTTTTATAATTATTATATAAATTTACGTGCTTACAAAAATGCATTTAATTTATTAAACAAATTGAAATTGGTTTGTATCTTTGTTAATCCAATACAACTTGTCTACTAATATTTTATGTAAGTCAAGTCCTGTCAACAGCTTAATAAATAATTTGTGTTAAGATTGAAATATTTTAATAAAATTATTAAATGAGTGGGTTTTTTTTTTTAAGAAAGAAATGAGTGGTATTAAGGCTATGCCATATAATTTAATATTCTTGAAGTGACATGACACGAACAAGATTCAATAACACAATTATAATTTTTTTGAAGAAATATTTTTTCAAGCAATCTTTTTTTTTTTTTTCCTTCTCCTATTAAGGTAAGAATTTATATAATATATATATATATATTTATATTTATATATAACAACTTAACATTTAATCGGAATACCCCAAAAAAATCTCAATATAAATCCAATATCATCTTGCCACGTTCACACGGGCCTAAATAAGCCTCCCCAAACCTTAGGTTCGGAACCCCGAAGCAAAGTAGTCTTGGTCTCTTTTATCCACTTTAGTTTCAATCATTTTACTCACTGGATCTCACACTCTGAAGCTTAGAAAGTGGACTCATACTCTCGAACCTTTGACCTGGGTATGTCATAAAATGCATCATAGAATCCTTTTTTCGTTTGGTTTTAGTGTTTTGCAAATGTAGTTTTGATTGTTTTGTCCCATTCTTTTTTGTCATATTTGTTTGTCTTTAGTTCCGAGGTTGTTGGGTACTGAAAAATGTTTGATCTTTTCTAGAATGTCTTTCGATCATGGTATTATATGGTTTTAGATTCTGTTACATGGGTTTCCTTTAGATTTTTTGATTTTTTGATTTTTTTTTTTTTTTTTTNAGTTGTCAATGGGATTGCTCAGTATTCAAATCTGATTGAAATTTGATCTACTATCTGTTAATTTTTTTTCCTTAAAAATATGACCCGAAATTGATTGGGCAAAAGCTAAAAATTGTAAGCCCAATTGTGTGGACCTAAACTTGTAATCCAAATTGATACTAACTGAATTGAACCAGCTTGTCCACTCCACCTTTTTAGTCAATTCTGGTCAAGGCTTTTGACAAACCAAAAACAAAAGGCCCAATTGGACCGAATTCACCACCTAAAGCATTAATTTTTATTTTATATCATGATGATATATCGAATCTCTCTCAAGGGAATGAGTCTCACACGATAATATATTAAATTTTTCTCACAAGAGAGTGAATCATTCCCTTGTGAAGATAATATTTGATATGCACTTAAATTATCCATAGGAGAATGTAGATTTATTAAGTTTTCAATAATTCTTATTTGTCATGGTAGAAATTTTTAGTGATACAACATTGAAGCATATGAGATCCAAATTTATGCCTTTTTTTTTTCTTCATCCATAACATTACACAAATCACAGTTCATAGATTTGCAGATAGTCTCTTCATCCAATATACGCTGCAGGTGGGACATTGAAAGCTGCAATAGATGTAACCAAAGATTAGCAAAATATGTAATACCAAAATGCGATCCACATGACTATAAGAAAGCAACTTATTTTGTTATTTTTTTCATTTTTTTTGGGTTCAAGAAAAGCAAAAGCAACTTAAGCCATAGATCAAAATGACTTCCAGTGAACCATTACAAATCAAAACTACAAAAACAAAAATCATATTTTCCTTTTTATTTAAGTCAAAATAAGTCGAGTTATGTGCGTTTGGATTAACTTTTTTGTTGGAAACTTATTTGTATATTCGTTAAAGGTTGTAAAAAATATGGTTATACTTTGGTTAAAAATTAATCCAAACTCATGCTAATCTATCAACTCATCACTAGAAAATACACACAAAACACAAAATTCATTTTGAAATACCATATGGGGCAAAAGGGACACAAATTGTGGAGGCACTATATATAAAGAGTTTTGTGGCCCAAAGAGTTTCTTACCTCCACACTTAGAACCAGGGGCCAGTGGCTTGCCACAAGTCTTTGCTACAAAGACCATTTTTTCCATGTCAATCGCCTTCTCAATCTCCGCGGTCAGTTGCTTGCACACACATGGAATGTCTGCTTTCTTGATAACATCGCAGCATTGTGGAGATGGTTTTATCTTTGGACCACCCTTTTTAACGTAAGAAGCACATTGAGAGATCAAACCCTGCACATCACCTAGACAACCTTGGCCAACAACATTGTTACTAGAGGACAGAATCACGGTAATGGCGAAGAAAGCCAAAAGGAAGATGTTAGTATTGAAGTACATTGCCATATCTATTTTCTCTTTGAAAGGTTTGAATGTATGTGTATATGTTGCTTGCTTCATTGGGTGGTGAGAGTTGGTTTTTATAGGGGTTTGGATGGAAAGATTAGGATGAAGCATTGAAGCTTAGCATTTGAGCATTGAAAATTGGGCTCATTTTGTGCAGAGAAACATGAGTTACTTCTGGTGCAAATGGGTTGATGCATGTGAACCAGATTATTCTTCATGCTAAAATACAAGGAAAGAGCTAGCTTACTTTGGTTATTTTTTTTTGGAAGTTGAGCCTTTGGCATGCAATGCATGTGAGGTCTGAACATAACCTTCATGGGCCAATGATGTAAAAAGTTATTGTAACGGCTAGCTTAAACCCTTTTTTTTTTTTTTTGGATTAAACAGATAGTATTCATAAACTAGAAAACAGAATTCAAGGTGCGGTTACGCTCATACAGAGTTCCCACTGCATCCAGACTAGCCAACATGGTAACATCTGTTGGAGGGGATTGATAAATTACAAAATCTTGAGGACTAAAGGCGTTTCTTCTAGCAAGGGTGTCGGCACACTTATTTGCTTCCCTATAGTAATGTAGAACTTGAACTCTTGGGATTCTTCACGAGCCTTCTTTGCAATCAGCAATAATGACATCATTGTCTTTCGTGTTTCCCTCTTCTTTCAAAAGCAAAACAACCACAATCTTCGCATCAAGCTCAATTACAATATTTGTCAAATTTAAATCGATGCACAAGTTGATACCATCTCAGATAGCCCATAACTCATCAGCCACATTGGTGGTGTGACCAGGGCCGGCTGAACCATATAAGCAATTGATGCAATTGCTTAAGGTCTCCAAATAAAAAAAGGCCCCCACTTGTAAAAAAAAAAAAATTTATATATATAATATATTTATCTATATATTTTAATTACAAAAAAAAAATATTTTAGGTATTTTTATTGGTCAATAAAATGCATTAAAAAATCCACATTGTATCTTAAATTCCAGTATACTGCACAACAACAATGCACATAACTTGATAGGATAAGACTGTACAATGCACATAGCACTGTGCAGTCTTGTCCATGAGCCCTAACACATCACAAGGCCTAAACTAAGTTGGCCCCCACACGACCCCATACTAATTAATAAGTTATCACATTTTTTTAATGCAGACTCTTACTTTATCAATTATTATAAATCATCACATCAATTAATTATTTGATGTATATTATATCAACTTATTTGTATTATAGTAATACTAATTTATTGAACCAAATAATAAATTAATTTTTATTTGTACAAATTTAGACTTTAANTCTCTTTTCCTTTTTTTTTTTTTCTTAAAAAAAAAAAAAAAAAACTATATTTTGTTACGTTGATATTAACTTTTTTTTTCTTTTTTCTTTTTGCATTCTATCTCTCTCAAGCTCATAAAGATAACTTGCTCTAAATCAGTTACATTTTTTTTTCCTCACTTCTTTTATTCTATCCTAAAATCTATAACTACATTGAAGAAATTTAAAATTCTACTTCAATTAAAAATTACACTACCAAAAATTTCAAGCAATTTAAAATAAAATTTAACATTTATCATCAAAATCATATCTCTAAGCACCATGCAATAAGATGTCTTCCTAAAATTACAATTTACTCCTCTGTAGTTTATTTTTATCAAATTTAATCAATCCACAAACTTTAAATTGTTATATTTGAACCCCTTAATGCTTTAATTAGAATGAAAAATGTTAGGGTTTTGTCCAAAATAATAGATTTTGTAGTTGTGGATAAAAGATTTCCCAATCACAATTTAGTCTTACGAGTTTTCTCAATTGCTACATTTTGACCCTCTAAAGTTTTGAATTTTTTTTATCCAATAGTTACAAAAATAAGAAAGGAGATTTGAACATGATTTTCCTAATAAAGAAGAGCATACTATGTTATTGGCCCTAATGTTTGGATTAAAATAAAATTGTTAAAGATAATTTGGATGAAACTTTAATGATTTCATTTTAGTCTAAACCTTGGGATCAAATGTAATAATTAAATATTTTGTATACTAAATTGTGTTAGTGCTAAACCACAGGGAAATAATTTCTAGTTATCCTGAACTTTCATTTTTGTGATCATGCTTGTTTTTAGCATAAAGTAATTAGTGATGCGAGTTGGTTTTTTTAATGAATATGATAAAATTTTAACCTATAACGTCCGTTTTATAATGATTACTTTTCAAGCTTTTATCATTAAAAACAATATGCTTTCGGAACCAAAACTAAGACCCCCAACAACAATGTATATGCTCAACTCAAAAGTGCTATTCTTTATGGTGTTTTATATGCGAACCCCAATTCGCAAAAACTCATATTAAGCACTTACATGCCATTGTCATTGATGGCTGGGTATGGCTTATTTTGTCCGTTTGCTTGTCAATGTTCTTCATGAATTTTATCGAAAACTCGTCCCCTTGGCTAGACAACGGTTGGTCTGGGTCACTAAGGAGATGACTGGTGTTTTGGCAATAGGGGTTGATGGGTTTTTTTTTTTGTGTGCCTATTCATGAGGCAAATTGTTGGTGGAGATTTCAGTGAGTGGAGAATTTGTGGTTACGTTTTGAGTTGGTGAGTGTTTTTATGGACAAATGGGATTGCTTATTTGAATTAATTACATTGACGTGAATGTGATTAGAATTTTCTTATTTGGGTCAGTTTTGTATATATATAATTATAGTTCGATCCGATCGATCATTTGGTCCAATTCGGTCCATTGGGATCCAGTTTAATCTATTCGGTTGATATCAATCCATAAAATGGTATCTTTCATAATTGTTGTTATTATATATATATGGAGGTGAATGTTGTAAGTCTAAGCATATAAATTTTTTAGTTAATTTTGATGTTTAATTCATTAATTATAATTGTTCAAAATTGGTTTATTTTTATTTTTTATAATTAAATAAAAAAAAGATTGGAAAGAAGCCCAAACTGCCGTTGAACTTATATTTGGGCTTTTCATTTTTTTTCTTAAAGTCCAAAATATAATAATTTTAATGGTTACAAATTTGTTATTAAAAAGAAAAACCAAAAATTGATTGGGAAAAAGCCCAATAGTGCAGGCCCATTCAGTATTCCACGTTGAAACTGACCAATATTTCTCTCATAGACTCACACGATAATATATTAAATTTCTCTCACAAGAGAGTGGATCATTCACTTGTAGAGATATTTGATATTTCATTACGTATATGTGCAAACTTAAAATATCCATAGGAGAATATAGATTTATTACTTTTTCAATAATTCTTATTTGTCATTATAGAAATTTGTAGTGATACAGCATTTGAAGCATATGATATCCAAATTTATGCCCTTTTTTTTTTCATCCATAACATTACACAAGCCACACTTCATAGATTTGCAGGCAGTCACTTCATCCAATATACGCTACTGGTGGGACATTGAAATCTGCAATAGATGTAACCAAAGATTAGCAAAATATGTAATACCAAAATGCGATCCGCGTGACTATAAGAAAAGCAACTCTTTTGTTATTTTTTTTTTTTTTTGGTTCAATAAAAGCAAAAGCTACCATAGATCAAAATGATTTCTAGTGAATCATTACAAATCAAAACTACAAAAATAAAACGAGTATTTTCCTTTTTGTTCAAGTCAAAATAAGTTGAGATATGTGCGTTTGGATTAACTTTTTGTTGAAAACTTATTTGTATATTTGTTATAGGTTGTAAGAAGTCTGGTTATGCTTTTTGTAAGAATTAATCTAATCTCATGCTAGTCTACCAAATCATCACTAAAAAATACACACAAAACACAAAATTCATTTTAAAATACCATATGGAGTAAACGGTACACATAAATTGTGGAGGCTTTATATATAAAGGGTTTTATGACCTAAAGAGTTTCTTACCTCCACACTTAGACCCAGGGGCCAGTGGCTTGTTACACATCTTTGCTACAAAGACCACTTTATTCATGTCAATCTTTTTCTCCATCTGTGAGTTCAATTGCTTGCATATGCATGGAATGTCTGCTTTCTGTATAGCACCGCAGCATGTTGGATGTGGATATGCCTTTGGACCATCCTTTCTAACGAAAGCAGCACATTGAGACATCAAATCCTGCTCACCTTGACAACGTCGGCCAACAACCATGTTACTAGAGAACAAAATCATAGTAATGGCAAAGAAAGCCAAAAGGAAGATGTTAGTATGGATGTACATTGCCATGTCTCTATTTTCTCTTTAAAGTTTGAATGTATGTGTATGTTGGCTGGTCTATTGGGGGTAGTGAGAGTTGGTTTTTATAGGGGTTTAGATGGAAAGATTAGGATGAAACTTAGTATTTGAGCCTTGAAAATTGGGCTTATTTTGTGCAAAAACAAGTATTGCTTCTGGTGCAAATGAGTTGATGCCTGTGATTCTGTGAACCAGCTAATTCTTCCTGGTAAAATACAAGGAAAGAGTTACTTCTTGGGAAGTTAAGCCTTTGGCATGCAATGCATGTGAGCCTTGGGCGTTATTTTAACGGCTAGCTTAAACTCTATTGCTTCCTTTTTTTTATGATTTAAATAAGAACTAGTATTATTTGTTCTTATCAAATTTTCAACTTATCTATTTCTTTTTAAAAAAAGTTATCAATTTTTTTTTGAATGTATTTGATTCATACGTAAACTACAATTTTACCTCCAGCATTGTTTAGCACCTTTTCTTTTTCGTTTATGACTAATCAATAATTTTTATTTTTCTTTTTATCTCCAAGTTTATCAACAACTTTAGATTAGATCATAAAGAATCGTTTGATGGAGGCTTATTAATCTGAAATTCTGGTCTCAAAATTTTTTTTTTTTGAAATATAATTTTTTTATTCATATCTAACAATGTATTAATGAAGATGCACGTAACACTAATTACATATAAATAATACAAGAAGTAAGAATCAAACACTAAGCTTTTGATTTTCATTTATTCTATAATTTGATTAATTTCTTGATCAAAACACTCATGACTCATGTACTCCTTTAAATTATATTTTTACTATTTAAGGTATTTGTTCTTATCAATTATTTTCTTTTCAATTGTTCTTATTTCCTTTTATTATATGTTGTTCTTATCAATTTTTCCTATATTGCTTTATCAATTGTTTGGATAAAGACAAAAGCTTAATTATTGATGATATCAACAGCTCTCTCTTTTTCTTTTTTCTCCCATTTTTTGATTTCCACGTTTGTTCAACTTTATAAATTTTTTTTTTTTTTTCCTTTAAAAAAAAAAAACTATATTTTGTTTCGTTGATATTAACTTTTTTTTTTCTTTTTTCTTTTTGCATTCTATCTCTCTCAAGCTCATAAAGATAACTTGCTCTAAATCAATTACATTTTTTTTTTCCTCACTTCTTTTATTCTATCCTAAAATCTATAACTACATTGAAGAAATTTAAAATTCTACTTCAATTAAAAATTACGCTACCAAAAATTTCAAGCAATTTAAAATAAAATTTAACATTTATCGTCAAAATCATATCTCTAAGCACCATGCAATAAGATGTCTTCCTAAAATTACAATTTGCTCCTCTGTAGTTTATTTTTATCACAATTTAATCAATCCACAAACTTTAAATTGTTATATTTGAACCCCTTAATGCTTTAATTATAATGAAAAATGTTAGGGTTTTGTCCAAAATAATAGATTTTGTAGTTGTGGATAAAAGATTTCCCAATCACAATTTAGTCTTACGAGTTTTCTCAATTGCTACATTTTGACCCACTAAAGTTTTGAATTTTTTTTTATTCAATAGTTACAAAAATAAGAAAAGAGATTTGAACATGATTTTCCTAATAAAGAAGAGCATACTATGTTATTGGTCCTAATGTTTGGATTAAAATAAAATTGTTAAAGATAATTTGGATGAAACTTTAATGATTTCTGTGGGGCCCGTAGGCCTGATAGCCTCGGCCCATCATAAAGCAGGCCCAAGGCCCATGCCGAGGAGCACAGGCTATTTTTGAGGGGAAGAGGGAAGCCTACTTTCCTAAGGTCCATGCCGAGGATATCTTGTCCTCGGCCTGACAAGGGTGGTTTTGGGGGAGAAGTTAATCCCAGAGTAAGCTGTCACTCTCGCATTAAATGCGCTCAACTAACCCTCCTGGCCGCATTAATGGGGAGGTAACCCCTTGACAGGATAACGTTGGTTAGAGCGAGCCACTTGAGTACCGATAAGGCCTCTGATGGGACGGACAACCAGAAGAAAAGCGAATAGACAATCAACAGATGGAAGCAGGAGATAGGGAGATGAAAATTATAAAAGAAGAGCTAGTAGCGCCAAAGAAAGGGGGGGGGGGGAACAAGAAGGCCTCCTCGGCCACAGGCCGAGGAGCATTCTCCCGTTTGTAAGAAAACACTTAGCCATTTTTTGAGATAAGTTTGGCCATGGTGATCAACGGCCAGCACCTAAGCCTTTCAGCCCACTCTCTATAAATTTATTGTTTGGGCTTATTGGGCTGAAACCCAACACTCAGTTTAAATTGAATTGAGTCC
>NW_027069493.1:1442484-1635935 GCF_002906115.3 Quercus suber | reverse complement strand
GGAATACCTTCAGGTACGTAAGACCCCCCAGTAAAAGAAAAACCGCTCTCCACCACGGTAATCTGCGTAAGCCGAGGATCACGAGCTGTAATTACGTGCTGCGGAACAGGGAATGACGTCTGAGCTGGGTCACACTCGAGGATTTTATGAGCAGCTCTGACTTGGTTGTCAGCTTCGTTCAAGAAGAGGTCCGACCTGAGAACGGTTTCCAAATCCGCCTTATTAACTAGGTGGAAATGACGTGCAAAGGCGTGCGGATCTGCGAAAAGAAAAGCAAAACTTCCATGGTTAGTCAACCAAATCAAATATACAGATATAAAACTTGAAGGTGCTGAAACCTAGATTATCTTGTACATCGGAGGCCCTACCTGGCTCCCCCTCTACAGTTGGGCAGTGAAAGCCGTCGTGCCACTCTCCCGACACTATGAGGAAGTCTTGGTTCAACCCTTTATTAGAATCAGGAAGACACTAGATAAGACGAACCCTATCATCCCTTGTCTTCATATAATATGTCTTACTCCTCAGGTGATGAAGGTTATAACACCAATTCACATCATGGTGAGTCAGTCTCAGCCCCATTTTCTCATTCAGGGTATCTACACACCCTAGTATCCTAAACACATTCACAGCACACTGAGTGGGAGCCAGGCGGAAATGCCTAAGGTAATTGAGGGTCACCGGCCTCATGGGGATTCTCATCCCTCCTTCTACAAAAGCAACTATTGGGATTACGACCTCACCCTCTCTCCTTCTAAGGTACCACTCCCTTCTTCGCAGTACTTCAAATTTACATTATTGGGTATTCCATAGTCAACAATGAATTTGTTCATCATCTCCTCGGACTCGACCAACTTCTTAAACTTACCCATTCCCCAAAGACAACTAAAAACTCTAGAAATTAAGGAAGAATGAAATCAAGGAAATTTGGGGTCACTAGAAAAAGAAAACTTACAGAAGTATGACGATACTCTTCAGATAGTGTGCAAGATGAACCAAGTTCAAACTATATGCGTCAATAATGATAAGCGCGAAAATGATGAAACCAGGCAAGTCAAATAGGTATTTATACTCTCCCTTAATTTCCCCAAATGAAACCGCTTGCTCATAAAGACAGAAGATCATGCTGCTGAAAATGGGAAACGTGGTGCCGCCAAAAATTTAATGTGGGCACCCATTAATTCTCGAAACGCTAAAAACGCGCATCGGGCAGTCAAGAAGCCGCCAGCATCAGCATAAACTAAAATGAAGCCATTCGTCCAATGGGTCTACATGTATCAAAACCCTCCTCCCCGTTCGAGGGAACGTGCAGTAGAGTTTTGAGGGGCTATTGTGGGGCCCGTAGGCCTGATAGCCTCGGCCCATCATAAAGCAGGCCCAAGGCCCATGCCGAGGAGCACAGGCTATTTTTAAGGGGAAGAGGGAAGCCTACTTTCCTAAGGTCCATGCCGAGGATATCTTGTCCTCGGCCTGACAAGGGTGGTTTTGGGGGAGAAGTTAACCCCAGAGTAAGCTGTCACTCTCGCATTAAATGCGCTCAACTAACCCTCCTGGCCGCATTAATGGGGAGGTAACCCCTTGGCAGGATAACGTTGGTTAGAGCGAGCCACTTGAGTACCGATAAGGCCTCTGATGGGACGGACAACCAGAAAAAAAGCGAATAGACAATCAATAGATGGAAGCAGGAGATAGGGAGATGAAAACTATAAAAGAAGAGCTAGTAGCGCCAAAGAAAGGGGGGGGAACAAGAAGGCCTCCTCGGCCACAGGCCGAGGAGCATTCTCCCGTTTGTAAGAAAACACTTAGCCATTTTTTGAGATAAGTTTGGCCATGGTGATCAACGGCCAGCACCTAAGCCTTTCAGCCCACTCTCTATAAATTTATTGTTTGGGCTTATTGGGCTGAAACCCAACACTCAGTTTAAATTGAACTGAGTCCCTACAATTTCATTTTAGTCTAAACCTTGGGATCAAATGTAATAATTAAATATTTTGTATACTAAATTGTGTTAGTGCTAAACCACAGGGAAATAATTTCTAGTTATCCTGAACTTTCATTTTCGTGATCATGCTTGTTTTTAGCATAAAGTAATTAGTGATGCGAGTTGGTTTTTTTAATGAATATGATAAAATTTTAACCTATAACATTTATTTTATAATGATTACTTTTCAAGCTTTTATCATTAAAAACAATATGCTTTTGGAACCAAAACTAAGACCCCCAACAACAATGTATATGATCAACTCAACAGTGCTATTCTTTATGGTGTTTTATATGCGAACCCCAATTCGCAAAAACTCATATTAAGCACTTACATGCCATTGTCATTGATGGCTGGGTATGGCTTATTTTGTCCGTTTGCTTGTCAATGTTCTTCATGAATTTTATCGAAAACTCGTCCCCTTGGCTAGACAATGGTTGGTCTGGGTCACTAAGGAGATGACTGGTGTTTTAGCAATAGGGGTTGATGGTTTTTGTGTGTGCCTATTCATGTGGCAAATTGTTGGTGGAGATTTCAGTACTGAGTGGAGAATTTGTGGTTACGTTTTGAGTTGGTGAGTGTTTTTATGGACAAATGGGATTGCTTATTTGAATTTACATTGACGTGAATGTGATTAGAATTTTCTTATTTATTTATTTTTTTTTATTTGGGTCAGTTTTGTATATATATAATTATAGTTCGATCCGATCGGTCATTTGGTCCAGTTCGGTCCATTGGGGTTCAGTTCGATCTATTCAGTTGATATCAATCCATTCAGTTTATTTCGGTGTATATTTTTTCCCATTTCCCTTTTTGGTCAGATCTTTTAAATTATTAACTTCCTAGGTGTAACTTTCTGTTATGATGGGTTCTTCTACAGCTTCTTGCAACTGGATCCGACGATGAAATGGTATCTTTCATAATTGTTGTTATTATATATATATATGGAGGTGAATGTTTAAGTCTAAGCATAGAAATTTTTAAGTTAATTTTGATGTTTAATTCATTAATTATAATTGTTCAAAATTGGTTTATTTTTATTTTTTATAATTAAATAAAAAAAAGATTGGAAAGAAAACCCAAACTGCCGTTGAACTTATATTTGGGCTTTTCATTTTTTTTCTTAAAGTCCAAAATATAATAATTTTAATGGTTACAAATTTGTTATTAAAAAGAAAAACCAAAAATTGATTGGGAAAAAGCCCAATAGTGCAGGCCCATTCAGTATTCCACATTGAAACTGACCAATATTTCTCTCATAGACTCACACGATAATATATTAAATTTCTCTCACAAGAGAGTGGATCATTCACTTGTAGAGATATTTGATATTTCATTACGTATATGTGCAAACTTAAAATATCCATAGGAGAATATAGATTTATTACTTTTTCAATAATTCTTATTTGTAATTATAGAAATTTGTAGTGATACAGCATTTGAAGCATATGATATCCAAATTTATGCCCTTTTTTTTTTCATCCATAACATTACACAAGCCACACTTCATAGATTTGCAGGCAGTCACTTCATCCAATATACGCTACTGGTGGGACATTGAAATCTGCAATAGATGTAACCAAAGATTAGCAAAATATGTAATACCAAAATGCGATCCGCGTGACTATAAGAAAAGCAACTCTTTTGTTATTTTTTATTTTTGTTGGTTAATAAAAGCAAAGCTACCATAGACCAAAATGATTTCTAGTGAATCATTACAAATCAAAACTACAAAAATAAAACGAGTATTTTCCTTTTTATTCAAGTCAAAATAAGTTGAGATATGTGCGTTTGGATTAACTTTTTGTTGAAAACTTATTTGTATATTTGTTATAGGTTATAAGAAGTCTAGTTATGCTTTGTGTAAGAATTAATCCAATCTCATGCTAGTCTACCAAATCATCACTAAAAAATACACACAAAACACAAAATTCATTTTAAAATACCATATGGAGTAAACGGTACACATAAATTGTGGAGGCTTTATATATAAAGGGTTTTATGACCTAAAGAGTTTCTTACCTCCACACTTAGACCCAGGGGCCAGTGGCTTGTTACACATCTTTGCTACAAAGACCACTTTATTCATGTCAATCTTTTTCTCCATCTGTGAGTTCAATTGCTTGCATATGCATGGAATGTCTGCTTTCTGTATAGCACCGCAGCATATTGGATGTGGATATGCCTTTGGACCATCCTTTCTAACGAAAGCAGCACATTGAGACATCAAATCCTGCTCACCTTGACAACGTCGGCCAACAACCATGTTACTAGAGAACAAAATCATAGTAATGGCAAAGAAAGCCAAAAGGAAGATGTTAGTATGGATGTACATTGCCATGTCTCTATTTTCTCTTTAAAGTTTGAATGTATGTGTATGTTGGCTGGTCTATTGGGGGTAGTGAGAGTTGGTTTTTATAGGGGTTTAGATGGAAAGATTAGGATGAAACTTAGTATTTGAGCCTTGAAAATTGGGCTTATTTTGTGCAAAAACAAGTATTGCTTCTGGTGCAAATGAGTTGATGCCTGTGATTCTGTGAACCAGCTAATTCTTCCTGGTAAAATACAAGGAAAGAGTTACTTCTTGGGAAGTTAAGCCTTTGGCATGCAATGCATGTGAGCCTTGGGCGTTATTTTAACGGCTAGCTTAAACTCTATTGCTTCCTTTTTTTTATGATTTAAATAAGAACTAGTATTATTTGTTCTTATCAAATTTTCAACTTATCTATTTCTTTTTAAAAAAAGTTATCAATTTTTTTTTGAATGTATTTGATTCATACGTAAACTACAATTTTACCTCCAGCATTGTTTAGCACCTTTTCTTTTTCGTTTATGACTAATCAATAATTTTTATTTTTCTTTTTATCTCCAAGTTTATCAACAACTTTAGATTAGATCATAAAGAATCGTTTGATGGAGGCTTATTAATCTGAAATTCTGGTCTCAAAATTTTTTTTTTTTGAAATATAATTTTTTTATTCATATCTAACAATGTATTAATGAAGATGCACGTAACACTAATTACATATAAATAATACAAGAAGTAAGAATCAAACACTAAGCTTTTGATTTTCATTTATTCTATAATTTGATTAATTTCTTGATCAAAACACTCATGACTCATGTACTCCTTTAAATTATATTTTTACTATTTAAGGTATTTGTTCTTATCAATTATTTTCTTTTCAATTGTTCTTATTTCCTTTTATTATATGTTGTTCTTATCAATTTTTCCTATATTGCTTTATCAATTGTTTGGATAAAGACAAAAGCTTAATTATTGATGATATCAACAGCTCTCTCTTTTTCTTTTTTCTCCCATTTTTTGATTTCCACGTTTGTTCAACTTTATAAATTTTTTTTTTAACGATTTGGAATTATATCAAGCAAAAGACTCCTCAATCCATCTCTTGATGTATTAGATTGGAAGATGAATGAGGTCTTTGTTTCTTGTTAAGCAAGAGGTTTCTGTTTTTGACATGAAGAGTCTGTATTTTTAAGAAAAAAGGGCATTGCCCTGCGAGCAATGTTCTCAAAATATGGAAATTTATATGGTGTGTATGTATTTTTTTTTTTAGAAATTTAACTTATACCCTTTTATCTCTAGAGCTCCAGACACTTGTAGTATAGCTAAATTGTAATTAAGTATACAGGCTCTTGGTGGATGGTATATATTGTAACTTGTAAGTCTAAAGCATAGAAGTCTTTTAGTTTTGTTTATATTCTTGGGTAAGAGTAAATTAAACATTTTATTATTTATTTATTTATTTACTTATTTTTAGCTAGAGAGAATGTGATCACAGATCTTCTTCTACAACAAGAGATATAGAATAATATTACCATTGATTTGATCTTTTATAATTAGTTCATTATAATAATTTTCCAAATTGGTTAATTTTTATTTTTTATTTTAAAAAAAAACTAATGTAAAAAAACTCCAAATTGCCATTGAATTTATATTGGTTTTCATCAATTACTAATGGTTACAAATGTTGATTTTTTATAAAAAGACAAAATTGATTTGGCAAAAGCCCAAAAAAAGCCCAATAGTGCGGCCCATATTGTAATTCCAAACTGAAATTGATTGAACTGAATGTAATCGGACCAACTCATTGTCCACTCCACCTTTTTGGTCTATTATAGTCTAGGGTTTAATTTTGACAAACGACAAAAAAAGAAAAAAAAGGGGGCCTAATGGGACCGAAATTACCACCTAAATCATTAGTTTTTTAGTTTTTATTTGTCAAAATGCAAAACTTAGTCTCTAAGTTTTACATTTTTTCATTTCAGTTTTCTAAATGTGCTTTTGGCAAAATTATTTTTGCTAATTTATTTTATTACTTAGCTTATTTTTACTACTATTTATGAGTTCTACTACATTTTTGATACTATTCATGAGTTTCACTATGCTATTTCAACTGACTTTTACCTTTATCTAAAGTACTTTCAACAAAAAGTTTTCAGTTTTAACAAAATAATAAATCCTAAACGGACACTAAATTTGGATTATGCCATTTTGGATTTTTTGTTTTTTATTTCTTAATTTCAAAAAAAAAAAAAAAAATGAAAGCGTTAATTAAAAAAATAAAAAAGGTAAAGGGCTCATGGGAACGACTGAAACGACATCATTCCTAGCCCACTAANCAAAAAAAAAAAGAAAAAAAGAAAAAGAAAAAGAAAAAGAAAAAAGAAACTTGAAGTCATAGATTAAATTGACTTCCAATGAACCATATTAAATATCAAAATTAAAAAGCAAAAGGAATAATTTCATTTTTACCTAATTCAAAATATGTTTGAGCATGTGCATTTGGATAAACTTTTTGTTAAAAGTTTGTTTGTTTGTTTATTTGTCAAAAGTGTAAAAAGTATGGTTAAACATTGAAAATTTCTTTTAAAAAAAAAGCTTGAAAAAGCTATACATAAACAACTTGGTTATTACTAATCTACCAACTCCTTACCATTAAAAGAGACACATAAATTGTGGAGAAAAGACTAATATATAAAGAGTTTCTTGCCTCCACACTTAGTCCCGGGCCGGGCCTGGGCCTGGGCCACGGCCATGGCTGGGCCTGCAACAGGACTTTGTTACAAAGTCCACTTTGTCCATGTCAATCATCTCCAAAATCTCGTTGGGCAATTGCTTGCTTAGGCATGGAAGGTCGACCTTACTGACAACAGCGCAGCAATGTGCAGATGGATTTGTCTTTGGCACATTCTTTTTAAGGTGCGATCAGTGCATTGTGATATCAAACCCTGCAAGTACTCAGCTTGGCAACTTTTGCCATGGCCAACAACCATGTTGTTGTTGTTGTTGTTACCAGAGAACAGAATCACAGCAATGGCAAAGAAAGCCAAAAGGAAAATGTTTGTATTGAAGTACATTGCCATATCTCTCTTTGAAAGTATGTGTATGTTAGTTTGGTTTGGTTCATTGGGGTGGTGAGAGATGGTTTTTATAGGGGTTCGGAGTGAAAGATTAGGATGAAACTTACCTTTTGAGCCTTGAAAATTGGGCTTATTTTGTGCAGAAACATGCGTCACTTTTAGTACCAATGGGTTGGTGAATGCGAACAGACTTACTTCGTCCTGCTAAAATACAAGAAATGAGCTCACTTGTTTGGTAGTTTTTTGGAACTTCGAGCCATTGGCATGCAATGCATGAGGTCTAATGACAACAAACATACGTTACTTTTGATACCATTGCGTTGAGGCATGTGAACAGACATTTTTTTAGAAAAATATTAAAGAGTGCGTTAGAGTATTGATTAATAATTTATTTAAATTTTTTTTAATAAAAAATAAAAAAAAGTAATTAATATTTTGATAATTTTTTTTTAATTTTACTTCCTAGAAAAGTGGTATCAAAATTTTCTTAAAATAAATTATTAACTAGTGTCTTAAAAACACTTATTAATATTTCTCATTTCTTTATGCTAAAATATAAGCAAAGAGCTCACTTGTTTGGTAATTTTTTGGGAGTTGGAGCTATTGACATGCAATGCACGAGGTCTGAACATAACATTCAAAAACTGTGCCATGAACGACCTTTTCTTGCTTTGAAAATAAAGTGACTTGATGTATTTTATCATGTTTGTGCATTGCAGAAGGATGGAAAAATGCCAGAGCATTCTGGTTATAAATGGTTAGTCACAGCTGATGTAGAAAGCTTGGCATAGGATTCACACACTGAGCACTCATTTGTAGTGAGTATTTTATCTTCTTACCTGAAACCATCTTCCGATAGGTGAAATTTTATTTTTTATACAATTTTTTCCGTTTTAATTTGGGTTTTCATTCTGAAGAAGAAAATTTTATTTTTATTTTTTCCTTTTGAAGAAAAAAAAATGGTATTTGTTTTTTCCATAATTTTTGTTATTGACTAATTTTTATTATTATCTCCCATAGACAATTCATGAACCCTGCAAATTGTTAATGTATTGTATTGTATTTTTTTCATTGGCTGCCTGGTCCTCATTTGGTGCAGGTAAAACTTTGGGATCTATCAAACAACCAACCTTCATGTGTTGCATCCATAAATCCAAAAGCAGTAAGTTATTATTATAATTTTTCTTATATCTGATATAATGAAGTAAATAAGCATTCATAAGTAAACATCTTTTTTTAGCTTTAATATTCTATATAAATTCTCATGCCCTGTTTTAGAAATGGGTGGAAAAATTTTCAATATTTTGTTTACCTAGTTGAGTTTTTTTTTTCCCTGGAAGCTGTGTAATTGATGATGATGATTAATATCAATGAGAATTGGCAGGTTTGGGACACATGCACATTATCTGATCCTAGGGTCCGTCAACGATTTGGAAATTATATCAAGCAAAAGACTCCTCAATCCATCTCTTGATGTTATTAGATTGGAAGATGAATGAGGTTTTTGTTTCTTGTTAAGCAAGAGGTTTCTGTTTTTGACATGAAGAGTCTGTATTTTTAAGAAAAAAGGGGCATTGCCCTGCGAGCAATGTTCTCAAAATATGGAAATTTATATGGCTGTGTATGTATTTTTTTTTTTAGAAATTTAACTTATACCCTTTTATCTCTAGAGCTCCAGACACTTTGTGTATAGTAAATTGTTAATTAAGATACAAGGCTCTTGGTGGGTGGTATATATTGTAACTTGTAAGTCTAAAGCATAGAAGTCTTTTAGTTTTGTTATATTCTTGGGTAAGAGTAAAACATTTAAAACAATAGTTATTATTTATTTATTTATTTACTTATTTTTAGCTAGAGAGAATGTGATCACAGATCTTCTTCTACAACAAGAGATATAGAATAATATTACCATTGATTTGATCTTTATAATTAGTTCATTAATAATAATTTTCCAAATTGGTTAATTTTTATTTTTTATTTTAAAAAAAATACTAATCGTAAAAAAACTCCAAATTGCCATTGAATTTATATTGGTTACAATTCTAATGGTTACAAATTCGTTGATTTTTTCATAAAAATGATTCAAAATTGATTTGGCAAAAGCCCAAAACTACAAGCCCAATAGTGCGCCCATATTGGTAATCCAAACTGAAATTGATTGAACTGAATGTAATCGGACCAACTCATTGTCCACTCCACCTTTTTGGTCTATTATAGTCTAGGGTTTAATTTTGACAAACGACAAAAAAAGAAAAAAAAAGGGGGCCTAATGGGACCGAAATTACCACCTAAATCATTAGTTTTTAGTTTTTATTTGGTCAAAATGCAAAACTTAGTCTCTAAGTTTTACATTTTTTCATTTCAGTTTTCTAAATGTGCTTTTGGCAAAAATTATTTTTGCTAATTTATTTTATTACTTAGCTTATTTTTACTACTATTTATGAGTTCTACTACATTTTTTGATACTATTCATGAGTTTCACTATGCTATTTCAACTGACTTTTACCTTTATCTAAAGTACTTTCAACAAAAAGTTTTCAGTTTTAACAAAATAAATAAATCCTAAACGGACACTAAATTTGGATTATGCCATTTTGGATTTTTGTTTTTTAATTTCTTAATTTCAAAAAAAAAAAAAAAATGAAAAGCGTTAATTAAAAAAATAAAAAAAGGTAAAGGGCTCATGGGAACGACTGAACGACATCATTCCTAGCCCACTAAATATATATATATATATATATATATATAAACAATACAATAGTGCTTTTCTAGGAAAAAAATAGAGGTTCAGCTTTTGTCCAATGACTAGTGGCCATTGGACCCATCAAGATATGGACATGTGTCCGCAATCCAACGTGTGGCATTGGCCATTAGACAAATGCTGGATCCAAAAATAGAACTTTTTGCTACTAACCTTTGAGACAATCGCTTGCAACAACTTATGGTGATTTCTGAGTGAATTACGCTTATTTAGTACAGGGTAGCTCTGAGTTATGTATCTCTGATATTGTTCTCTACATCACTTTAATTTCTTTTTAAATTTATTTTCTTTGGGGTGAAAGACTGAAAATTTATATGTAAGAGAAATGCTAACGGATGCCTTTAGGACAATTGTTAATAATTTATTTAAAGAAAGTTTTTATGAGAAAAAAAAAATTATGTTAAAACTTTCATAAAATGGATTGTTAACCATTGCCCTAAGGGCACCCGTTAGCATAACCCTGTATGTAATTCTTGATTTATATTAGGCAATGAGAAATCAGAGTTTTATTATATTTGGCTGAGTATATAAGAATAAAGAGTTATGCTGAGAAATAGATCAAGAGCAGTGACAGCAAGCAATCTTATTCAAAGCTCTAATAGCGAAGGGTACCTTAGCGGGCTAGGAACGACATCGTTCCCTGAGCCCTTTAGTTTATGTTTTTTTGTAATTAACATTCTTTTTCAGTTTTTTTATTATTGAAATTAAGAAATTAAAAAAAAAATTCAAAACGACATCATTTTGATTAATGGATAGCAACAACTAATAGAACACTAATTGAGGACTTAATTGGAAATGAATAAAATTTAAAGAACTGAAATAACAAAACCCAAACTTAGAGGATTAAAATAAAAAAAAATGTGAAAATTAAAGGATAAGTTTATCATTTTGGCCTTTTTATTCTATGTCATAGTGATATATCGAATCTCTCACAAGAGAGTGGCCTTACGCGGTAATATATTAAATTTCTCTCTCAAGAGAGTGGGTTATCCCCTCGTAGAGAAATTTGATATATCAATGCCGGTAAACTTAAAGAATCATATGAGAACGTAGATTTATTACTTTTTCAACTATTCTCATTAGTCACGGTAGAAATTTTTAAAGATACAACATTGAAGTAAATGATATCCAAATTTATGCCATTTTTTTTCATCGTAACTTACAAAAGTTGCAATTCATAGATATGCTGCTGGTGGGACAAGCTACGCTGCAATAGATGTAATTAGAGATAAGCAAAACTAGTATAAATCAAATTACGATTCATAATGACTGTTAAGCACTGCCACAGAACATTGCTACGAAGACCACTTTGTCCATGTCAATCAGCTTCACAGTCTCATTGGTTACATGGCTGCATGCACATCGAATGTTTGCTTTATGGACAGCATTGCAGCATTGTGGAGATGGAGATATCCTTGGCTTATCCCTTTGAACGAACCTACCACAGTTGTTTACCAAATTCTCCACATCAGCTTCACAACCTTGGCCAACAACCATGTTGTTGTCACTGGGAAAGAGAATCCCAGTAATGGCAAAGAAAGACAAAAGGAAGATGTTGGAATTGAAGTGCATTGCCATATCTCTCACTTTGAATGTATGTGTATGTTGGTTTGGTCCATTGAGTTGGTGAGAGGTGGTTTTTATAGGGAATTGGAGGGAAAGATTAGGATGAAACTTACCATTTGAGGAGTTGAGTCTTTCAAGTAACACAACAAAAAGTCATAAAAATTTCTCAACATTTCCAAATTAGAATCCTACCTCACACATAGATTATTGAAAATAAATAAATCAATTGCACATTGTGATGGACCATATATGAGGTGGTAGGCTAATTTAAAATTTTTGTGAATTTGTAATAAGCCTTCATTGTGTCCCTAGCTTTATTGCTTTGAAATTGGAATCATTTTGTCCAGAAATTTGTGTTACTTATCATTTGAGGATTGAGTCTATCAAGAAACACAACAAAAAATCATAATGATTCCTCAGCATTTTCAAATTAGAATACTACCTCACAAATAGGTTATAGAAAATAATTAAATTATTTTCACATTGCAATGGATCATGTGTGAAGCGGTAGGCTAATTTTAAAATGTCATGAATTTGTAATAAAATTTCATTGTGTGTTAGCTTTATTGCATTGAAATTGGAATAATTTTGTGTAGAAACTTATGTTACTTACCAATTGGAATTATTTTGTGCAGAAACCTGTGGTACTTATCATTTGAGGAGCGAGTCATTATTGCATTGAAATTGGAATCATTTTGTGTCGACAGTTGAGTTACTTACCATTTGAAGAGCGAGTCATTTATTGCATTGAAATTGGAATCATTTTATGTAGGAACCTGTGTTACTTACCATTTGAGGAGTGAGTCTTTTGATGAGTTGGTGAGAGGGGTTTTTATAGGGAATTGGAAGGAGTGATTAGGATGAAACTTATCATTTGAGGAGTTGAGTCTTTCGAGGAATACAATAGAAAATCGTAAAAATTTCACAACATTTCCAAAGCAGAATACTACCTCACATGTAGATTATAGAAAATAAATAAATCAATTGCACATTGTGATGGACCATGTGGGAGGCAGTAGTTTAATTTAAAATTTTTGTGAATTTGTAATAAGATTTCATTGTCCCTAGTTTTTTTGCATTGAAATTGGAATAATTTTTTCTAGAAATCTGTGTTACTTATCATTTGTGAATCGAGTCTTTTGAGGAACACAAAAAAATAAATAAAAAAATAAAAAAATCATAATGATTCCACAACATTTTCAAATTACAATTCTACCCACTGATGTCTCGAAAGTATGAAGAAAGCACACATGATATTCCTTAAATTTACAAGGAGATAAACTAGAATTTACCAGAGAAAGAATTCAACAAAAGTCTGTATTTTATTGTTAATAATAATCCAATTTGTCTCTAACGGCTACAAAACATATGAATACTGAAAAGTAACACCCTAGGACAGCTAGGAAACGTTTGAAACCCTAATTCGCACTAATTATACGATTAGGTGACAAATACCAGAATTTACCAAAAATGGCAAAATTGAAAATAATTAAATTGATTGCACATTGCAATGGATCATGTGTGAGGAGTTTGGATAATTTTAAAATGTCGTGAATTTGTAATAAAATTTCATTGTGCCCCTAGCTTTATTGCTTTGAAATTGGAATAATTTTGTGCAGAAACCTGAGTTACTTATCATTTGAGGAGCATGTCATTTATTGCATTGAAATTTGAATCATTTTGGTGTGTTTGTTTGAAGGTAAAATAGGGTGGATGGAAAACTTTGAAGAGAAAATGTGAAGAATTTTTTTTGGAGTGTGTTTGGTTGGATGGGAAGGAAGAAAAATAAATGGTGGGCCCAAGTGTTTTCTTTGAGCCCACCAAAATGTTTTCTCCTCAAAATGGGGAGAAAATTGAGTGGGGTTGCATTTTTTCTTAATTGCAAAAAATGCCTATGTGCATGTGCACATGGGCTTTGTCTAGTTGCCTTTCTTTTTTTTTTGGGCGGTAACAGTGCCGCTTTCTTTTCTTTTGATTTTATAAGGCTTAGGCGTGCCTCTTTTTTTTTTTTTTTTTTTTTTTTTTTTTTTTTTTTGTAACACAAAAAAAAAAAAAAAAAAAAAAATCATTATGATTCCACAACATTTTCAAATTACAATTCTACCCACTGATGTCTCGAAAGTATGAAGAAAGTACATATGATATTCCATAAATCTACAAGGAGATAAACTAGAATTTACCAGAGAAAGAATTCAACAAAAGTCTGTATTTTATTGTTAATAATAATCCAATTTGTCTCTAACAGCTACAAAACATATGAATACTGAAAAGTAACACCCTAGGATAGCTAGGAAACGTTTGAAACCCTAATTCGCACTAATTATGCGATTAGGTGACAAAATACCAGAATTTACCAAAAATGGCAAAATTGAGTTAAATGCAAAATGATAAACTACTGATCTTAAGGGTCATTCCAAGATAAGTAAGACCTTATTCTGACTTTTGAGCCAAAAGCTAAGAAGGAATAAAAAATTACAATAAACGGCAAAATCGCAGTTTTTGGAGCTTAAATGATGCTATTCGCCATTTTCAGGGGTATCTCAAGGCAAAGCAATGACTATTGCTTGGAAGGCCGTTTCTTTTCAATTTGCCAAATTTCACGCGATTCTAACTTTGTCGCCCAAATGATTTCTACTAGTGCCTTTTTGCCTTGTGCCATTTTAGGCGCACTTGGGAGTCTAGAAAGGCCATGGTGGTCTGTTTTACATTACTCACACATAGGTTATTGAAAATAATTAAATTGATTGCACATTGCAATGGATCATGTGTGAGGAGTTTGGATAATTTTAAAATGTCGTGAATTTGTAATAAAATTTCATTGTGCCCCTAGCTTTATTGCTTTGAAATTGGAATAATTTTGTGCAGAAACCTATGTTACTTACCATTTGGAATCATTTTGTCTAGAAACCTGTGTTACTTACCATTTGAGGAGTGAGTAATTTATTGCATTGAAATTGGAATCATTTTGTGCAGAAACCTGAGTTACTTATCATTTGAGAAGCATGTCATTTATTGCATTGAAATTTGAATCATTTTGGTGTGTTTGTTTGAAGGTAAAATAGGGTGGATGGAAAACTTTGAAGAGAAAATGTGAAGGAATTTTTTTTGGAGTGTGTTTGGTTGGATGGGAAGGAAAAAAAATAAATGGTGGGCCCAAGTGTTTTCTCCTTGAGCCCACCAAAATGTTTTCTCCTCAAAATGGGAAGAAAATTGAGTGGGGTTGCATTTTTTCTTGATTGCAAAAAATGCCCATGTGCATGTGCACATGGGCTTTGTCTAGTTGCCTTTTTTTTTTTTGGGCAATAACAATGTCGTTTTCTTTTCTTTTGATTTTATAAGGCTTAGGCATGCCTTTTTTTTTTTTTTTTTAGGGCCTAGGCGTGATAGTTGTTATAAAAACAAACAAACAAACAAACAAAGCATGATTTTTTTGGGGACATGATGTTTATTTTTTTTAATAAATTTGGCTGATTACTCTTTTTTTTTTTTTTTTTTTTTTTTTNTTTCTATCCTCTCACTTTTCCATTTTCCTAACATTTTTTATCTTCCCATTTTTCCACCACTCCGACCAAACGAACCCTTTGCGTAGAAACTTGAGTTACTTACCATTTGATTAGCGAGTCATTTATTGCACTGAAATTGAAATCATTTTGTGTAGAAACTTGTTTTACTTACCATTTGAGGAGTGAGTCTTTCGAGGAACACAATGAAAAATCATAATAATTTCACAACATTTCCAAATTAGTATACTACTTCACACAAGGTTATTGAAATAAATAATTTTTTAAGGTAGAGTTTCAACCTATGACAGCTGCTTCTGAAATTGTCTTTTATCATCTGACCAAGAAACCAATTGGTTTTTGATGTAGGTAGAATAAAACCTCAGATCTTTTTTCGATAGCAAGAAACTTTATCAGTTGAGCTAATTAAAACCTACGAAAATAAATTAATTAATTGCACATTGTGATTGATCATGTATAGGTGGTAGGCTAATTAAAAATGTTGTATATTTTATATATATATATATATATATATTTTTTTTTTTCATGGCATCCCTAGCATTATTGCCTTGAAATTGAAATCATTATGTGCGGAAACCTGCGTTACTTACGGTTTTGGAACAAATGAATTGATTCATGTGAACCAACTTATATCTTCCTGCCAAAAAAAAAAAAAAACTTATATCTTCCTGCTAAAAGACAAACAAAGAGCTCACTTGTTCGGTAACTTTTTGGAAGTTTGAAATTTGGAGCGACTGGCATGCAATGCACGAGTTCTGAACATAACGTTCAAAACATGTGCTAATTAATGATGTAAAAAAGTTATTGGTAATGGCTACGTTAAACTTGTTTGTTTTCTTTTTATTTTTTAGCCTGAAATTAAAGGAAATACGGATTTTTTTTTTTTTTTTTCATGAGGAGAACTTTTATTCAAATTATGCATCTTTTACTTGTTGTAACGATTGAATAAATAAATAAATAACCGCATTTATAATTTTTGAGAGCATAATCATATGTAATTGATCTAATATTTTTATTATGTAAAAATACAATTGGCAAAATGTTTCTTTTAGGATTTGTTTGAATACCACTTATTGTTGAAAATTGAAAACTGAAAACGTTTTAGCAAAATGATTTTTAAAAGTGTGAATAGTGTAGTGAGACCTAGTTTTAAAGAAAAATTTGCTGAAATTTCCTGAAATTCATACTTGCGGATTCTGTGAATAGTGCACTAGACCCACACAAAAAACATAGCCGCATTGAGAAACACGCAAAATACGCTTCCCAAACTCACACTTACTATAACTTTTTGGAAAAATTATAAGAATAATGTTAGAGATACAAACTATTTTACAAAGTGCTTATGTGGTGAGTGATTATTAGTAAATGAAAATGTAATATTAATAGTGAGCCTAAATGAAAACCAATAAGAGGTAGACTACATCAACATTTTGTAAAAATATTGTAAAATAATTTGTAACTGTAACATTACTCAAATTATAATTATTTTCTTGTAGTTTGGTTTTATTCAATTGAAACAGTCCACAAACTTTCAATTGTTATATATGACTCTCTTAAAGTCTGAATTAAAATGAAAAAAGTTAGGATTCCGTTCAATTTATAGATTTTGCAATGGTGAATATAAAAATTTCCCTTTTGGTATGGCCTAATCACAATTTAGTCTCACAAGTTTTCTTGATTGCTATATTTTGACCCACTAAAGTATGATTTTTTTTTCTTCAATATTTGATAGTTACAACAATGAAGAGGAGAATTCAAATGCTTGTTATACTAATAAAGAAGAAGATTCTATGCTATCATGAGCTACAAGACCTTTCACCCTAAAGTTTGGACTAAAGTAAAACTATTAGGGATACTTTGGATGGCACCCTAACAATTCTCTTTAGTCCAAACCTTGGGGATCAAATCTAATAATTGTGATAATGCATCACAGAGAGATTTTGTAATTACCCTCGACTTTTATTTTCACAATCATACTTGTATTTAGCCTAAAGTAATTGAAACATTCCTATCTGGTCATCTAAACCCTTTGAAGTGTGAATAATGCTAGAGATACAAACTATTTTACAAATTTTTTTACAAACTGCTGATGTGGTAAGTAATTATTGGTAAATAAAAGAGTGATATTAATAGTGGGTCTAGATGAAAACCAATAAAAAGTTAGCTACATCAATATTTTGTAAAAATATTGTAAAATAATTTGTACCTGTAGTATTACTCTTGAAATGCAAAAAACAAAATACCGTTCAAAATATTGCAAAATCACCACCACATTTGGTACTCTAACACTGTTTAAATTTTTACAACATGCTACAATATCATCAAATTTAAAGCAACATTGCAGCATCATGCATTTGTTATTTTCTCTCTTTAAAAAAAAAAAAAAATTATTCAAGCTTTCTCCGTCCTAAATTCTCTCTATGCCTTCTCTCTCATCTCTCCTTATAAACTTTCACATTGTCCTAAAATCAGATCTCTTAACAAATCCGCCGCAAGAGAAGCATTGGTTAATTGTTGTGAGGTTTTTATTTTATTTTATTTTATTTTATTTTTTATTTTTTTTTAGCATTATCTTTAATAAAAGCACTTGTATGTTTGTATCATCTTTACAAACACCTCCATTCTACCATATCTTAAGAAATAAATAAATAAAACACACACACACACACTAATTAATGCACTCACATATTACACCGCACATATTAAGATAATATTTAAATTATTTATTGACACGTTGCTTTATATATACCAAAGTGACTTTTATGATAAATTTGTTTAAGAGTGAGTTTGGTTTAGTTTTTTTTGTAAAAGTGCATAATGAAAAAGTGTATTTTCAAAAAATTGAATGTTTGGTAAAAGCTGTTAAAAAGTGCTTTTTGAAAAATGTGAGTGTTTGGTTAGCACTTATAAAAATGGTAGTTTGAAAGATAAATTACCAAAAGGGATAATGTATATATAAGGGAGTTTATTTCATATATATATATATATATTTTATGTGAGTTTATTTCATACTTAAATCAACTACTTCATATACTTAAATCAATTTTTCTCTTTGTAAAAAAAATTATTTTTTTCTTATCAATATTAGCTAATAATAACCTACCACTTAAGATTTATTGTGAAATTATTGTGATAATTGATACTGTGGGTACCATAGGAGTGCTTCACACGTCCTAGGCCTGCTAGGCGTGCTTGGCATTCACTTAGGCATGCTTGGCAACCACCTAGGACGTGTGAAGCACTCCTATGATACCCACAATAAAATGATCCTTTTATTGTGGGGGAGTTTTTTGCTCTAAGGAAACTTATGAGTACTCCTTAGGCAATTTTTGCTCTTTGTCCCACATTGAAAGGGTTTCCTTCTTCTTAGCACTTTATAAGGCATGAACCAATGGCATTAGAGTACCACTCTAATGGCATGAACCAAACTAGTGGTACTCTAATGCCATTGGTTCATGTCTTATAAAGTGCTAAGAGGAAGGAAACCCTTTCAATGTAGGACAAAGAGCAAAAATTGCCTAAAGAGTACTCATGAGTTTCCTTAGAGCAAAAAACTCCCCCACAGATATTGATTTTAATTTGAACGTACTATTATAATTACTTTTTTCTCTTTCTAAAAAAATTATTATTTTTTTACCAATATTAGCTAAGAATAACCTACCCTTTAAGATTTATTGTGAAAATATTGTGATAAAAATTGATACTAATTTTAATTTTAATGTTCTATTAAAATTATTTTTTTCTCTTTCTAAAAAATTATTTTTTCTCACAAATATTAGCTAATAATAACCTACCCCTTAAAATTTATTGTGAAAGAATTGTGAAAATATTGTGATAGCATTTCCTTCTTTTTTTTTTTTTCCTTTTTTTTTTTTTCCCTCCTTTTCTCCTCCACACACATAGCTTTCTCTTTTTTCTTTTTCTTTTTTTGATGATGATGATGAAGAAGATGAAGATGATTGAAACATTGGGTTTGTATTTGATTTTGATTTTGGGTTTGGGTTATGGGTTTTCAGTTAATGGTTTAATTTTGAGTTGATTTTCTGTGGATTTTGGGTTTGATTTTGAGTTGATTTTGTTTTGGGTTGATTTTTAGTTGGGTTTGGGATGGGTTTTCCAATGGAGGAGACGGAAGTGTCGGACTTGCCAAAGGAAATGACGAATTTGGCAAGCCCTGCGGCGGAAGATACAGACTTTTTGGGTCCTGTGGTGGCTGAGGAGACTGAAGGTAGAGCCAACAGTGGAAGAGGAGATAGACTTGGCAGAGCTAGAGGTGCCTGTGGAGACGGATTTGAAGGAGACTGCGGTGGCTGAGGAGACGGATTTGGTTGAGCCAGTGGCGACGGCAGATGATACAGGTTTGGAGCTTGCCCTTTATTGAAGGGCAATTTGGTAATTGAACTCACCCCCAAAGGATATATATTAGATGCCCACACTAGCTTTTACAAAATGGACCGAAACACATTCAAAACTCAAACGTGCATTTCTTCACAAATATAAAGCGCAACTTTTTCCAAAAAGTTGTGTTTTATACTCACCAAACACTATTTTTGGGCTGGCTTTTTTGAAAAGGCAACTTTTGGGCTCAAAACGCCCAAACAAACGGGCACTAAGTAGTATTCGAATGAAAAACTGTTGATATATTGTTTCTTAACTCATACTTTAAAGAAGTTAAAAATAATATTTAAAAATCAATAGCCATATAGCTGAATTGGCACTTTTAAGCATTTCTAATAGAGATATTCGTGGTTTGAAATTCAAACTCCCTCACACAACTACCAAATTATAAAATAAATAAAAAAAAGAATAAAAACTTAAAAGTTTACAAACTAAATTATAATAGTGGAAAAATCTTAATTTCTTTTTATTAGATTCTTATAAGTGATAATCCCTTCACCTCACTTTTAATTATTTTTTACACCATGCTCTCCAAACATGAATATATGTATCATTGCTCTAGTACTGTGACTTTAGAGCCCTATGGAACTCCCAAACTATGAAAGGGATGGTGCATAACTTCTCACAAACATAGTACTAACAAACACAAGTTACACAACTTGGGGTATGAGTCTCTCAAAACTCAATCTCCGCCATAAACAAAATAAAAAAGAAGTGTGGGTCATACTTTTGCTCTTCTCCTCTCAACAAAAATCATAACAATTACTAAAACACAATAGCAGATTATATTATTTTATTTTATTTAAGATATCGGGTTCAAAGTTCAAACACCATCTACACCAATAACTAATTGGCAGGGACGGAACCAAGATTCAAACTTGGGGGGGGTGAAGTTCTTTGTTCAAAGATTTAAAAAAAATTAAAATATCAATATTAGGGATTGACAAAGTTGCATTATTAGCATTAATTTATTAATTATTCTTTGTATTTTTTTTCTTTAGAAAAAAAAAATTTTAATAATAGGATTTTATAATGAAGAGTTTTGTAAGTCAATTGGCACGTTTTAATATTTTCAAGGTCTAACTAATGTGTAGATGAAGCGATCAATATGTGGCATAGGAGTCTATAGCTATAAGGGTGGAGTCATTTGAGAGGGGCATAGAACTCTCAAGTAAGAGGGAGAAATTGGGCAAAAGTTATTGGGTTTTTGTGATTTTTTTTTTCGATTTGTAATTGATTTGTTGTTATTGTTTTTGCTTAGACCAGATTTATGATTTGTCCAAAGATTTTCTTAGTGGGAGATATATGTGCAATTTTTTTATAGATTTTTTTTGTCATCTATTTGTTGGATTTCTTGGGTCAGTTTACAAATTTTTTGGGGAAGGGGGGCCAAGTATATAAATTTAAGAGCTAGAATTAAAATTCTTTTTGTTAATATACATACTATCATGGAGTTAAAGGGATGTACAACCGTAACGTCCAACGAGTGAAAATTAAATGATAAGTTTTGAATTTTGGCCTTTTTATTCTATGCCATGGTGATATATCAAATCTCTCACAAGAGAGTGGGCTTACACGGTAATATATTAAATTTCTCTCACAAGAGAGTGGGTTATCCCCTTGTAGAGAAATTTGATATATCAATGCCAGTAAACTTAAAGAATTCTTATGAGAATGTAGATTTATTTCTTTTCAACTATTCTCATTAGTCACGGTAGAAAATTTTAATGATACAACATTGAAGCAAATGATATCCAAATTTATGCCGTCTTTTCATCCGTAACATTACAAAAGTCGCAATTTATAGATTTGCAAGCGGACTCTTCATCCGAGATATGCTGCTGGTGGGACATTGTACGCTGTAATAGATGTAATCAGAGATAAGCAAAACATGTATAAATCCAAATTGCGATTTATAATAAACGACTGTAAGCAAAACAACTTTTTTATCTTATTTTTCAGAAATGTGAAAGCAACTTAAGCCATAGATCACAGAGACCTCCAGTGAACCATTACAAATCAAAACTATAAAAACAAAAAGGAATAATTTCGTTTTATTTAAGCCTAAAATAAGTTGAACTATGTGTGTTTGGATTAACATTTGTAGGAAACTTTTATTTTTCAGAAATGTGAAAGCAACTTAAGCCATAGATCACAGAGACCTCCAGTGAACCATTACAAATCAAAACTATAAAAACAAAAAGGAATAATTTCGTTTTATTTAAGCCTAAAATAAGTTGAACTATGTGTGTTTGGATTAACATTTGTAGGAAACTTATTTGTTTATTTTTTAAAAGTTGTACAGTAAGTATGATTATATATAAATAACTTATGCTAATCTACCAACTCATTATCAAAAAAGGCTTCATATATAAAGAGTTTCTTACCTCCACACTTAGACCCAGGGGGCAATGGCCTGCCACAGAACTTTGCTACAAAGACCACTTTGTCCATGTCAACTGCCTTCACAGTCTCACTGGTCACTTGGCTGCATGCACAAGGAATGTTTGCTTTTCGGACAGCAGCGCAGCATTGTGGAGATGGATCTACCCTTGGCGCATTCCTTAAAACGAACATACCACAGTTGTTTACCAAATTCACCACATCAGCTTTACAACCTTGGCCAACAACCATGTTGTTGTCACTGGGAAAGAGAATCCCAGTCATGGCAAAGAAAGCCAAAAGGAAGATGTTGGTATTGAAGTGCATTGCCATATCTCTCTCTTTGAATGTATGTGTATGCTGGTTTGGTCCATTGAGTTGGTGAGAGGTGGTTTTTATAGGGAATAGGAGGGAAAGATTAGGATAAAGAGATTAAATTCTATAAGGACGTGGTGTAAAACCTATGTTTTACCCCTCCAATATCAACATGCCATATCATCTTATCACATATTTAAGAATAAACATAATCACACTCAATCAATTCTAATACCCATATATAAATCCAACCAAATTAGGAATCTATTGAAATGTTATTAGGTGTAGTAGGATATATTGAATTTTAATAAATTTTAAGTAAAATGCTGATGTGGCAATCACTTATTAGATAGTGTAAAACATTTTACACCCCATCCTTATAGAATTTAATCTCTAGGATAAAACTTACCATTTGAGGAGTTGAGTCTTTCGAGGAACACAATAGAAAATCATAAAAATTTCACAACATTTCCAAATTAGAATATTTCCTCACACATAGATTATTGAAAATAAATAAATCAATTGCACATTGTGATGGACCATGTGTAAGGCGGTAGGCTAATTTAAATATTTTGTGAATTTGTAATAAGCTATCATTGTGTCCCTAGCTTTTTTGCATTGAAATTGGAATCATTTTGTCCAGAAACTTGTGTTACTTACCATTTGTGGAGCGAGTCTTTCGATGAACACAAAAAAATAAATCATAATGACTCCACAGTATTTTCAAATTAGAATACTACCTCAAATATAGGTTATTGAAAATAATTAAGTTAATTGTGCATTGCAATGGATCATGTGTGAGGCAGTAGGCTAATTTTAAAATGTCACGAATTTGTAATAAAATTTCATTGTGTCCCTAGCTTTATTGCATTGAAATTGGAATCATTTTATGCAGAAACCTATGTCACTTACCATTTGTAATCATTTTTTTTGTAGAAACCTGTGTTACTTACCATTTGAGGAGCGAGTAATTTATTGCATTGAAATTTGAATTAATTTGTGCAAAAACCTGAGTTACTTACCACTTGAGGAGCGAGTCATTTATTGCATTGAAATTGGAATCATTTTGTGTAGAAACATGTGTTACTTACAACTGAAAAAATAAATAAATAATCTTATTTATAATTTATGAGAGCATAATCACATGTAATTGATCTAATTTTTTTTATTATGTAAAAATACAATTAGCAAAATGTTTCTTTTACAATAGCTTTTTGGAAAAATTATATTTGCTTTCTTGTAGTTTGGTTTTATTGCAATTTAAACCGTCTACAAACTTTTGTTATAGATGACTCTCTTAAAGTTTGAATTAAAATGAAAGTTTTTAGGATTCCGTTCAATTTATAGATTTTGAAATGGTGAATATAAAAATTCCACTTTTTGTTTGGCCTAACCACAAGTTTTCTTGATTGCTACATTTTGACCCCACTAAAGTATGCTTTGTTTTTCAATATTCGATAGTTACAACAACGAAGAGGATAATTCAAATGCTTGTTATTCTAATAAAGAAGAACATTCTATGCCATCATGAGTTTCAAGACTCTTCACCTTAAAATAAAATTGTTAGGGATATTGTTAGGTTTTAAGACTTTAGGAACTAATATATTAGAACTTCAATTTGTAATATGTTGGCAAACCATGATCAAAACATAGAGTCTAGGTTTAGGCTTGCTCAAAGTGTGTTTAATTGTAAAATTGAAATCGAGTGATTGCATGAAGTATTGGAAAAATTCTATAAGGCTCGATTGATTGAAACTCGTGTAGATTTAATTTTCTACAGAATTTCCAATTTAGCCCAAGCCCATATGACGTGTAGGGTTTTGTGTTTTACTTCAAGTAGAAAAGAAAAAATCCTAGTTATGTTTTAGAAGTCTGTGGAGAGGTGTGTGTTGAATCTTCTGTGAGATTTAGAAGTGTTTACTTTCATACACACACATAGAGTTGTTAAGGTCAAGATTCACGTCAAGAACTTGATGATCTCTTCAGTTGCTACACAAAGAACTTTAAAAAAGATCTGAAACCTTTGAGTGGAGTCTCAAAGTCACAAGTAGGAGAATTTGTGGTTGCTGTAGATCAAAGAAAGAAGTAGTCCATGAACTCGAAGCTGTCATGTGGTTATGGTAGTAAATTTTCTACTTAAGGTAGCAGTAGGATATTAGTGGTCTAAGTTTTACTGTAAAAATTTCAATTTTTTCATAGTGAATTTGTTTTACCTTGAGAATAGCTATGTTAAATCATCGACAAGTTTTTTACTGGTTATGTTTTCTTGAGTTATCATATCATTGTGTTCTTTATATTTTCGCATTATTTACATGATATAATTTTATTGTGTTAACCTTAAACTAAATAATTTATCTAAATAATCATTTGACTAAATAATTAGGTTAATCAACTTGTGTTAAAGGCTGGGCATACTTGCCCAAACTATTTTAAGTTGCAAAAAGTGAGCAAATAAGCTAAGAGTACCTGTGCCTTAAGCACAAGATCCTATGGTACTTATTGGTGAATTGGTAAAGGCTTTAAACCTTTATATCAATCCTGGAGTTGCACATCATTCTAATATGAGTAATAACTCCAAAGCTAGAGTTGCATCTAAGAAGTTTTGGATGCAAAAGACTCAATCTAATTGAGTCTTTCTGACATGGTTCTTGTGCTTCATCTCAATACTCTTTGTGACCATTCTTCATTTGATGTTTTGTTTCTTTTTGTTTTAGGATTTGCATTGCACAACATTCATGCATTTTATATTAGGTTGTTTATGTTATTCTTAAAAATAAATAAATAAAAAATGGAGAAAGGAGGGGTATGTTTTGTAGTTAAGGTTGGCCATATTTTGTTTTATAACATGCTTGTGTACCTTGTTTAGCTTGGATGAGTTTTTTTTTTTTTTTTTTTTTGGGTACTTTGCTAGTTTTAACTATGTAGTGCATGTTGTGTGGGAGTTGTTTATAGTTTTTAATCACATGATCTTAATTTTGAAGTAACATGCTTTTGATTGTTAGGACTAGAAAATCTTAAGAGAAGGGTATAAATAATCATCTTACCACTGTTTAATAACTAATTATGAACACCTTAGTGCAAATTGTAGGATTTTGTACTTGAGAAAGTATAGTACATGTACATAAAGAAAATAAGGTGTAGCCTTGGAATAATAATAAAATTGGTGTGTACATTATTTGGTTATAATAAAAATTACACAAAGAATTAAAATTGGTGTGTATGTTATCTAGCTAAAATAACAATATCACAATGAAATAAAAATGGTGTGTACATTATGAGGCTAAATAATAAAAAAATTACATGATTTCAAGCTTGTTTTCTAGGAGATGTGAGAGTTATATGATGTAACTCTTTAGGTGATAGTCACTTTCAAGCCCATGGCAAGCATATATCAAGCCCATGAAGAATTATGAATTTGTGTTACTAATATAAATGCCCATGAAAAGTTATGATTATTTATCTTAAACCCATTACATTTATTTATTTTATACCATATTATAAACTGATGGAATTTATATAAAAACCCATGTCACTATTTATCTTATATCACAACATTCATAATGTTTATTTCCAAAACTCATGATAACTATTCATGTTACAAGCCCATTATGATTATCTATAGAAAAGCACATGAGAATATCACATTATTTCATTATAATGGTTGTTACCATATTTTATTTAAATCCATGGTAAATATTATTCACAAGAAACATTGGAGATCATTATTTAAAAGCCCCAAAGAAAATATCATTTACAAAATAATCCATGGCAAAAATTATGAGAAACTATAAAATTTTTTATTTATAGCCCATGGAAATTAATACCCAAGACCTATCATAAATATTTATTAAATCCCATGAATACATTTCATTTTTACTAACAACTAAAGCCCATGTGAAATAAAAATCCATGGCAATATATATTAGCTTTGTCCATTTTGTAGGGCTCACAATGAGAAAGAAAAAGGATAAGTCTAAGTGGAGAGAACCACCAAGTCAGAGGCCCACCAAAATACTCAACCCTCATGGCTAAGCCTAACATGAAATCTTAGCTAAAACAGTCCATGTGTGCAAACTGACCTACTTGGAGAACTCCATTCAGTTTTGCCTTCTGTTGAAGAGCATCTCAAGAAGCAACCAAGCTCCCAAACTAAATTAGGAGCTGGTCACCTGTCCCATCAGCCTGTTTGCAACTGCCAACTTTGACGTTAACAGTACCAGAGGCTAGGCTGACACCTAAAAGTTAATGGGTAATAAATATCCTTCTTCTCCAAGTTTTGGTTACAACTCAAGGAAGCTATAACCAAGACCTCCAAGCTCATGAAATACTCAACTACATAGTTTATTTTATTACTAAAAATGTATGTAATTAATTCATGAACCAATCCCATGAATCCTAAAAGGGAAAAATTAGAGAAAAGTGGTTTGAAGGGCATAAGGGGTTGTTTAGCAGAAGCTCCCAGTAGAGGCAGCAAAGGTTGACACTTGGTTTGGAGTGTCAACCAACCTTTTTGAGCTCTGATAATCCTAGTTGTAGCAAGCAAGATCTCTAGTCCTCATACTTGCTCTAATCCTATTGGACAAAATTAATCTCCAAATCTCAGCATTTAATGCCTAGATTAGGAGCATCTTAGCCTCCAATGGCATTACCCAAATAAGCAAAACACTCTAATAACAAGTCTCACCATTTAGGGCCAAATCTCGGGAGAGATATTTTGGGATTTTGCTACTGTCAGACTTGGTCCTCTCTAAATTTTGCTAATCAATCCCTTAAGCTTCACTATAAAAGGAACTACCATCAACTCATTAAAAAAACATCTTATCATGAAAATTCTCATCTATCATGTCATTTTTAATTCATAAGTTTGCTCTTTAGTTCATAAATCATCTTTTTATTCATAAATATCCATGTACACTTACCCATAAATATCCCATTCCATCTTCTTAGAAAACTCTCAGCACCTTGAAATAGCCATAAACAGCACTTTTTACACCATACCTGAAAATGGTCAAACACTACTTATCTCTCTTCCATATTTCCATATATTCACTCATACTTTCCATAAAGTCATTCCTATCACTTACTATACACATATATTCATCATTATGGGCATAGTATGGCACATAGAGATCTTTTTTAAACATTTGCTACACTAGATGGATACTGTTTCTCTCCCTTCATTCCATCCTAATTTTCATTTTCTACTTGTAATTATGAAGCCTTTAATCCTTGTTTATTGCTATTATAATGAAGGCCATAATGTTTTGGATACTATGGAAGTTTTCCCTCATGTTGACTTAATAATAATAAAGAAACTATATGATTTTTTTATCATGTAAATACACTTATTAATCTATTAGACGTCTACCGTTGGAGATCTCTCATATTCCTATTGAACCATTTTCCTTTTGTGTACTTGTTATAATGGACTCACTTTTGTATTAACCGACTATAGAGAAAATACATAATTTTTACTGTGTGAATACATTTATTAATTTTCCAGACATCTATAGCTAGATGTTTCTCTTGTTTATTGCTGGACTATTATTTAAGCACTTATTGTGGTGTGTCATTTATTGTGCTAGCTTATCTTTGCAAGAGGTACTTTTGGAGTCTTATTATAATCTTTGTTGGATGCAACCCGGACTTTGAGCAAAAATGGGTCTTTCACACTTCACCGATAGCCTTTGGGCCATATTCTAAGCCCAAAGTTGAGTCTTGGTCTTGGCTTCCCGAATATCATATGGGCAATCTGAAAATGCTGCCCTCGACATTTGGTAAGTTTTTGGAAGTTTGGACTTTGGAGCCATTGGCATGTAATGCATGAGGTTTGAACCTAACGTTCAAAACCTGTGGTAATTAATGATGTAAAAATGTTATTGGTAATGGCTGCCTTAAACTTGTCTGTTTTCTTTTTATTTTTTAGAATGAAATAAAAGAGAAAAAAAGGATTGATTTTTTTTTTTCATAAGGAGAACCATGATTCAAATTATGCATTTTTTACTTGTTGTAACAATTGAATAAATAAATAAATAAATAACCATATTTATAATTTATGAGAGCATAATAACCTGTAATTAATCTAATTTTTTTATTATGTAAAAATACAATTAGCAAAATATTTCTTTTACAATAACTTTTTGGAAAAATTATAATTGCTTTCTTGTAGTTTGGTTTTATTGCAATTTAAACACTCTACAAACTTTTTTTATATATGACTCTCTTAAAGTTTGAATTAAAATGAAAATTGTTAGGATTCCGTTCAATTTATATATTTTACAATGGTGAATATAAAAATTCCCCTTTTGGTTTGGCCTAATCACAATTTAGCCTCACAAGTTTTCTCGATTGCTACATTTTGACCACACTAAAGTATGATTTTTTTTTTCAATATTCGATAGTTACAACAATGAAGAGGAGAATTCAAATGCTTGTTATTCTAATAAAGAAGAACATTCTATGCTATCATGAGGTACAAGACTCTTCACCCTAAATTTTGGAATAAAATAAAACTGTTAGGGATACTTTGGTTGACACCCTAACGATTCTCTTTAGTCAAAACCTTGGGGATCAAATAAATTAGAAGCACATTCTATTGCGAAATCACCTCCCCATCTGGTACTCTAAGTCTCTAACACTGTTTAAATTTTTACAATATACTACATTAATATCATCAAATTTAATGCAGCATTGTAGCATCATGCATTTGTTATTTTCTCTCTTTAAAAAAAAAAAAAATTATTATTCAACCTTTCTCAGTCCTTAATCACATTCTCTCTCATCTCTCTGTAGAAACTTAATTAATTTCACATTGTCCTAAAATCAGATCTCTTATCAAATCCGCCACAAGAGAAGCATTGTTTATTATTTTAAGTTTTTTTTTTCTCCAATTAGCATTATTTTTAAGAAAAGCACTTGTATGTTTGTATCATATTTACAAACATATTAGTCCTTCCATATCTTATTGAAACACACACTAATTAATGCACTCACATACTACACCCCACATTTCAAGATAATATTTAAATTATTTATCGACACATAGTTTTATATATACCTGAGTGACTTTTATGATAAATTTTTTAAGTAGTATTTGAACGAAAACCTGTTAATTGTTTCTTAACTCATACTTTAAAGAAGTTAAAAATAACATTTAAAAGACAAGAGCCTTATTCAATTGACATTTTTTTTTTTTTGGGTATTTTTAGTAGAGATATTCATAGTTCAAACCCCCCCTCTCTCAACTATCGAACTATCAAAAAAAGAATAAAAACTTAGATGTTTAAGAACTAAATTATAGTAGGGGAAAATTTGTAATTTCATTATATTAGATTCTGATTGATAAGTGATAACCCCTTCACCTCGCATTTTATTAATTATCTCTTACCCATTCTCTCCAAATTAACATGAATATGTGCATCATTGCTCTTGACTTTAGAGCCCCGTGGAACTCCCAAACTATGGACGGGATGGTGCATAACTTCTCACAAACATAGTGCTATCTAACATGTGTGTTTTAGTTAGCTCAACTGGTAAAATTTCTGATGGTTGAATAAAAGTCTGAGATTCAATCCCCACCTATACTAAAACGATTGGTGTTTTGATCTAATAATAAAAAGTTATCATTAAGAGTAGATACCATAAGTTGAAACTCTCTCCCAAAAAAAAAAAAGATCTATCAAACACAAGTTACACAACTTGGGGTGTGAGTCTCCCAAACTCTCCCACACCACAAACAAAATAAAAAAGATTCTCCATGTTAAGTTAACATTGTCCCAATGGTCAGGAATTGATGGATTTAAAAATGTAATCTAACAAATTCATTCCATTGGCAAACTTAAATTCACTCTAGTAACGATAGATATTTTTAGTAATAAAACATAGAAGCATATGATTTCCAAATTTATGTCATTTTTTCTTCTCTGACATTACATAAGTCATAGCTCCTAAAGTTGCATGCAGTCACTTTATTTAACTTCATGTTGTTGGTGGCGGTGGTGGAACAGTGTAACCTGCAATAGATATAACAAGAGTTAAGCAAAATGTTTGTTTTTAGACCCTTTAAAACACAATTGGATTAACCTAGTTAACAAGCCAAGTTATTACTTAGTCCAAATTAACCAAATCTAGGTTAACACAATCACATAATCATATCAATGTAAAGTGCGGAATAAAAATAACATAAAGATATGATGACTCAGGAAAACCAAACTGGTAAAACATATGGAGAGGATTTAACTTAGCTATTCTCAAGGTAAAATTGAATCCACTATGAAAGAATTGAAGTTTTACAATAGCAACTTAGATCACTAACATCCTATTACTACCTCATGTTGAAAACTTACTGACATTACCACATACAAGTTCCGAGACCACGGACTCCTTCTTTCTTGGATTCTCTAGCAAGTACAAGCACTCCCGCTTGTATATCTTTAAACTCTTTAGTGCAGTAATTGAATGATCATCAAGCTCTTAATGAATTCTCTTTCTTGATAATCTTAAGTATGTGTGAAGGCAATCACCTCTTAGATCTTATAAGAGATTCACACACAGAGCAAAAAGAGTAACATTAAAAATGGGGCTAGGGTTTCCCTTTTATACCTAGGGTAAAACATAAAACTCTATAGGTTATATGGGCTTAGGGCTGAGTTGGAAATTCTGCAGAAAAAAAAAATTCTATTCGACTTTCAATCGGTCGAGTCTAATTCTCGATCGATCGAGTCAGACCAAATTGCATAATGAATTCTGCGGCAGCTCGATTCCAACTTTACATAAAACACATACTTTGGGCAAGTCTAAAATAAGACTAAAAACCTGTTTTGATCATGGTTTGTCAACAATACATATTAGAGTTCTAATACATTAGTTCCTAAGTACTTAGAACCTAACACAAAACATGTATAAACCCAAATTGCGATTCCATAAACGACTAAGCAAAGAAACCCTTTTTTGTTTTTTCTACTCCAGAAAAGTAAAGCAACTCAAGCCATAGATCAAAGAAAATACAGAAGGAATAATTTCATTTTTACCTAAGTCAAAATAAGTTCGAATATGTGTATTTGAATTAACTTATTATTGTTGAAAGTATATTTGTTTATTTCAATTATTTGGTTATCTATACTATCATTTAAAGGACTTCTCAGCTACTTAAGCCGTGAACTCTATCTTGAATATTTCAAAATATTCCCTCTATGCTTACTTATAGGTTTTCAATTAAGGTGGACAAAGTTATAAAATAAAAGCTCACAATTTAAAACCTCTCAGTAAACTCATGTTTTGTAGTAGTTTAACATCTTCTTATCTCTTATTAGTTTTGAAATTTAAACAGATGCACCCTATTTTCCTCCTTATCTCTTATCATTTTTTTAAATTCAAACAGCCACACTCTATTTTTTTTTAATACTAAACTATGATATACTAATCCCGCAAAAATAAAAATAGAAAGAATTATAAAAGATGTTAAAAACTATAAAAAGTTGTATATAAGCAAATAATCAAAATAAAAAACTAATCCAAACTTATGCAAATTTACCAACTCATCACCAAACAAAAAACATACACACACAAAAAATTCATTTCCAATTACCATATGGAATAAAAGGAACACATAAATTGTGGAGAATAGTTTCATATATATATATATATATATAAAGAGTTTTAAGAGTTTCTTACTTCCACAGGTGGTCCCGGGGGCAACTGGTCTGCCACAGTACTGTGCTACAAAGATCACTTTCTTCATGTCAAGAAACTTCTCATCATTCTTGGTCATGTGGTGACACACGCATGGCATGTTCGCCTTCTGGATAACTCTGCAGCATTGTTGAGATGGGTTCATCCTTGGCAAACTCTTCTGAAAGTACAATGCACATTGAGCTTGCAAACCCAGTATGTCAGCTTGGCAATCTTCGCCAACAACCATGTTGTTGTTGTTACCAGAGAACAGAATCCCAGTAATGGCGAAGAAAGCCAAGAGCAAGATGTTAGTATTGATGTACATTGCCATATCTCTCTTACAATATTGTATGTGTGTGTGTGTGTGTGTGTTGGTTGGTTCATTGGGGTGGTGAGAGAGAGTTTTTATAGGGGTTTTGAGGGAAAGATTAGGATGAAAAACTTAGCTTTTGAGCCTTGAAATCTGGGGTGGTGAGAACCATGCGTTACTTACGGTTTTGGTGGTGAGAACCACGTGAACAAACTTGTTTCTTCACACTAAAATACAAGCAAAAAGCTTACTTGTTTGGTTACCTTTTTTGGAAGTTGGAGCCTTTCGCATGCAATGCATGCATAACGTTCAAAACTCTTTGTCGCTGATTTGTAAAAAGCTAGCTTAAACTTGTTTGTTTCCTTTTTATTTTATTTTTTTGGACTGAAAAAGAACATGATAGAAACTCCATTATTTTGTAAAAGGAAGTTAGGAATATATAAAAAGGATGGATAAGAAGAATTTATAGGAGGTACAAACTACAAACATATTTAAAATTTACCGCCTTATAGCTAAGTAATATTACCTGATTTATTTCATAAAAAAAAAGGTTTGAATAATTTTTCCGTTCTTATTGTAGCAATTGAATCAGGGACTAAAGAGTATATATAGGTAGCAACAAAATTAGCCTACTAACAAAATTTTATCAATTTAAAAAATAAAATTCCGACAACAAAAGAAAAAATAGCCCAATCAACAAAAGCTACCAACAAAAATTTTAAAAGAATTAGCCCATTAAGCCGATTTTCTATTTCTCTAACTCTATCTCTTTGTCGCGTCGCATATATCTCAGTCACTCTCTCTCTCTCTCACTCTCACACATAAATGGTCATAAGAGCAGAGTCAAACTGAGAAAATGAGTAATCTTTTGTTTTACAAAATATATATTTGTACAGTTAAAGTCTATCTTTCTTTTTTCTCTTTTTCTTTTTTTTGGGTTGATGCTTTATTTCAATTGCTTTGAATGCATGATTATTTAATTATTTGAAAGTAAAGACTTTACATTTAGTTATTGTAAAGTTTTTTGAGAAGACATTTACTGTAAAGTTGATTGAGTTTGAAAGTTTTGACTAGTTTGTTGCTGAAATTTAATAAAACTCTACACCCAACAATTTAATAATAGATTTTACTTTATTATTCATCGTTGACAATTTGCCACTTATGTAAAATTTGTTATTAATTTTGGTGCACCTCTAGACTTAATGAGAATTTGAGGTGTGGTCTGTGTGAATTGCAGTGTCGTGCATACTGCATAGTATTGCAGTGGGTATTTTGTTTGTTTGTTTGTCCTCCTTTTATTTGTTTATTTGTTATTTGTATTGACATATATATTTTTGTGGGGGGAAAAACCCAACCTTACGTAGTGGGTCTAGAGCTCAATGTGAAGGTTATTATATGTCTGAAGAGGCTAAAATTGTTGAGAGGTACTTCGCACAAAAGAAGGATACTTGGGAGCGTAGAAGATCCGTCCAAAGAGAGTATCAGCGTTCCGAAGAGATCATTCTCCTCGAATGTAAAGATTCTTGGTCATATAAATATCTGGGGGGTTCGAATGAATTTACTAATGACATCAACAGTTTGGATAAACTTTGGACACGCCTGAAGATAAGAAGAATGGAGAAATATCTAACAGGAAAAGCTGCCACCACCGTATTAAATGCACTGCAGCAACTTTTCTGGCCGCATTTATGTGGAGAAGACCTCTGAACAGTATAACCTTAGCTACCGCCACTCACAAAAAGTTAAGGAAGATACATGACATGACATATACTCAAGTAGGGACCTAGATGAAGAACAAGTGGACGATGGGGATGATGGGGGAGGATGCTATATAAAGAAGAAGGGTTCTTGATAAGAAGGGGGGAGAAAAATAGACGAGAAAAAAGAAAGAGAGACTTCATTGTAGCTCTAAGAACCGTAACCACTACTCAATTTATCACAAACCTCTTCAGACTCCAATTCATTTCGTCTTTACGTGTATCTTTCTGCTGGTTTATACTTGGAGGTTGTTATCAATCGTTGCTAATTCCATAATCAACCTAGTTCTATCATCCACGCTCTACAAATTTATTGTTTTGGGCTTGGGCCACAAATCCTAATCCTACAATTTTATAATTGATCTTAGTAATAGTAATTAATATATTTATTAGAACAATATCATTGAAACTTTTATTTGATTTGTAGATTAGGGGGAAAATAACTACAATATTTGACTTTTTTACAAAAATAATTCAAATAATATTAGTTCGTTAAAACGGCATCTCAAATTGCATATGGATATATGTAAGTATCATGCTGTTCAACTTGACGAAATTCAGCAAGATTTGGTCCATACTAACCTCCTTTTACAACATTCAAAAAACTCAGACAACCAAATCATCATCGTAGCTTTTAAGACTCTTTCTTTCATAAATTTTTTTAATACTTCACCCCTTCTCCCCCTGCACTTAATCAATCTCCTGGCCCCATCCTTGAATTGAATTATTAAAAAAGACAAAAGGAAAAAAATATTTATCAGTTATGAGATCATGATCACATGTAATCGATCTTATTCTTTTATTATTTACTTTTAGCCAAATGTTTCTTTTACAATGACTTTTAGGAAAATTACAAATTACTCCCTTTTAGTTTGGTTTTATTATAATTTAATAAATATTTGAACTTTCAATTGTTATATTTGACCTCTCAAAAGTTTGAATTATAATATAAATTGTTTGGGTTTTCTCTCCAAATTATTAGATTTTGTAGTTGTGGGTAAAATTTTTTCCTTTTGGTATGGCCTATTACAATCTAGCCTCACAAGTTTTCTCAATTACTACATGTTGACTCTCTAAAGTTTTATTTTATTTTATTTTTTTTTATTTTGTATTCTATAATTACAACAATAAAGAGGAGAGATTTGAATCGTACTTCTCCAAATAAAAAAGAACTTGCTATGTTACTAAGTTACATGATTCTTGACCCTAAAGTTTTGACTGAAATGAAATCGTTAGGGATAATTTGGAGAAAACTCTAATGATTTCATTTTAGTCTAAATCTCAGGGATCAAATGTAATAATTAAATATTTGTGCTTTTGTGTTCTAAATTGTGATAGAGCCAAATCATAGAAAGATGGTACGTAATTATCCTTAACTTTTATTTTCAAGATCATACTTGTTTTAAACCTAAAGTAATTACTGAGGCAACTTGTTCACAACTTAGATCAACTAGTCTAATAATTTACTCATTCCATTTCTTTACATAGGTTGTAACAACGACAAAGTTTGTCACAATATAGTAATCTAATATATATATATATTTTTTCAGTTTTTTCTAATATAAAATGTTTTATGTTGAAAATGCAAGAAAAATAATATATTTGCTAGCAGGGGGCACATTACTTTTTATTAGCTTTAAAGGACCTACACACGGGAAGAGTGATGATACACATATAAGTTGATACCTTCTCTATTTGGAGTTCATATCAATTTTCTTTATTTTAAATTTATGTAGATTTATTTCTAAATGTACTCGACATTAAATAGATCAGTTGTGGTTTATATGTAACTAACATGTTGACAAAAACATTAATTGATCTCATATAACAAACTCCATATGTGCTAAGATAATATATTTATTGGTCGAAGCCTCGTAGTTTAGTTGCATCGTCAAATTCTCTTTCATGCATGACAGAAAGATAGGCTCAACTATAAGGATATGTTGAATAAGATATATGCCTAAATGTTTAACTCTAAACTACTTACAAATAGCATTGCCTGTTTGTTTGGTTAGGGAGAATTTAATTCCGTAATACTTTTGTTTTTCACTTACTTGATGTGAAAATCCTTAGTGTGATTTAGTCTAAAAAATGGCCCAGGATAAGGCACTTCGTGGAAACTTCACAGATTGCCCTGCATTTTATTTTCCATGGAGTAGTGTTAAACTAGTTTCTCATCAGAACAACAAAAATGAAATACCGAACCCTTTAATTAACCTGCCGGACAAGTAAAGAGGATTCATATACATGGGAAAAGTAGTAATGAATACCCAATAACTTATAAAGTACTAAATTTCTGTATTGAATTGTCTTTATAGTTTATTCAAAGAAAAAAAAGGGGCCAAAATGGACATTTGCCCCTTTCGCCTAAAAGATATATAGCAAAATGCTCCTATTTTGAAACTCGATTTTTAGAAAATAGAATTTCAATGAAAAACTCGATTTGATAAAAATCGAGTAATGTGAGAAATTTTACTTTCGCCTAAAAGATATAGCAAAATGCTCTTATTTTGAAACTTAATTTTTCGAAAATAGATTTTCAATGAAAAATTCGATTTGATAAATATTGAGTTGTAGGTACTCAAGAATTCTTTGCCTTTGCCTTTGGCTTTTTTGGCTTGATTGTCTTGCCTTGCCTTTGGCTTGAATTCTTTTTGTCCCACATTGGAAAGATGTTTTTCCTCTTTCTACCTTATAAGGGATGAACCAATGGAGTAAGAGTACCATTAGTTTGGTTAACCAAACTAATGGTACTCTTACTCCATTGGTTCATCCCTTATAAGTTAACCAAACTAATGGTACTCTTACTCCATTGGTTCATCTCTTATAGGTTAAAAAAGAGAAAAGACATCTTCCCAATGTGGGACAAAAAGAATTCAAGTCAAAGGTAAGGTAAGGCAAGGCAATTAAGCCAAAGCCAAAGGCAAAGAATTCTTGAGTATTTACATGAGTAATGTGAGAAATTTTACATGGAATTCGAGTTACATGTTTTTTTTTTTTTTTTTTTTTTTTTTTAGTTTGATTTCATATAACTCAATTCTCTAAAAATCGAGTTTTTCATTGAAACTTGATTTTTAGAAAATCGAGTTTAAAACATGGACATTTTGCTAGATAATTTTAAAATATGAGCATTTTACTGGAAAGTTTTGGCCAAAGGGGTAAATGCTAATTTTGGCCGAAATTTTTTTTAGCCATCTCATTTATTATTGGCTTCCCCAAAGATAAATTCTTGACCCTACTAAACATGACCTTGAAGAGTTTTTCTCTATTGTATTTTCTATTCATCAATATATGCTGGTCTCTATGTGCGTGCGGTGGTGATTTGTTTACAATATTAATTATCCAGTTTATAGTTTTTCTGAATATTGACTAGATAACTACTTGGTTTAAGTCTATCCATTAAAATCAGTAGTAACCCATGCCGGGTTCTAAAGATGTGACTTTCAACTAGCTGTAAACCAAATTAAGGCCCTTATAACTTAGTCCAAGGGGGACCGAAATAGTGACTATAGGTTATCATTAAAAGTTGCCAATGTATCGTTACAAATAATAGGATAGAAGCCATATTAATTGTATTGACGAAGTCAGGCACATGGTTGTCTTAATTGTCACGATCACCGACAAAGTTGAACTAGCTAGAAAATAGCATTGTGCAATGTATTTGATTATTATTTTTTTTTTTTTATGAATTTTTGTATGAAAAATATTATTTCTGATAACATTATATTTAATGTTAACAATTCTTACTACTACATGTTTTTTTTTTTCCTTTTTTTTTTCTTTTTTAAATTAATTGACGAAGTATTCCTTTTACAGATAGCGTGGTTGTAGGAAAAACATGCAGCCACTTCGTGCATTTTTGCCCAAAACTTGATTATCAAAAGTAGTAATAATTCTGTTTTTCACGTGCAATTCTGTTGTGCGTATTGGGTGAAATAAATATGTTTACACAAGGTTAAAGAAGAGAGAGAGAAGATAATATGACATAAGGAATTTACGTGGTTCGGCAATATGCCTACTTTCACGGGAGGCGACGGAATAAACTTTCACTATAGTTTGGAGATTACAACAATGACTTGTAAGCACTCTCACACAAACCCAAACCCCAAATACACCCTTGGTTCTCTCACAAACAAATAGAGAACACCCTTTTGTATTTAGTCTCCATACATATTGTATTTATAGGCAATCCTTCAGCCGAAATCTTCACCTTTAGAGCACACTAGAGACTTCTATTTTAGGAAAGTCAATAATAGTGGCTATCATTTCATGAAACATCCAATTCATGAATGTTGTAACTCTTCACGCAAGATTACATACAAGGAATTGTATGTCTTTGACTTTGTTGATCAATCCATGCTTTCACACATAGGCATGCATCCATTTATTAAAGTCATACATTTCGGCTAGAACAAAGAATGCATGAATATAGTTCAATCGGTTTTCTTGATGATTCATGAATGTTTTGGCCAAGAGGTGAAGTTTGTAGAACATTCAAGACTTCTATCAAAGAAGTCAATCATTTCGGCTATGCATCCATGCAATATTTCTTGAAACTTCTTTGCATTTCTTCATCTACAAAAATCATGCAATTTCTTGCAACTTCCAAATGGTTTGATATTTAATTGTCAAGCCACCAATGTTGATAATTCAAGCCATTTTATTTGACAATTCAAGCCATTCTAACAAATTCATTGTTGATATCATGAGTAAGACGCACGCAAACAATTACGCTTGTTGACCAACACGAATATTTAGGATCCGTCTAGCATGTGTGTTTAAATAACAGTTTTCAGTTTTTTTGAAAATATGTATAAGTGAAAAAGTATATAAAAATACGTATAATATTATTTAAAAACTGAAAACATGTTTTTAAATACATGTACCAGACAGGCCCTTAAAACTTGCGTAATCTACCTTTTTATTTTCTTACTTTTTCGTTTTTTATCAAATATTTGGGGGTGTTTGGTTTGTGTTTTTAAATAACAATTTTCAGTTTTTAAAGACGTTTGTCTGTTTCTAGCTCCTCTCTACCCTATACAGTGCCGGCTCAAGGCATAGGCAAGTTGGGCCTAGGCCTAAGGCCCCACCAAAAAATAAATTTTTCCTTAGAAAAAAAAGCCCAACTTTTCATAATTAAAGGCCCAAATTTTTATAAAATTATATATATATTTTCTAAAGGTTGTACATTTTTTTTATTAGTTATTTAAAGATACTACAAATTTTACTATTAGCTTACAAATTGTCATATTATTAATCACAAAAAAGTGATATAAACATTCATTAGTTAAATTGATGAAGTTTATCAATGAGAGACAATATCACATTATATTTTGAACACTTTATAGTGCTTTTAATTAGTGCATTTTTCTTTTTCATTTTTATTAAGACTCTCAAAGTACGAGACTAATAGAATCTTAACTCAATTGAAACCCTAAAATATTTCAAAAAGATGTTGCAAAGGTGTTAAATCATCAATTATAGATTAATCTCTCCTAATAGTTTGAGACTTTGATTTTTGTAAAATAATATCCTACAAAGTCATACACCAAGTATTATCTATCTCTCTCTCTTAAAATCAAAATATAAAATTAAAAATTAGATTTCAATTTTATTTAACTATGCATCGTCTTATATCCAAAATAAAGTATCTTTTTCAATCGCAATATATTTTTATTTATTTTTATTAATATTTATAGGTTTAACTATGATATTCAATTCTTTATATGAAATTAACATTAATCTAGTTGGTATTATTTATGTATTTAATGTATTAAATTAACCTTAATTTGATTAGTATTAAATAATTTTGTTTAATTAATATTTACATATTAAAGACCCTGCATAAATTTTTCGCATTAGGCCCCAAATTATGTTGGGCCGTTCCTGACCCTATAAATAATAGCCGCATTCTGTTCGTTTGTCTCTCACTACTACATTATTAGACAATATCCATTTACTCATAAAGCTAGCTAGTGAGCTTTAAGAAACAATATATTATCGAAGACATGGCGTTGTAGTAAAAATCAACAACTTTTTGTCTAAAGATTGCAACCAAAAACTGGTGATTGCAACCTTAGACAAAGTTGTTGATTCATACTCAACGCCAGAACATAAATCCATCTCCACAATGCTGCGTTATTGTCTAGAAAGCGAACATTCCATGCGTGTGCAAACTAGTTCCCACAAGACGATTGACACAAAGTGGTCTTTGTAGCAAAGTCCGGTAGCAAAGCGACCAGCCCTTGTGGAGGTAAGAAACTCTTTGAGCCATAAAACTCTTTATAAATCAAAAGTCCTTCCTCCATAATTTATGTGTCCCTTTTACTTCATATGGTAATTGGAAATATCAATATTCTAGTTGGATTAATATCAACAATCCACACATACAATGTCAAGATCCCATATTTCAATAGAAGGTCCTATTGAGACAACAGCTTTCACCAAGCTTTGAAAAAAAAAAGCATCAGATTTCTTTGGAGTCCCACCTATCCCATCTATTTGACTATTTCCCCGCCACCTCACAAATATCATCTCATATCTCTCTCTTGGCTGGCCAACTAATTAAGCACAAACACAAACACACTCCTCACACCTCTCTCTCACTCTCTCACCGGTGTTCACTCCGCCATTGTTTTTCCGACGGGATTCACCCAAAAACACCATAGGAAGCTCTTAGGCTCCACTATCTCTTTTTCTTTTCTTTTCTTTTTTTTATAATTTTTTTTATTGTAAACTCTTAACCTTTTGGTGGATTTTCATGTTGTGGTTAGATTTCTTTCTAACATGAGCTTCTTGGGTGATATCTATGTAAAATAATTGGTAAATCTAGTTTTATTTCCATTCATGAGTTTGTTTTGGAGCTAGTTGAAAGTTTAGATTTGGCTTGTAATGGTGGATTTTGTGATATATCTTGTTTCATGGGTCTCTATTAGTTATGTTCGGTAAATCTTAAGGGAGCAACTTATAAAGTATTAGGACTTTATTATAAAAGGAGTGGGTGGGAAGGAATCCAAGACGTTTTAAACGTTCATAAATAATAATATAAAATTAAAAAAAAAATAAAAAAGAAAGGAAAAAAAAAAAAGGAAGTCATGAAGTCATATGTTTCGGCCAAAAGGTGAAGTTTGTAGAACATTCAAGACTTCTATCAAAGAAGTCAATAATTTCGGCCATGAGTCCATGCAATATTTCTTGAAACTTCTTTGCATTTCTTCATGTACAACAATCATGCAATTTCTTGCAACTTCCAAATGGTTTGATGTTTAATTGTCAAGCCACTAATTTTGACAATTCAAGCCATTCTATTTCACAATTCAAGCCATTCTAACAAATCTCCACCTTGGCTTGAATTGTATCAAGCTCCAAAAAACAAACTCTTCAATCGCCTCCACCTTAGCCCTTACGGGCTATTACAAGCTACAAACACTGATCAAGTCCAAGCAGTGCTTGAACTTGCTTGTTGGTACTGGCTTCGTCAACATATCAGCTGCATTTTCTGAAGTGTCAATCTTCTCAAGAATAATTTCTCCTGTAGCAGTCAACTCCCTTATCTTATGGAATCTCACATCAATATGCTTTGTCCTAGCATGATAAACATGATGTTTTGCCAAGTAAATGGCACTTTGACTGTCACAATGCAACTGAACTCCTCCTTGGTTCAAACCAAGCTCTTTGACTAGCCCTTTCAACCACATCGCTTCCTTTGCAGCTTTAGCTACCGCCATGTACTCAGCTTCTATAGTAGACACGACTACTACGGATTGTAGTGTGGATCTCCAACAAACAGGCCTTCCTGACAGTGTGTACACATAACCTGTTGTAGACCTTCTATCATCTATATTGCCTGCATAGTCTGAATCTACATATCCTATCACTGAGTTATCACTATGTTGCCTCGCAAATAGGATCCCATATCCTGCGGTTCCATTCAGGTATCTGAATATCCACTTTACTGCATTCCAGTGCTCTCTACCTGGGTTTGCCATGTACATACTGACAATACTTACTGCATGAGCCAAATCTGGCCTGGTGCAAACCATCGCGTACATTAAATACCCAACTGCACTTGCATATGGAACCTTTGACATGTCTTCAATTTCTTTTTCATTCTTCAGGCACTGACTACCAGATAATTTGAAGTGATTCGCCAATGGGGTGCTTACAGGATTAGCATCTTGCATGTTGAATTTTTCAAGAACTTTTCTGATATAGTTCTTTTGAGATATCCATAATTTTCTTGAACCTTTATCCTTGTGAATCTCCATACCTAAAATTTTCTTAGCAGTACCCAAGTCTTTCATGTTAAACTCTTTGCGCAATAAAGCTTTTAACCTTTCAACCTCACACATGCTCTTTGCAGCAATTAACATGTCATCAACATATAGTAACAAGAAAATATAAGAACCATCATCAAGCATCTTAACATATAGGTAGCAATCATACTCACAGCGGGTATAACCAATCTGGATCATATAGGAATCAAGCCTCTTGTACCATTGTCTGGGAGATTGTTTAAGCCTATAGAGTGACTTCTTCAATTTGCAGACAAGATTCTCTGTACTAGGTTTCTTGAACCCCTCTGGTTGTTCCATGAAGATTTCTTCCTCCAAATTCCCATGAAGAAATGCCGTCTTCATATCTAGTTGTTCCAATTCCAGATTCTGATGTGCTACCAAGGCCAGCACTACCCTGATAGAAGTATGCCTGACCACAGGTGAGAAAACCTCATCGTAGTCAATCCCATGCCTTTGTGAATATCCTTTTGCTACCAATCTTGCTTTGAACCGTTCTTCTTCCTTTTCTGATACTGCTTCCTTCTTTCTGAACACTCACTTGCAACCTATCGGTTTCTTTCCCTTTGGAAGTTCTGACAACTCCCAAGTCTTGTTCTTATTCAAGGACTCCATCTCCTCCACCATAGCTTCCATCCACTTGTCCCTTTCAGAGCTATCAATTGCTTCTTGAAAAGTGGAAGGATCCCCGCTACTGATTACTAAACAATAAGAAGCAAGATCCTCGAAACCATACCTGACCAGTGGTCTTATGTTGTGTTTAGGCCGTTCTGATATCACGTTGTGATCTTCTTGATCACTGTTGTAAGGTTGCTTCTCTGGCTGAGACTCCACTTCATCTAGCTCTACCTGTACCATTGATCTATTGCTGTCACTACTGCTTCCATTTTCTTGAGATTCTTCTTCCTTTCTGAAATCTTTTATCATGGACTTCTCGTCAAACACCACATCCCCGCTAATCACCACCTTTTGTGCCACTGGATCCCAAAACTTGTACCCTTTTACTCATTTCTTGGACCCGAGAAAAATACACTTCTTGGATTTTGAATCAAGCTTTGACCTTTCTTCGATAGGAATATGAACATAGGCTGGACACCAGAATATCCTCATCAATGAGTAATCAACTTCTCTCCCTGTCCATACCTCTTCAGCAACTTTCCCATCAAGTGCAACTCTAGGTGATCGGTTAAGAATGTAACAACCCATGTTCACTACTTCAGCCCAGAAGACTTTAGGAAGCCTAGCATTTAGTCTTATGCATCTAGCTATTTCACCAATTGTCCGGTTAAGTCTCTCAGCCATCCCATTCTGTTGAGGTGTCCTTCATACTGTAAAGTGCCTTTTGATACCATGCTCTTCACAAAACTTCAAGAACTCCCCATCCTTGTACTCAGTGCCATTATCAGATCTTAGGCACTTGATCTTCCTTCCAGTCTGGTTTTCCACTTCGGCTTTCCACTTCTTGAACTTTGCAAATGCCTCAGACTTGTTCTTCAAGAAGTAAACCCAAAACTTTCTAGAATAATCATCAATGAAACTCATAAAATACCAAGCTCCACCTTTAGAGACCACTTGCACCGGCCCCCAAATATCAGAGTGTACATAATCCAATATACCCTCTGTCTTATGCGTGGCTGTTTTGAATCGCATCCTACACTGCTTTCCCATGACACAGTATTTGCAGAAATCTAACTTACATGACTTAACTCCAGCTAACAGATTTCTCTTCTACAATTCCCTCATACCACGCTCACTCATATGCCCTAGTCGCATATGCCATAAGAGTGTATCATCCTCCTCAGATTCAGTCACTGCAACAACTCCACCTACAATGGTATTGCCGAGTAGCTTGTAGATATTACCTTCTACTTTCTGCCCCTTCATCACAATCATAGTGCCCTTTAACACCTTCATTAACCCATTCTCAGACTTATAGCAATAGCCATTAGAGTCTAGGGTTCCCAATGAAATTAAATTCTTTTTCAACTTTGGAACATGTCATACCCCTCCTAACGTCCTCACCACATTATCGAACATCTTTATCTTAATTGTTCCTGTTCCAACAACTTTGCAAGTAGCATCGTTGCCCATTAGAACAGAACCACAATTAATCGACTTGTAAGTGTCGAACCAATCTCTGTGAGGAGTCACGTGGAAAGAACATTCCGAATCCAGAACCCAAGAATCGATCAGTCTGTTGGCACTGGATGAAACAGAAAGCATATCTCCATCTGAATCTGAATCTGCTGCCACAATGTTTGCAGATCTTGATGATCCTTCCTTGTCTTTATCCTTGTCTCTTTTCCACTCTGGACAATCTCGCTTAATATGCCCTTTCTTTTGGCATTTAAAGCATTTCACCGTCTTGCCTTTGGATTTGGATCAGCTATGTCCCCTAGCAGAACTGTGATCTCTGTCTTTCTTCCTTCCACGATCTTGATTACCCTTTACCATAAGCCCTTCACCAGAACTTTCTCCCAAATTCTACTTCCGTTGGTAGTAATCCAACAAGGCTCCTGAGATCTCTTCAAATTCTAAAGTCTCTTTCCCCCAAAGCAAGGTTGTAACCAAGTGTTCATAGGATGCTGGGAGGGAGGACAGAAGCATCATCGCCTTGTTTTCATTATCGAATTTTATATCGATCCGCAACAAGTCACTAATGATTTTATTGAACGTGTGGACGTGTTAAGCCAAATCCGCACCCTTTGCCATCTTAAGCTCATACAGTTTTCGCTTAAGATTAAGTTTATTTGTGAGGGATTTGGACATATACTGGCTCTCCAACTTCAACCATATAGCTGCAGTAGACACGTCATCCAAGACATCGTACATAAGCTTGTCCACCAGACATAGTCGAATTGTACTGACCTCCTTCATATCGAGTTCTTCCTATTCGTCATCCGTCATCGTCTCTGGTTTCTTTGCTTTCCCGTACAAAGCCTTCACCAAACCTTGTTGTACCAACAGATCTTTCACCCTTCTTTGCCATAACCAGAAGTTACCAGTTCCGTCGAACTTAACTGCGTCTACCTTGGCAATAGAAGCGTTGATCTCCATTGAATAAATCAACCTGGAGCTCTGATACCAGTTGTTGTGCGTATTGGGTGTAATAAATCTGTTTACACAAGGTTAAAGAAGAGAGAGAGAAGATAATATGACACAAGGAATTTACGTGGTTCGGCAATATGCTTACGTCCACGGGAGGCAACAGAATAATTTTCACTATAACTTTGGAGATTACAACAATGACTTGTAAGCACTCTCACACAAACCCAAACCCCAAATACACCCTTGGTTCTCTCACAAACAAATAGAGAACTTCCTTTTGTATTTAGGCAAATTGCAAGACCTTAACTTCCTATCTCTGGTGCACACACACAGAAGAAGTTATTTTGCTATCTCCCTAGCTCACCCTTGCATGCTTTCATTTGCTCCACACATATTGTATTTATAGGCAAACCTTCAACCAAAATATCATTGTCATGAAACATATTAAGTCAACAACAATGGCTAGCATTTATTGCCAATTGAATCATATATTTCGGCTACCATGTATTTGTTTGCTCAAGTGCCTTCCTAGACCATTCATGAATGCCAAAGAAGTCATACGTTTCGGCTGGAACAAAGAATGATAAATATTGATCAAGTTGGTTTCTTGATGATTCATGAATGTCATGAAGTCATATGTTTCGGCCAAAAGGTGAAGTTTGTAGAACATTTAAGACTTCTATCAAAGAAGTCAATAATTTCGGCCATGAGTCCATGCAATATTTCTTGAAACTTCTTTGCATTTCTTCATGTACAACAATCATGCAATTTCTTGCAACTTCCAAATGGTTTGATGTTTAATTGTCAAGCCACCAATTTTGACAATTCAAGCCATTCTATTTCACAATTCAAGCCATTCTAACACTTTCACATATTTTCTCTATCCTTAAGGATGAAACAAGTACTTCCAAAAATTCTGAAATTCTTTACATTTAGCTTTCTTCCCTTCCACAATTCATAGGGAGTCTTCTTTGTATCAGGTCTGAAATATACCCTGTTAACCAAATGACATGCAGTGTGACTGCTTCTCCCCATAAATTTCTGGTCATATCTTTATTGTGTAACATAGCTCTAGCCATCTCCTAAATGACTATGTTCTTTCTTTCTACTACACCATTTTGTTGAGGAGTAATAGGAGTAGAGAACTCTTGATATATACCAGATCTAGTGCAAAAAGATTTCATGTATGATTTCTTGAATTCTTTACAATAATCACTGCGAGTTTGATCAATCTTCTTGTTCTTCTCATTTTGCAGTCTTGTACATAAAACTTCAATGTGCTTAGGAGCATTTGACTTGGATTTGAGAAGAATGACCCAGGTGTATCTGGTGAAATTATCTACTACAACCATGATGTATCTCTTTCCTCCAATAGATTCGGTTCTAGTTGGACCCATGAGATCTAGATGTAGTAGCTTCAAAGTCTAGATGTAGCTGATGTCTGAGTGTCTAGATGTTTTGCTTTTGTCTGTTTCCCAAACTGACATGATCCACACACAACATTGCTAACCTTACTGAGCTTTGGTATTCCTAACACCGATTCATGCTTAGATACAATTGACAGATATTTGTAGCTCGCATGTCCCATCTTTTGGTGCCATAAGTCTTCATTTGCCTAACGAATACTATTGCACGAAATGTTAGCATCAGGTACCAATCCATAACAATTATCCAAAGTATGGACTCCGCTTATAAATTTCTTTCTAGATTCATTCAAAACGAGACATTTTCCTTTTGAGAATAGCACCATGAAGTCTTGATCATAGATCTGACTTATGCTCAACAAGTTCACTCTCAGACCTTCTACATACAATACATTTGTGATGTCTAGCTGTTCAGGTAGAGTGATGGTTCCCTTCCATTTTATTTGTGATTTGATCCCATCACCAAAAGCGACATTTCCACCTTTCTTGGACTCGAAAACCTTAAAAAGAGAACGGTCTCCAGTCATGTGTCTCGAGCGTCCACTGTTAAGGTACCACAAACATGTGTCCATTACTTTAAACGCTGACTTCATCATAAAGCACACTTCACGCTTGCTTGACAAATTAGTAGGAATGGTTTTCTCTCTCAACTACCATTTGTGAGTGAAACCTTTAATTTTCACCCTTCTCAGATGAACTCCTTTGCACATTTTCATTTTGAGACAGTCTAGTCTCATCTTTGTCACACTGAGAACTTTTTCAATAATCATCAAGATAGCTTTCAAATAACTTTTAGACTTACATTTTCTGAAACACTCAATCAAATAGAGATTAGAAAAGTAAGATGTATTTGAAATAAAAGATCTTTCCATGCTGCTTGTAGCCATGACAATAAGGGTCAATGGATCACACAACAAAGATTAAAACCTAATCAGAGTGTGCCCGCTCTGATACCATATGTGTGGGCAAAATGAATTGACCCCTTGCAAATTAATTAATTACCCAAGTTAATTAATTAGATCAAATTATATGTAATAGCATGGCATCATAAACAAATCTCCAAATTTTCTAAATGCAGCGGAAAATAAATTTGACAAGATAATTTGTTTACGAATGGAGAAAACCACCAAGGCAAAACCCCACCGGAGTGAATTTCAGGTCACCATTTCTAATAATCCACTATTATCAATCACAAGCGATTACAAGTATAAGGAATCTTACGAAACCCTTTAGCATATCCCGAAATACCAACCTATAGTTGAACCCTTACCCCAATACCTAATTGGATTTGTATTGTAGTGGCAATCTTCCAATTCAATGATGCACGAATCTAAGTACATGACTAACACCAGCAATTTGAAGAAGATGTTAGCTGCAAAGTTCTTCAGTTCATCAATGATGAAGATCAGGAAACCCTAGACAAATGCTCTCCTTGTAAGACAGCCTTTTAAAATAAGCCTTATATATGTCTAAGGTTGTGAGAAAAGAAATCCTAGACAAATATTTCAACATGGGCCAAAAATCAGATCCGAAAATTCTGATTTCATAAGTCTCAACAGAAACAGCTTCTGTCGAGCTTCTATCGAGCTTCTATCGAGCTTTAACAGTAAATCTTGATAGAAAGGATTTTGTCGAGACTTCTGTCGAGCTTTAATGAACATCTCTTCTTCACTTGTTTCTTGGTCAGATCATCATGGTTTTAATACTTGATGTGAACGACATGTTTCTTAAAGTCTTAAATCCATCCTAGATCTACTCAATTACAAGTAAAATGCATTTTGTCAGAAGGTTAGCCAATTACATAAAATACATCCCTAAAATTTGGAATTGACCTTTCTTCCAATAAATTAGTTGGAGATAACCCACCTAAACTTGGAAGGATAAACAACATCCATGCATTAAACTTTTCACACAACAATCTCTTTGGACCAATCCCTATAACATTCTTGAAGCTAAAGCTCACAAAGATTTTGGATATTTCCTACAACAATTTGTGTGGTAAAATCCCCCTTGAGTTGACCGAAATGACTTCTTTAGGAACCTTCAATGTGGCACACAACAATTTATCTGGTACAACACCAAACAGAAAAAATCAATTTTGAACTTTTGAGGAAAGTAGTTATAAGGGGACCCCACTCTGGTGTGGTCCTCCATTGCATAACAGTTGCACCAAAATGCAGATCATGAGGTAGAAGAAGGTGGTAGTTTCATGGACATGGGTTTCTTCTACATAAGCTTTGTGGTGGCTTAAATAATAATGTTGTTGGGAATTGTTGCAATTCTCTACATAAATCCTTATTGGTGTAGGGCGTGGTTTAACCTCATTGAGGTGTGCATGACACTTTCCACTCTTTTGTTCGTTTTAAACGTTCATAAATAATTAATAATATAAAATTTAAAAAAAAAAAAAAAAAAAGGAAAAAAAAAGAAGGACGTTTTAAATATTGAGGTTTGCTTATTAGTTGCTTAGTTTGTAACTTTCCATTTCATAGCTAGACGTATTATCAAGCTTGATACTTATCGTGGTAAGTTTGTATGACATTGTTTAGGTCTTAGTTGACCCCTTTTTGGAGCTTTGGAAGTTAGGCTTTTTGTTGATTACAAGTTAAGTGGTTTTTTAATGAATTCTTTTGATAATGGATTTCATGAAATTATTGTATTGTTGCAATTTCTAAAGATGCATATGCTTTTACCTTGACTAGTAATATTTGGGAAATTGATAGAAAATATTATTGACAATGAATAGTTTTAAAGACCTTGAGAATTTTATGGATTTCTTGGTTTTGAATACATATAACTTGTGAGTTTTTGATGCATACTTGAAAAACCAAAACAAAATCAGTCTACATCACACCTTTTTCTCCACCTCTAAGTGGACAATCAGTACAAAGTGGATTTACTGAAATGATGATATCATGGTGATTGGTGAACATATACTTGTTTGGATCACCATAATCAGATCCCTCATATATCCAAAGGATGAAAAAATAACATTTTTTTTCAATAGTTTGGGGGACTAAAAACAATTTTTTGGTAAAATTTAAGTACAAAAAGTAAAACATTATAATAGTTTAGGGATTAAAAACAAAATTTTCAACAGTAAATAAGGATGAAAAATGAACATTTTAAAGTTTAAAAATTTTAAAAAAATTAGAAAAGTTTAGGGATCAAAATATTATATTTTTACTGGCAAAAAAATACAGAATATTAGAAGTTGAACTCAATGGCTAAGAGCCATATGACAATGTTTAGTCTTTAGGCTTAATAACTATTAAAGAGCCAGTGAAACGGCACTGTATGAATCACTGATCACATGTGTTCCTTCTTCAAGTGAGATGACAGGGTTTTGGTCCTCACTTTTGTGTTGCTAATTGGAAACGTCATCGTTCACAAGCCTTTGTTTTAACAAGATCAATTTCCTTTAAAAAAAGTTAAACATAACAACCACCCAATTAGCTTCTGCCACATCATCCCACATAAAAGTTCAAAATTGTAATTTCGTTCACAACTCGGAGTGACTCAGGGCCTGTTTGGTTTTCACATCACTCATATCTCAATTTTCATTACTCAATATTCATTCCCATATCTCATATTTTATTCTCTTTTTCTCTTAACTTGCTCCCAACTTGTTTGGCTTTAGTTTCTACTAAAAATACTCATATTTAATTCAACATAATGGGTCCCACAAGTTTGACCAGTTAGAATGGTAACAATACACAAGTCACAATTCTCCTCCTCATTCTTCCCTCAGCCACCACTGCTCCTCCTCCTTCCCTCGAAAACATGTCAAGTTGTGTCACACTACCAAGATCCTCTTCCACTCCGCCACCTACCGCCACCTACCACCACCTACCACCACCAACAACCACAAAAGCCCACCAATCCCAACCCCTAAACCTAACTCATAGCACCTAACCACCACACAAAACACAACCCTTGTCCCACCTAACTCCGCCTCCTCCACCACGACCTTGGCCAAAAATTCCACTCTGCCTCCTACCACCACTGACAACAACTGCAACCCACAAAAACCCACCAATCACAACCACTAAAAACCCAACTCACAACACCCAACCCCTCACCATCAAAACCCACAACCCACTCCACATCTAACTTGCTTCTTTGTTGATTGGTCTCATGGTGGAGGATCTATTGAGTTGGAGCAATGGAGGTGAACTGGAGGAGATGCAAATCATGTAAGAGCAGAGAGAGAGAGAGACATGTTGGGGGTATTACACAAAGTAATAATGGAAGAACAAGGTTAACACAAAAGACAAACAGAAAATAGATAACTTGGAGGCACAATATTGTTTTCCTTAGACAATATTTGCCCCCCACACTATTGTTGCTAAAGGGTTATCGCAAATTTGTCCCTAGGATACAACCAAGATGCAGTTGGGTTCTACTGATAGCGATTCTAAAGAATAACTACAGGATTTCTTTTGTTTCTTTCTAACTTACTATTTTGTGGAGAGTTAAAATGTTTCCTAAAACTGTTCACAAGGCTATCTCTTCAAACTCTCTAAACAGTCACCTAAAAATTCTATAGAAAATCCTGTTTTACAACTTTCGATCGACCGAAAGTTCCTCTCAATCGATCGAGTGATCTTTTCGATCAATCGAATAGGAATCGAATAGCAATCGAACCATCCAGAGACTCCAGGATTATTTTCCTCATCATTTTGATCGATCGGGCCAAAGATTCGACTGATTGAAGATGCTAAATTTTGAATTTTCACTTAGAAAATTTGAGAACTTGAATTTTCACTTTAACAACTTTATGAAACAATATTCTCCAAACTCAAACAACATTATTACAACATATTCTTTTATATACCTATAAATACAACAAGAGAGAGAGATGAGAGATGAGTGTTCAAGACTAAGAGATAAGAGAGAGAAAGCTTAGGAAAGAAAAATCACTTGTTACTGATAGAGACAACTCAGCCATGTGGGCCCCACTCATTGAATACATTTACAAAATTGCCATTGTAACTCAATTCTCATAATCTGAAAACACAAAAAAGTTGTTTTCAGTTTCTATAACTCTTACTCATTTTTTTAAGTAATGATTTATGAGAATTGAAAACAAAACCTAAACAAAATAGCTAAACCAAACACCCCTTCACTCACCTAGTGCCAAAATCAAGAACCCTAAACAAATAAGCACAAAGAAATTTCAAACAATTAATAGAAGAAATTCGAATGAGTTTCTGTTTTGTTTCAATGGAATGTAGCTTTTGAGTTAGCTAAAAAATTTTGAGCTTGAAACGACATTTCCTTTTTTCGTTGTGAAGAAATTGGGAATTAGGGGATTTAATTGTGGAAAAAGTCTAGATCGCAAAATTTTTCACAACTTCTTGCCATAATTGTGATGTGATAGAGTGTGATTGGTGAAGAAAATATGGTGGGTTCATATGTAAATTAATAATGTTTAACCACATACAGTTTGTCACATCAAAGTTATGACAACAAATTTGTGGAATAATTTGTGGTCTTAAAACTACTCTTTAGTTGTGTTTGAATAGTGTGTGTTAGGCTGTGTTTGTTTCGTGTAAAACATTTTCCGAAAAATACATATTTTCCGAAAATGCTATTTTCCGGAAAAGGAAAATATTTTTAAGTGTTTGGTTGAATTATGAAAATTGTTGTGGAAAATTGAGTTCATGTGTTTGGTTCTATTAGGAAAATGCTATTTTCCTACCATTTTTTCACATTGATTCTGGCAACAACAACAACAACAACAAATTGATTCCGGTGACAACAACACAACAACAACAACAAATTGATTCCTGCGACAACAACAACAATCAAACTTTAAACAAACAAAACTAAGATGGGTCTAGGTCTGGGTCTCGGCAATGGGTCGACTCAGTCACGAAAAAAAAATCAGACCTCACTCTCTCTCCCTTGTCGATCAACCTACCTTCGAATCGCTGTCCATCACGCCGCCGTTGTCCTCTGATCTAAGGCTTTACACCGTCCAATCCGCCGCTGCAGCTTTTCCCACCCATCTCGCCATCGCCGTCTTTTATCTCCACTGGGAATCAGGCCAGTATAATCGGTCCTACCCTCTGCCGCCGACACCAACAACCTCTACCACAGCCACCACGGCCATCACCGGTCTAGGTCGAAGGTCTGGGTCATCGGTTGAAGGTCGAAGGCGATGGATCGAATGCCTGGGTTTGGGTCGAACACTTTAGGCTTTGGGTTCGTGGGTCGCCGGCAAAGGCGAGCTCGAGTGGAGGCGATCAAAGGCGAGATCGAGCGAAGGCGACGAGCTCGAGCGAAGGCGACGCGGTGCTTGGTGTGGATCGGAGCTTGGAGCTTGGAGCTCGTCGGAGAGTAGATCGGAGCTTGGAGCTTGGAGCTCGTCGGTGTGTGGATCGTCGGTGTGAGCTTGGAGCTTGGAGGCAGTTGGTCGAAGAGTGCGTGTGAGAGATGAGAGAGCTGTTTTTCGGAATTTGTTTGAAGTGAAAATGAGAACTGAATTCATTTTCCACCTTCATGTCTCTATTTTACGATCAAAGGGGAAATGAATTACAGTTGACCGAATTTTACAAACCAATCAAACGCACTAATTTTCCGGAAATGCTTTTCCAAAAGTGGTTTGAAGCCAAACCAAACGGAACCTTATTGGGAATTTTGAACTAGGTTTTCTAGGAAAAATTTGAGCTTCAAATTTGGTTTCTTTTTTCCTTTTGCAACTTAAGAATGTGGGAAATATTTGTATTTGATTGCTAAATATCCATCAATGTAAGTTCAATTTTGTTTTTTAGGGTTTTTTGTATTGTTAAAATTTGGAAATTAATACTAGTACAGTAGGGTTTATTTGTTCCTATAGTAATTAGTAATTTTTTCCTAGTAAAGAAGTTAACATTTTCTGGTTTTTTATTTTTTATTTTTTGCTTTTAATTTCCCAGAACCATTTGAGGACATGTTATGGATTATAGTGTTGTTTGGATGTTGGATTCATAAGTAAATAGATTTACATTTTTTTTTGGCAAAAATACACTTTTGGTCCCTACATTTTGGGCCGATTCTCATTTTGGTCCCAATTTTGATTTTGCTACTATTCTAGTCCCTAAAAAACAAAAAATCAATTCTATTTTAGTCTCTGCTGTCAACTCACTAACTCAAAACTCCTACATGGCAAACGGAAGCCCAGTTGGCACTGAAAATCCTGACATGGCTATTAAAATAATATTAAAAAAATACAACATCAGCATCCACATCAACATCCACGTCGGCATCTTATTTTTAAAAATTAATTTATCAATTTTAACAAAATTAAAAAAAATGTAAAAGCAAAATTAAAAATGTAAATTCAAATCATGTTGAAGAACATGAATAAACAAGAACTCAAACCCATATTACAAGAACACAAACCCAAATCACAAGAACATGGTACACAAAGATTTTCTTTTCCAACATTTCTCATATCACAAATTCAACTAAATACATAGAATTTAATCCCAAATATATCTCTAAAACCAGTAAATCAAAACCCAACCAAATTAACAACAAAATAACATATCACCGATCAGACCAACAAAACCCTACCTTTGTGCTTCCACAAATTCCAGCCAAAATCATTAAACCATAAACCATAGATCTCAACAAACCCCAGAGGCAGATTTGCATTTGAAATTGATTTTTTTTTTTTTTTTTAAATCCAAAAAGCCCAAATGTTGCTCATCGTTTTCTTTGCATCAAGACCCCATGGCTTCCATATCAAAACCTCAAATATAACCCACGAATAAGGTCCAAATGTGGCTTCCACGATCAAAACCTCAAATATCAAGACCCCCCACAGATGTTGATATATGCTTGTCATTGGTCAAGGGAGATGCCTAAGAGGTAGACCCATAACCTAAATAACCCAAACAATTGCCTATCAACAACTGGGATTAGGATTGAGAGAGGAAAAGAGCAAGGGTGAGGCAGAGAGAGGTTTGAGAGCCACTGCCTGAGGCTTCGCCGTAGGGACCGACCACCACCTTAACTGATCAGGCTTCACAACATCACAACACACCACCAATCTAGGCTTCATAACAACATAGCACCATGAAATCCTTATTCCCATTGTTGTCGAACCATCGCCACGACAACACGCTCAATCGATCTGAACCCTAAGACGCCACTGCGATCTAAACCCCTTTAGAAACTCCCACCTCGATGAAGACAAAGATAACGAAGTTGACAAACCACTGCAGAAACTCTTCGACCAATGAATAAAATTCTGATTGTAACCTCCACCACCTCCACCTCCACCTCCTCTACTTTCTCCACTTGACCATAAAGGCCTTGCTGATTTGTGAGTATCGAAGGATTAGAGCAAGTGAGATCATGAGGTAGAGATAGAGAAAACCTAACCTTTTGTATTTTTGTGTTTAGTTCAGAAAAAATATAATGCAAGAAAATATGAGAATTGAGAAATTTTAATTTTAATTCAAATAAAATTTTAATTTTCAGTTTAAATTAAAATTAAGAAATTAATTTTTTAAAATAATTTATATGTTGACATGGCATTTTTAAATGCCAAATAAATTTTTATATTATTATTTTAATAGCCACGTCAGCATTTAATGTGTCAACTGGGCACTCTGCCTACCACGTAGGATTTTTCTGTGAGTGAATTAACGGCGAGGACCAAAATAAAATTGATTTTCTGTTTTTATGAACTAAAATAGTAGCAAAATAAAAATTTGGACCAAAATGAGAATTGGCCCAAAATATAGGGACAAAAAGTGTTTTTTTGCCTCTTTTTTTTTTTATTTTTATTTATTTTTTAATGGGAACACTCTTTAAAACAAAGTGACATGGAGGGCTTAAGCTTTTACTGTAAAAGTTTCTGTTTTGAGTCAAAGTGTAGTAACAGTTCTGAGTTTCCTTTGACTTTGGTTTCTGAGTTTGCCAAATTGAAAAGATAAAGATAGAGAGAGAGTTCCTATAGTATCTGTCAAATTACATTTCGTTTTTTTTTTTTTTTTAATTAATTAAGAATTTTAAGAATGATATATCACATCACTCATATCTCAATTTTCATTACTCAATATTCATTCCCATATCTCATATTTTATTCTCTTTTTCTCTTAACTTGCTCCCAACTTGTTTGGCTTTAGTTTCTACTAAAAATACTCATATTTAATTCAACATAATGGGTCCCACAAGTTTGACTAGTTAGAATGGTAACAATACACAAGTCACAATTCTCCTCCTCATTCTTCCCTCAGCCACCACTGCTCCTCCTCCTTCCCTCGAAAACATGTCAAGTTGTGTCACACTACCAAGATCCTCTTCCACTCCGCCACCTACCGCCACCTACCACCACCTACCACCACCAACAACCACAAAAGCCCACCAATCCCAACCCCTAAACCTAACTCATAGCACCTAACCACCACACAAAACACAACCCTTGTCCCACCTAACTCCGCCTCCTCCACCACGACCTTGGCCAAAAATTCCACTCTGCCTCCTACCACCACTGACAACAACTGCAACCCACAAAAACCCACCAATCACCACCCCTAAAAACCCAACTCACAACACCCAACCCTTCACCATCAGAACCCACAACCCACTCCGCATCTAACTTGCTTCTTTGTTGATTGGTCTCATGGTGGAGGATCTATTGAGTTGGAACAATGGAGGTGAACTGGAGAAGATGCAAATCATGTAAGAGCAGAGAGAGAGAGAGAGACATGTTGGGGATATTACACAAAGTAATAATGGAAGAACAAGGTTAACACAAAAGACAAACAGAAAATAGATAACTTGGAGGCACAATATCGTTTTCCTTAGACAATATTTGCCCCCCACACTATTGTTGCTAAATGGTTATCGCAAATTTGTCCCCAGGATACAACCAAGATGCAGTTGGGTTCTACTGATAGTGATTCTAAAGAATAACTACAGGATTTCTTTTGTTTCTCTCTAACTTATTATTTTGTGGAGAGTTAAAATATTTCCTTAAACTATTCACAAGGCTACCTCTTCAAACTCTCTAAACAGTCTCCTAAAAATTCTATAGAAAATCCTGTTTTACAACTTTCAATCGACCGAAAGTTCCTCTCGATTGATCAAGTGATCTTTTCGATTAATCAAATAGGAATCGAATAGCGATCGAACCATCCAGAGACTCTAGGATTATTTTCCTTATCATTTGGATCGATCGGGCCAAAGATTCGATTGATTGAAGATGCTAAATTTTGAATTTTCACTTAGAAAATTTGAGAACTTGAATTTTCACTTTAACAACTTTATGAAACAATATTCTCCATACTCAAACAACATTATTACAACATATTCTTTTATATACCTATATATACAACAAGAGAGAGAGACGAGAGATGAGTGTTCAAGACTAAGAGATAAGAAAGAGAAAGCTTAGGAAAGAGAAATCACTTCTTGCTAATAGAGACAACTCAGCCATGTGGGCCCCACTCATTGAATACATTTACAAAATTGCCATTGTAACTCAATTCTCATAATCTGAAAACACAAAAAAGTTGTTTTCAGTTTCTATAACTCTTACTCATTTTTTTAAGTAATGAGTTATGAGAATTGAAAACAAAACCTAAACAAAATAGCTAAACCAAACACCCCTTCACTCACCTAGTGCCAAAATCAAGAACCCTAAACAAATAAGCACAAAGAAATTTCAAACAATTAATAGAAGAAATTCGAATGAGTTTCCGTTTTGTTTCAATGAAATGTAGCTTTTGAGTTAGCTAAAAAATTTTGAGCTTGAAATGACATTTCCTTTTTTTGTTGTGAAGAAATTGGGAATTAGGGGATTTAATTGTGGAAAAAGTCTAGATCGCAAAATTTTTCACAACTTCTTGCCATAATTGTGATGTGGTAGAGTGTGATTGGTGAAGAAAATATGGTGGGTTCATATGTAAATTAATAATGTTTAACCACTTACAGTCTGTCACATCAAAGTTGTGACAACAAATTTGTGGAATAATTTGTGGTCTTAAAACTACTCTTTAGTTGTGTGTGAATGGTGTGTGTTAGTGGGAATTTTGAACTAGGTTTTCTAGGAAGAATTTGAGCTTCAAATTTGGTTTCTTTTTTCCTTTTGCAACTTAAGAATGTGGGAAATATTTGTATTTGATTGCTAAATATCCATCAATGTAAGTTCAATTTTGTTTTTTTGGGTTTTTTGTATTGTTAAAATTTGGAAATTAATACTAGTACAGTAGGGTTTATTTGTTCCTATAGTAATTAGTAATTTTTTCCTAGTAAAGAAGTTAACATTTTCTGGTTTTTTATTTTTTATTTTTTGCTTTTAATTTCCCAGAACCATTTGAGGACATGTTATGGATTATAGTGTTGTTTGGATGTTGGATTCATAAGTAAATAGATTTACATTTTTTTTGGCAAAAATACACTTTTGGTCCCTACATTTTGGGCCAATTCTCATTTTGGTCCCAATTTTGATTTTGCTACTATTCTAGTCCCTAAAAAACAGAAAATCAATTCTATTTTGGTCTCTGCTGTCAACTCACTAACTCAAAACTCCTACGTGGCAAACGAAAGCCCAGTTGGCACTGAAAATCCTGACATGGCTATTAAAATAATATTAAAAAAATACCACATCAGCTTCCACATCAACATCCACGTCGGCATCTTATTTTTAAAAATTAATTTATCAATTTTAACAAAATTAAAAAAAATGTAAAAACAAAATTAAAAATGTAAATTCAAATCATGTTGAAGAACATGAATAAACAAGAACTCAAACCCAGATTACAAGAACACAAACCCAAATCACAAGAACATGGTACTCAAAGATTTTCTTTTCCAACATTTCTCATATCACAAATTCAACTAAATACATAGAATTTCATCCCAAATATATCTCTAAAACCAGTAAATCAAAACCCAACCAAATCAACAACAAAATAACATATCACCGATCAGACCAACAAAACCCTACCTTTGTGCTTCCACAAATTCCAGCCAAAATCATTAAACCATAAACCATAGATCTCAACAAACCCCAGAGGCAGATCTGCATTTGAAATTGATTTTTTTTTTAAAAAAAAAAAATCCAAAAAGCCCAAATGTTGCTCATCGTTTTCTTTGCATCAAGACCCCATGGCTTCCATATCAAAACCTCAAATATAACCCATGAATAAGGTCCAAATGTGGCTTCCACGATCAAAACCTCAAATATCAAGACCCCCCACAGATGTTGATATATGCTTGTCATTGGTCAAGGGAGATGCCTAAGAGGTAGACCCACAACCTAAATAACCCAAACAATTGCCTATCAACAGCTGGGATTAGGATTAAGAGAGGAAAAGAGCAAGGGTGAGGTAGAGAGAGGTTTGAGAGCCACTACCTGAGGCTTCGCTGTAGGGACCGACCACCACCTTAACTGATCAGGCTTCACAACATCACAACACACCACCAATCTAGGCTTGACAACAACAAAGCACCATGAAATCCTTATTCCCATTGTTGTCAAACCATCGCCACGACAACACGCTCAATCGATCTAAACCCTAAGACGCCACTGCAATCTAAACCCCTTTAGAAACTCCCACCTCGATGAAGACAAAGATAACGAAGTTGACAAACCACTGCAGAAACTCTTCGACCAATGAATAAAATTCTGATTGTAACCTCCACCACCTCCACCTCCACCTCCTCTACTTTCTCCACTTGACCATAAAGGCCTTGCTAATTTGTGAGTATCGAAGGATTAGAGCAAGTGAGATCATGAGGTAGAGATAGAGAAAACCTAACCTTTTGTATTTTTGTGTTTAGTTCAGAAAAAATATAATGCAAGAAAATATGAGAATTGAGAAATTTAAATTTTAATTCAAATAAAATTTTAATTTTCAGTTTAAATTAAAATTAAGAAATTAATTTTTTAAAATAATTTATATGCTGACGTGGCATTTTTAAATGCCAAATAAATTTTTATATTATTATTTTAATAGCCACGTCAGCATTTAATGTGTCAACTGGGCACTCTGCCTACCACGTAGGATTTTTCTGTGAGTGAATTAACAGCAAAGACCAAAATAAAATTGATTTTCTGTTTTTATGGACTAAAATAGTAGCAAAATAAAAATTGGGACCAAAATGAGAATCGGCCCAAAATATAGGGACAAAAAGTGTTTTTTTGCCTCTTTTTATTTTTATTTTTATTTATTTTTTAATGGGAACACTCTTTAAAACAAAGTGACATGAAGGGCTTAAGCTTTTACTGTAAAAGTTTCTGTTTTGAGTCAAAGTGTAGTAACAGTTCTGAGTTTCCTTGGACTTTGGTTTCTGAGAAAATTTGCCAAATTGAAAAGATAAAGATAGAGAGAAAGTTCCTATAGTATCTGTCAAATTACATTTCGTTTTTTTTTTTTAATTAATTAAGAAATTAAGAATGATATAATGTTTCAAAAGCTTGTTTCATTTTCTTTCTGTTGTTTTGTGTGTATATATATATATATATATATATATAAATATATAAATTTTTTTTTTTCTATATATGGAATGACTTGCATTGTGCCATAGGGGTGTGGGAAAATGGATCCTAAACTTAATGACTTACATTGTGCCATAGTGATGCTTGGAATTTCACAATATTTGTTTATTGATGCATGTACATGGAAAAGTTCATTGATACTCCAATTCAATTCTCATTTAGGCAAGTAAAGGGAAGGAATGAAACGCTATGTACCATAAAAGAATTCTGTGGCAAATGCGTTGCTGATTTCCCTTTACAGGTAAACTGGATAATATTTTGGTCTCTTGGGTCAATTTTGTTCCCCTTGATGCAGCACTTTTGAAATATATACTTTTTTTGTTAGGGGACTACAAAATTACAAATGGGAATGAATTTATGTGTAAACAGGAGCTTATTGATGTAGCTGAAGCTAGTGGGCTTTCTTGGTCACTAATTGGCTAAAAAAACCATTTAAACATCTCTTGGCACATTTATCATTTATGATGTCCAACATAAGAAAGTTTTAATTGACATTTTAGACACTAATGATTAACGAGGCATGTCAAACAAAAGATCAGATCTATTGGAGCAATATTTAGGCATGTCCATGTTTAAGACCAACATGAATATAATAAAAATGTCTGCACCCCAAGAAATCCATGTTCTCAATCTCGAAATCACAGGTTGGAATTCACCAAACATCAAAACTCAAAAGATACCGGTTGGAAATCACATGAATTTTTTAATCCAATGACAATTAGCACGATAGGATAACGGGGAATATCATTTATCCATCTGTTGTTATTGGGGAAATATTTGTTATACACACCTTGTCGCACATACATTTTTTAAGATTTACACACATGAAAATTGCACCGAAAATGGGACAAAAAGCAAAAGTCAAAAAACTATTTTGGTTTTTAAACTTTATAAAAAGTTTGTTTTTATCCCTTAATTTTAAAAAGTTCATTTTTCGTCCATAAATTATGTAAAGTTCAACAATTACAAATGTTTTACTTTCTTAAACTTTACTAAAAATTTATTTTTAATTCCTAAACTTTGAAAAAAAGTTAGGGTATGTTTGGTAACTGTTTTTTCTATTTATTTTCTATTTCCAAAAATAAATTCCTATTTTTTGGACTAAAAAACTTGTTTAACAGCCCAACATAGAAAGAAAACAAAAACTATTATCAAAACTTAATTTGTAAAGGAAACTGAAAACAGGCAAATGACTGTTTTCAATTTCTAATTTTCAAAAGTCAATGAAAATACGCATTTAATTTAATGAATCTATCTCATTTAATGAGTTAACATTAGAGTTCAAATCCTAGTAACAACATATTTTAATATTTTCTATTTTTTTCTTCAAAAAACCATCTTTTTAATTTCAAAAATACAAGAAAATTGTTTTTCCTTTATATTCCCCAAAACAAGTTTTTGAAAATAGAAAACAAAAACTGTTACCAGACATAACCTTATATTTTCATCCTTATTTTTAACTTAAGTCTAAATTATTAAAAAAAAAAATTAAGTATGAAAAGAAAGAACTTTTTATAGTTTAAGAACTGAAAAATAAAAATAAAAAAAATAATAAAATAAAATAAAACACACACACACACACACACACTTACTTTTGGTAAAGTTTAGGTGAGTAGTTCTAGTTTTCTAAGATCATAAATTATTTTACAACTTTATATTATAATTTTGTTGTGATAGATTGTGAGTGGTTGTCTATCACTTACATATAAATCTACTATTTTTTCTTCATGACTCACGCTCTTCTATGTCACAATTGTGACAAAGAAGTTGTAAGAAAATTTGTGATACTAGATTTTCTAATTTTAAAGATTAAAATGGTATTTTATCAAATTATAAATGACCACCCAACCAAATCCTACCACATCATCCAACCAAAAAAAAAAAAAAAAGGTCAAAATCATCATTTTGACTCATAACTGACTTTCCCAAAATCAAAAAGAAAAACATGGCGCCATAATTCCACTGATCTTCTTCTTCTAAACAAAAACCCGAAAAAACCATAGAATTTTAAATAATGTCATTGATTTGTTCTTAACAATTAATTATATTAAATTTTCGATTATTCCAAAAGCTATGAAGATTCTCCATGTTAAGTTAACATTGTCCCAATGGTCTAGAAATGATGGATTTAAAAATTTAATCTAATAAATTCATTCCATTGGCAAACTTAAATTCACACAAGTAATGATAGATATTTTTAGTAATAAAATAGAAGCATATGATTTCCAAATTTACGTCATTTTTTTCGTCTCTGATATTACATAAGTCATAGCTCCTACATTTGCAAGCAGTCACTTTATTTAACTTCATGCTATTGGTGGTGGTGGTGATGGAACAGTGTAACCTGCAATGGATATAACAAGAGTTAAGCGAAACATGTATAAACCCAAATTGCGATTCCATAAACGACTAAGTAAAGCAAACCTTTTTTGTTTTTTCTACTTCAGAAAAGTAAAGCAACTCAAGCCATAGATCAAAGAAAATACAAAAGGAATAATTTCATTTTTACCTAAGTCAAAATAAGTTCGAATATGTGTATTTGAATTAACTTATCATCCATTTGTTTATTTCAATTATTTAGTTATCTATATTACCATTTAAAGGGCTTTTAAGCTACTTAAACTGTGAGCTCTGTCTTGAATATTTCAAAATATCCCATCTTTGCCTGCTTATAGGTTTTCAATTAAGGGAGACAAATTTGAAAAATAAAAGCTCACAATTTAAAACCTCTCACTAACCCACTTTCTTAGTAGTTTACAATCTTCTTATCTCTTATTATTTTTGAAATTTAAATAGATGCACCCTATTTTCCTCCTTATCTCTTATCATTTTTTTAAATTTAAACAGCCACACTCTATTTTTTAATGCTAAACATTATAAAAGATGTTAAAAACTTTAAAAAGTTGTACATAACCAAAATAAAAAACTAATCCAAACTTATGCTAATTTACCAACTCATCACCAAACAAAAAACATACACACACACAACATTCATTTCCACTTACCATATGGAATAAAAGGAACACATAAATTGTGGAGAATAGGTTCATATATATGGGAAATGTTAACAAGTATTTACTGGTGCTTGTTAAGGTGCAAAAAGGACAAAAAAAAATGTTAAAAAAAGTCAAAAAAATACACTAAGCAGTACTTATAAAGCTGAAAAAAATGAGATAAAGTTGTGTAAAAAAAACAAAAATATTCCAAAAAAGTTGCTAACTTGCCCGATTAATACAACCCTATATATATATATATATATATATATATATAAAAGAGTTTTAGGAGTTTCTTACTTCCACAGGTGGTCCCAGGGGCCACTGGCCTGCCACAGTACTTTGCTACAAAGATCACTTTGTCCATGTCAATCATCTTCTCAACATCCGCGGTCATGTGCTGGCACAAGCATGGCATGTCCACCTTCTGGATAACACTGCAGCATTGTTGAGATGGGTTCATCTTTGGCATACCCTTTTGAACGTACATAGCACATTGAGCTGCCAAACCCTGCATGTCACCTTGGCAGTCGTCGCCAACAACCATGTTGTTGTTCTTACCGGAGAACAGAATCCCAGTAACGGCGAAGAAAGCCAAGAGCAAGATGTTAGTATTGAAGTACATTGCCATATCTCTCTTACGATATTGTATGTGTGTGTGTGTGTTGGTTGGTTCATTAATGGGGTGGTGAGAATTGGTTTTTATAGGGGTTTTAAGGGAAAGATTAGGATGAAAAACTTAGCTTTTGAGCCTTGAAATTGGGCTAATTTTATGCAGAACCATGCGTTACTTGCGGTTTTGGTGGTGCAAATGGGTTGATATTCATGTGAACAAACTTATTTCTTCACACTAAAATACAGGCAAAAAGCTTACTTGTTTGTTACCTTTTTTTGGAAGTAGGAGCCTTTCGCATGCAATGCATGCATAACGTTAAAACTCTGTGTCGATGATGTGTAAAAAGCTAGCTTAAACTTGTTTGTTTCCTTTTTATTTTTTTTGGACTGAAAAAGAACATGATAGAAACTCCATTATTTTGTAAAAGGAAATGAGGAATATATAAAATTGATATATAAGAAGAATTTATAAGAGGTACAAACATATTTAAAATTTACATCCTTACAGCTAGCTAAGTAATATTACCTGATCTATTTCATTAAAAAAAAAAAAAGTTTGAATAATTTTTTCGGTTCTTATTGTAACAATTGAATCAGGGACTGAAGATTATATATAGGTAACAACTAAATTACCTATATATAGCTAATATATATAGGTAATTTGCTTTTTCCGTTCTTACCTATATAAAGCTAAAGTTTGAGTAATTTGTTTTTTCCGTTCTTATTTGTACTGTTAAAGTCTGACTTGTTTTGTTTTTGGGTTGATGCTTTATTTCAGTTGCTTTGAATGCATGAGGTTCTGATTGTTGATTATTTTGGTACTCACAGTTACCTCTCCTACAATAAAATTTCTGGAGCTGTACCAATTGGACTTGCTAATATTCCTAAATTGATCTACTTGTGAGTTCTCTTTCAAAACTTTTATTTCTATATTTGATTGGTTATTGTTAAGGAGTTGAATTTCATAGAGATGGGAGTATGAGTGCCATATTTGTACCAAATCTGCCTATGAACGCAACTGTTGAACAACTTGAAGCGGTTTTCAACAATTTTGGGCCTATTAAGCATAATGGTATTCAAGTTGGAAGTAGCAAGGTATGGTTCATATTTAACTTGGTTAACTCCATTTAGATTTCTTATTTATAATGATGTTCACATGTTTTTTATTTTGCTATCTTCCATCCAGCAATAGGGGGGACATGTTTTAGTTTTGTGGAATTTGAATTTGCCAGTTTGATGCAAAGTGCTATTGAGGTATTGACTTTTCTGTTTTATATTCTTCGCCACCTAATTTGTTGTTATCTTGTATATTGGGGATTAACCTTTTAATCAACAATAACTTACCTCTCTAAACTACCATTGTACAGTCTAAGCTTCATTACAAAACTTCATCCTCTGTTTTTTGTATGGCTGTCGTGATTAACTTTTCTTACTTTGTGGATAAGTGTCGTACGCATGTTAACTTAATGTTGTGAAGTCAAGTAACTTATGTGTTTTTGTCTCATGGATTCGGTTATTTTATGTGATTAGAGTCTGGAGTCTTTGAGTGCCTGCTGGATGGGCCATGGCTACCTTTTGTGCTGTTTTTTTTTTTTTTTTTTTTTTTTTTTCCCTGGCTCAAGAGTTTTTAACTTTTTAGTAGTTTTATTTTTATTTTAGTTTCTCAGTTAAATTGGAAAATTTGTAACTACATTATTTTTGGAATAATTTTTTTGAAAGGTTTAATTAGTGATATGCTTAATATAATTGTGTACGTGTCTCCTTGTTTTGATCAATTACTTATTGCACAAAATTCTGTGCACTAGCTAATTACACACTTTCTCTGCACAGCTTTCTATAACAAAAGAAGTTTACAAGATAATTAACAAGTTTCAGCTAAAGCTTTAAGAAGTGGTACTATAAGTAGATTAACCTTTTTAACCATTGGTGATATCTCAGTACAATTTATCCTAGTATCTCTTAAATGATCATGATCAATGCATATTCATTATCTTGAACTTGTATAAGCAGATTCAGCATTTTTAGCCATTCTCCTGTCTTTATGTATTTTTTGGAAGTTAATAAAAAAATGATTTAAATTTTTACCTGTTTTTTTTTCCACATTTTACATTGTGTCAAACATTGAAAAATATTTTACACAATATTTTCATGTAGACTGTCAAACACTATAAAATAAAAATATTTTCCTGAAAATATTTTATATGTAAAATATTTTATTTTTATAAATATTTTACATCAAAACAAATATAGCATTAATTATTTAAAAGTAAAAACTTTACGTTTAGTTATTGTAAAGTTTTTTGAGAAGATATTTACTGTAAAGTTGATTGAGTTTGAAAATTTTGACAGGTTTGTTGCTCAAAGTTTTGGTGTGCATTAGACTTATTGAGATTTTGAGGTGTACAGCTCAAATTTTCAATTAGTCTAAAGCAAGGCCCTGTGTGGTCTGTGTGGATTGTAGTGCCGTGCACACTGCGTAGTGTTGGAGTGGGAATCTTGTTTGTTTGTTTGTCCTCCTTTTGTTTATTTATTTGTGATTTGTCCTGACATACTTTTTAATTAATTAATCTTAGTAGTATAATTAATATATTTGTTAGAACATTATTGAAACTTTTATTGGATTTGTAGATTTGGGGAAAAAAACTACAATATTTGACTTTTTTATAAAAATAATTCAAATAATATTAGTTCATTGAACCAGCATCTCAAATTGTGTATGCATATATGTGAGTATCATGTTGTTCAACGTGACGAAATTCAACAAGATTACATTAAATTTGGTCCACACTAGCCTCCTCTTACAACATTCAAAAAACTCCGACAACCAAATCATCATTGTAGCTTTTAAGACTTTCTTTCACAAATTTTTTTAATACTTCACCCCACTTCCCCCACCCTCAATCAATCTCCTGGCCCCATCCCTAAATTGAATTATTAAAAAAGACAAAAGAAAAAATATATATATTTATAAGTTAAGAGATCATGATCACATGTAATCAATCTGACGATCTTATTCTTTTATTATGTAGTTTTAGCCAAATGTTTCTTTTACAATAACTTTTAGGAAAAATTACAAATTACTCCCTTTTAGTTTGGTTTTGTCATAATTTAATAAATATTTGAACTCTCAATTGTTATATTTGGCCTCTCAAAAGTTTGAATTAAAATATAAATTGTTTGGTTTTTTTTTTTTTTCCAAATTATTAGATTTTGTAGTTGTGGATAAAAATATCCCCTTTTGGTATGGCCTAGTACAATCTAGCCTCACAAGTTTTCTCAATTAATTACTACATGTTGACTCCCTAAAGTTTGATTTTTATTTTTAATTTTTTATTTATTTTATATTCAATAGTTACAATAATGAGGAGGAGAGATTCAAATTGTACTTCTCTTAATAAAGAAGAATGTACGATGCTACTAAGTTATGTGATTCTTGACCCTAAAGTTTGGATTGAAATGAAACTATTAGGGATAATTTGGAGAAAACTCTAACAATTTCATTTTAGTCTAAATCTTAGGGATTAAATGTAATATAAATATTTGTGATTTTGTGTTCTAAATTGTGATAGAGCGCAAATCATAGAAAGATGGTACATAATTATCCTTAACTTTTAGTTTCAAGATCATACTTGATTCAAACCTAAAGTAATTATTGAGGCAACTTGTTCACAACTTAGATCAACTAGTCTAATAATTTACTTATTCCATTCCTTTATATAAGTTGTAACAACGATAACTTGCCCTACCCTCCCTTGAAAGTTACCATAGCTTTTGAGTGGAGTTGTGATATGTCTTTGTGTTAGAACCCTTTTCTCTTTCCATTGTGTGTGTGTGTTTGTTTCTCAAAAAAAAAAAAAAAAGGTTGTAACAACGTACGACCAAGTTTGTCACAATATAGTAATCTAATATTTTATTTTCAGTTTTTTCTGATATAAAATGTTTTATGTTGAAAAATGCAAGAAAAATAATATATTTACTAGCAGGCACATTACTTTTTGTTAGCTTTAAAGGACCTACACACTGGAAGAGTGATGAACATTTATGAGTTGATACCTTCTCTAGTTGGAGTTCATATTAATTTCTTTATTTTAAAATTATGTAGATTTATTTCTAAATGTACTCAACATTAAATAGATCTGCTAATATAATATATTTATTAATCAAGAGTCTCGTAATTTAGTAACATTGTCAAATTCTTCCATGCATGAAAGAAAATATAGGCTCAACTATATGGATATGTTGAATAAGATATATGCTTAAATGTTGAACTCTAAAGTCTAAACTACTTACAAATAGCATTGCCTGTTTGTTTGGTTAGGGAGAATTTAATTGTATACGTAACACTTTTGTTTTTCACTTACTTGATGTGAAAATCATAAGTATGATTTAGTCTAAAAAATCGCCCAGAATAAGGCACTTGGTGGAAACTTCAGATTGCCAATACGAACGCAATCATGAGTTTTCGCAAGCAATTACGCTTGCTGACCAATACGAATGCTTAAAAACTCTCCTACGTACTCTTACCTTTTTATTTTCTTAGTTTTCGTTTTTTTTCAAGTATTTGAAGTTTGAAAGGGACTTTTCTCTGTTTCCAGCTCCTCTCTGCCCTATAAATAATAGCCGCATTCTCTTCGTTTGTATCTCACTATATACATTATTAGACAATAGCCATATTATTCATAGAGCTAGCCAATGAGCTTTAAGAAACAATATTGGAATCTCAAAAAGAGAAACAATATATTATTGAAGACATGGCGTTGAGTTAAGAATCAGCAACTTTCTGTCTAAGATTGCAACCAAAAACTGTTGATTATTGCAACCTTAGACAAAAGTTGTTGATTCATACTCAACGCCAAAAGATAAATCCATATCCACAAAGCCATGTTGTTGTCTAGAAAGCGAACATTTCATGCGTGTGCAAGTTAGTGCCTGCAAGACGATTGACATAGACAAAGTGGTCTTTGTACCAAAGTCCTGTGGCAAAGCCACTAGCCCCTGTGGAGGTAAGAAATTCTTTGAGCCATAAAACTCTTTATAAATTAAAAGTCTTTCCTCCATAATTTATGTGTCCCTTTTACTTCATATGGTAATTGGAAAGATCAATATTCTAGTTGGATTAATATCAATAATCCACACATACAATGTCAAGATCCCATATTTCGATAGAAGGTTCCATTGAGCAAACAGCTTTTAGCACCAACCTTTGAAAAAAAAGCATCAGATTTTTTTTGGAGACCCACCAATCCCATCTATTTGACTATTTCCCCGCCACCACCCAAATATCATCTCATATCTCTTTCCTGGCTGGCCAACTAAGCATAAACACAAACACACTCCTCACACCTATCATCTCATATCTCACTCCACCATTGTTTTTCTGACGGGATTCACCCGAAAATACCATATATAGGAAGCTCTTAGGCTCCACTATCTCATTTTTTTTAAGGTAAACTCTTAACGTTTTGGTGGATTTTCATGTTGTGGTTAGATTTCTTTCTAATATGATCTTCTTGGGTGATATCTATGTGACTAAATTTAGGACTTTGATTTTGTGTACTTTTTTGTGAATTGTTGTGGATATTTTTTGAAAAATCATGGCCAGTTGAGGTTTACCGACGGTAAATTGGACTTTGGCCTTCTAATGTGAAATAATTGGTAAATCTAATTTTTATTTCTATTGAGTTTATTTTGGAGCTAGTTGAAAGTTTAGATTTGGCTTGTAATGGTGGATTTTGTGATATATCTTGTTTCATGGGTCTCTATTAGTTATGTTTGGTAAATCTTAAGGGAGCAACTTGTAAAGTATTAGGATTTTATTATAAGAGTGAGTAGGATGGAATACAAGACGTTTTAAATATTTGGGTTTGCTTATTTAGTTGCTTAGTTAGCAACTTTCCATTTCATAGCTAGACGTATTATCAAGCTTGATATTTATCGTGATAGGTTTGTTTGACATTGTTTAGGCCTTAGTTGACCCCTTTTTGAAGCTTTGGAAGTTAGGTTTTTTGCGGATTACAATATAAGTGGCTTTTTAATGAAATTTTTTTAGAAAAATAATCATATTGCATAAAACGTTGGTTTTGGGTAACATATTTTGGAAAATTATTTGTGGAACTATGTTTTCCTAAAAGTGTTATGTTGTGACCCTGCTATATATGAAAAACGTATCATGTTTAATATTGTATATGGGGAAATGTATGAATATTAGGCATGGCAAAAACAATCATCTTTGAATTCTTTTGATAATAGATTTCATGAAATTATTGTATTGTTCAATTTCTAAAGATGCTTTTACCTTGACTAGTAATATTTGGGAAATTGATAGAAAATATTATTGACAATGAATGGTTTTAAAGTCCTTGAGAATTTTATGGATGTCTTGGTTATTGGACAATTTTTTGAAAATACTTGAACTAAACAATGTGTTTTGAATACATTTAACTTGTAAGTTTTTTATGTGATTTTGCCACTATACGATGATATTGGTGATTGCCCCATCTTTGTGACAACTTCTGTGTGACGTGTGATTGCCTTGCTTTTGTAATGTTGTCTTTGTGACGTGTGATTAACTTGTCTTTGTGATGACATCTTTGTGGCTATAAATGATTATCATAGTGGAACTTGCATTTCCCCACCCCTATTAATTATGCTATTTACTGGGTTCTACCTCATCCCATTCTTTCACCAAACTTTTTCAGAGTAGGCAGGAACCCTTTTGTAATAAGTTTTTGTGACTAGCAATAGTTAGACAACTACTGATGGAGGTTGGACTTTTGTGGTAAGGATCCTTAGGTATTGTACATTCTAGAGGATACTTGACGCATTCTTTTGTAACTAATAATAATGATGACTTTTATCCCTAATGGGACAAGTTATTGATATGTAATTATAAATTTTCAGACTTCCATTCTTTTGTGGTCAATGGTCCTTATAATTATTCATAGAACTCTGACTTACTTTGGAAGCACCCTTAACGAAATTGTCATCAAAATTTCTTGATGTTGGTGGAAATTCTTTGGATTGAATTGCAAACAAATTAACAAGTACTTTTGGGTTGTAGTTTCCTCATGCTTTGGACCATTTTTTGGGTTTCAGGCATGACACTTCGAGTGTAAAATATGTTGCTATAAGACCATCGTTTATGAGGTGAATGATTAACTTCATCCAAAAGAAATCTAATGGTTAAGAAAAAAAAAATTATATGCTGCATTGTTTGCAATAGTTTTCTCTTAGGATCAATCATATTATTTTTATAATTTATTAGAACAAGTATTGGGAAACATTTTCAAAGATTTCTGAAATTCTTTTTTGTGCCCAAAGCAAGGGCTGTCAAGAAGTCTGAATTAGATATAATTGAGTCCAGAACAGATTAAATAACTGGAATTCAAATTCAAATCTATATTTGATACCCCCAACCAAGTTCAGATTAAAAAGAGAAACAGTATTGTGGCATGGGATTTAGGGTCCATTTGGATACAACTTATTGTTGCTGAAAATTGCTGAAAACATTGTAACAAAATAATTTTTAAATATGTGAATAGTATCGTGGGACCTATTTTTAATATTTTTTAATGGGTAAAAAGTGCATGAACAGTGCGTGAACAGTGCACAGTAATTTTTGTCCCACAAAGTCAACAAAAGCTGGCGAAAAAAAAAAAAGGCAGAAACGCAACGCAACTAACCACGCTATTCAAACCCTCCCTTAGACTTCTTCTTATACCATGCACGTACTTGTGTAATTAGTAACTACAGAACAGCAAAAGGAGATGAGATTTGAATCTGCCCAAGTCTAAATACAAACATTGGGTATGAATTTTTATCTAGTTTGAATCCTGGCCAACCCCATTGAATGCGATAGCTGTTTGTTTATTAGAATAGGAGGAATTAGGAAGACAAAGTAAATGAAATACAAGAGTGAAATTCATCAGTTCTTTTGGATGAACATGCATACTTGAAAAACAAAAGCAAAATCAGTCTACATCACGCCTTTTTCTCCACCTCTAAGTGGACAATCAGTACAAAGTGGATTTGCTGAAATGATGATGTCATGGTGATTAGTGAACATATACTTGTTTGGATCACCATAATCAAATCCCTCATATATCCAAAGGATGAAAAAATAACTTTCTTTTTCAATAGTTTGGGGGACTAAAAACAAATTTTTGGTAAAATTTAAGTGCAAAAAGTAAAACATTATAATAGTTTAGGGATTAAAAAAAAAATTGTCAACAGTAAATAAGGATGAAAAATGAACATTTTAAAGTTTAAAATTTTTTAAAAAATTAGAAAAGTTTAGGGATCAAAATTATATTTTTACTGATAAAAAAAATACAGAATATTAGAAGTTGAACTCAATGGCTAAGAGCCATATGACAACATTTAGTCTTTAGGCTTAACAACTGTTAATGAGCCAGTGAAACAGCACTATAGGAATCACTGATCACATGTGTTCCTTCTTCAAGTGAGATGACAGGGTTTTGGTCCTCACTTTTGTGTTGTTGATTGGAAACGTTTTCGTTCACAAGCCTTTGTTTTAACAAGATCAATTTCCTTTTCAAAAAAAAAATATATATAAACATAACAACCACCCAATCAGCTTCTGCCACATCATCCCACATAAAAGTTCAAAATTGTAATTTCGTTCACAACTCGGAGTGACTCAGGGCCTGTTTGGTTCTCATATCACTCATATCTCACTTCTCATATCTCAATTTTCATTACTCAATACTGATTCCCATATCTCATATTTTATTCTCTTTTTCTCTTAACTTGCTCCCAACGTGTTTGGCTTTAGTTTTCTACTAAAAGTACTCATTTTTAACTCAACATAATGGGTCCCACAAGTTTGACTAGTCAAAATGGTAACAATAGACAAGTCACAATTCTCCTCCTCCCCTCAGCCACCATTACTCATCCTCCTTCCCTCAAAAACATGTCAAGCTATGTCACACTGCCAAGATCCTCTTCCACTCCACCACCTACCACCACCAACAACCATTGCAACCCACAAAAACCCACCAATCCCAACCCCCTTAAAAACCCAACTTATAGCACCCAACCACCACACAAAGCACAACCCTTGTCCCACTTGACTCTGCCTCCTCCACCACAACCTTGGCCAAAAATTCCACTCTACCTCCTACCACCACTGACACAACTGCAACCCATAAAAACCCACCAATCCCAACCCCTAAAAACCCAACTCACAGTACCCAACCCCTTACCATTGGAACCCACAACCCACTCTGCATCTAACTTGCTTCTTTGTTAATCAGTCTCATGCTAGAGGATTTGTTGAGTTGGAGCGATGGAGGTGAACTGGAGGAGATGCAAATCACGTAAGAGCAGAGAGAGAGAGAGAGATGTTGGGGATATTATACAAAGTAATAATGGAAGAATAAGGTTAATACAAAAGACAAATAAAAAATGGATAACTTGGAGGCATAATATCATTTTTCTTACATAATATTTGTCCCCCACACTATTGTTGCTAAAGGGTTATCGCAAATTTGTCCCCAAGATACAATCAAGATGTTAGGTTCTACAGATAGCAATTCTAGAAAATGACCACAGGATTTCTTGTGTTTCTCTCTAACTTACTATTTTGTAGAGAATTAAAATGTTTCATAAAACCATTCACAAGGCTTGAATCCTCTTCAAACTCTCTGAACAGTCACCTGAAAATTTTGTAGAAAATCTTGTTTTACGACTTTTGATCGGTCGAAAGTTCCTCTCGATCAATCAAGTGATCTTTTCAATCGATCGAACAAGAATCAAATAGCAATCGAACCATCCAAAGACTCCATGATTATTTGCCTCATCATTTCGATCGATCAGGCCAAATATTCGACCAATCGAAAATGATGAATTTCGAATTTTCACTTAGAAAATTCTAGAACTTGAATTTTCACTTTAAAGACTTTATGAAACAATATTCTCCAAACTCAAACAACATTATTACAACCTATCCTTGTATATACCTATATATACAACAAGAGAGAGAGATAAGAGAGATGAGAGTGTTCTAGACTAAGAGATAAGAGGGAGAAAGCTTAGGAATGAGAAATCGTTTGTTGTTGATAGAGACAACTCAGCCATGTAGGCCCCACTCATTTATTATGTTTACAAAATTTCCATTGTAACTCAATTCTCATAATCTGAAAACACAAAAAGGTTGTTTTCAATTTCTATAACTCTAACTCATTTTCTTGAGTAATGAGTTATGAGAATTGAAAACAAAAACTAAACAAAACAGCTAAACCAAACATCCCTTCACTCACCTAGCACCAAAATCAAGAACCCTAAACAAATAAGCACATAGAAATTTCAAACAATTAATCGAAGAAATTCAAATGAGTTTACGTTTTTTTTTTTTTTTTTTTTCCATGGAATGTAGCTTTTGAGTTAGCTAAAAAATGTTAAGCTTGAAACTACATTTCCTTTTTCGTTGCAAAGAAATTTAGAATTAGGGGATTTAATTGTGGAAAAAGTCTAGATCACAAATTTTTTCACAACTTCTTGCCATAATTGTGATGTGGTAGAGTGTGATTGGTGAAGAAAATATTATGGGTTCATGTGTAAATAATATTTAACCACATACAGTCTATCACATCAGAGTTGTGACAAAAAAGTTGTGGAATAATTTGTAGTCCTGGAACTACTCTTTAATTGTGTGTGAACAGTGTGTGTTAGTGGGAATTTTGAACTGGGTTTTCTAGGAAAAATTTGAACTTCAAATTTGGTTTCTTTTTTCTTTTTGCAACTTAAGAATGTGAGAAATATTTGTTTTTGATTGGTGAATATCCATCAATGTAAGTTCAATTTTGTTTTTTTATGTTGTGTTTGTGGGTTTTTTGAATTGGTAAAATTTGGAAATTAATACCAGTACAGTAGGGTTTATTTGTTCCTAGTAATTAGTAAGTTTTTCCTGGTAAAGAAGTTAACATTTGCAGGTTTTTTTATTTATTTCTTTATTTTTTTGCTTTTAATTTCCCAGAACCATTTGAGGGCATGTTATGGATTATAGTGTTGGTCAGGATGTTGGATTCATAAGTAAATAGATTTACATTTTTTTTTTTTGGCAAAAATACACTTTTGGTCCCTACATTTTGGGCCTATTCTCATTTTGCTACTATTCTAGTCCCTAAAAATAGAAAATCAATTCTATTTTGGTTTCTACTGTCAACTCACTAACTGAAAACTCCTACGAGGCAGACAGAAGCCTAGTTGGCATAGAAAATACTGATGTGACTATTAAAATAATATTAAAAAAATACCACATCAACATCCATGTTAGCATCTTATTTTGAAAAATTAATTTATCAATTTTAACAAAATTAAAAAAATGTAAAAACAAAATTAAAAATGTAAAAACACATAAATTCAAATCATGTTGAAGAACATGAATAAACAAGAACATAAACCTAGGTTACAAGAACACAAACCCAGATCACAAGAACATAGTACTCAAAGATTTTCTTTTCCAATATTTCTCATATCACAAATTCAACTAAATACATAGAATTTCATCCCAAACATATCTCTAAAACCAGTAAATCAAAACCCAACCAAATCAACAACAAAACATCTAAATCATCCAAAATCAACAACAAAACAGCATATCACCGATCAGACCAACAAAGCCAAACCTCTATGCTTCCATAAATTCCAACCAAATTCATCAAACCACAAACCACAGATCTCAACAAACCCCAAAGGCAGATCTGCATTTGAAATTGATTTTTTTTTTTTTAAAAAAAATCCAAAAAACCCAAATGTTGCTCATTGTTTTCTTCACATCAAGACCCCATGGCTTCCATGATCAAAACCTCAAATATAACCCATGAATAAGGTACAAATGTGGCTTCCATGATCAAAACCTCAAATATCAAGACCCCCATAGATGTTGATATGCTCGTCGTTGGTCGAGGAAGAAGCCTAAGAGGTAGACCCACAACCCAAATCACCCTAACAACCGCCTATCAAAGGTTGGGATTGGGCCTAAGAGAGGAAAAGAGCAAGGGTGAGGTAGAGAGTGGTTTGAGAGCCATTGCCTGAGGCTTCACCATAGGGACCAACCACCACCTTAACTAATCTAGGATTCACAACACACCCACCAATCTAGGCTTCACAACAACATAGCACCATCAAATCATTATTCCCATTGTTGTCGAACCAACGCCATGATAACACACACAACCTGTAACGCCCCAACCCACTTAAATAAATAAAAAAATAAATAAAAGGGATTAGATTTTTAAGGAGCCAAACGTGACCCACCTACCTCTTATTTCCCCACCACACACCACACACTCACAAATATCCCTCCTTATTTGGCCGGTCAACCAAGGGTCTTTCACATCTTTCTTTTCTTTTCATTTTCCTCACAAACACTCCTCTCTCACACTCCCTTTCTCTCCCGCCGGTACCACTCCTCACCACTTCCACCACCATTTTTTGACAAGATCACCGGAAAACTCCAAAGGAAAAAGGTAAAGCTCACATATCTCTATTATTTGAGGTAAAAAAATTCTAATATTTTTGGTGGGTTTATATGTTTTTGCTAGAGGCTTTCCTTATCTAAGCTTTGATAATGATACGCATGTGATTTATGAGTTTTAGAAATGATATTCATGTGTTTATATGTATGAGTTTTGTGTTGGTGGAATTATTTGATGGGTGGGTTTATAGTTTTTACAATGGTGGCTATCTAAGTGGTGAAGATTGGGGGTTTTGGCTCTTTAATGTGAGATAAAAGTTGAATATAATTTTTATTGAGTTATTTGAAGCTATTAAAAGATTTAAATGGTTTGTGTTGGAGAATATTGTGATTTTGGTTTCATGAGTCTCTTGATGATGTTGTGTAAATCTTATGAAAGCTACTCATAAATTGTTAAGATTTTAGTATTAGGGAGACGATATTGAATGGGTTAATTTTATAAATTGGAGCCTATGCCTTGTGAATGAATTGGTTGAGAAAGTTTGGAAGTGGAAAATATTATTTGTGAAGCTAAATACTAGGCTTGCCTAATTAAGTACTTATTTGGCAATTCCTAATTTGTAGCTAAATACAATTTCAAGTTTATGCTTATTGGGATAGGTTTGCTTGATATTTTTAGGTTCTAGCTAATCTCCTTTGGAACTTGAAGGATTAGGCTTCTTGCGGGTTGCAAGGTAAGTAACTTTTAATGGGATTTTTGGAAGATAACCATATTGCATAAACATTATTTTTGGGTCAAACACATTTTGGAAAATTATTTGTGGGATTATGTTTTCTTAAAATGTATTGTGTTATGACCTTATTGTATATGACTATTTATGAAACATGCATCATATTTGGTAATGCGAATGGGGAAATGCATGATTTGTTAGATTGGAAATGATAAGCATCTTTTATAAAATTCTTGGGAATGGATTTTATGGATTTATTGCATTATTTGCAAATTCTAAAGATGTTTTATTTTGACTTATGATAGTTGGGAAATTGACAGAAAATCTTATTGACAAGAAATGATTTTGGAAAATTTGAGAACCTCGTGTTGTATTGGATACTTAAAAGGTTTTTGTGAAACTACTTGGAAATAAATTGTGTTTTGAATTCTTGTAATCTATGAGCTCTTCATGTTTTTACCCTTGAGTTATGACATGTGATTATCCAGTGATTACCTAGCTAGATACTATAGTCTGTGTGACATTGGTATCTTAGCACCCGTCTTTGTACTGGTTATGAGTTCCGATTTTGTGTCGGCAAATGAGTTCTAGCTTTGTATCAGTAATTGTCATGTGGCCTTGGGTTAGATTTTTTGGTTTGGAAAGAGTTGTTATTGTTCACAACGTATAGTATGTAGTTTCATGTTGAGATATTTTGAGAAAATTATAGTATGTAGTTTCATGAGAGCATTTTGAGAAGTTTTGTGCCATGTCATTTTATTAATTCTTGTCATATTATTTTTGGAAATGGTTTTGTAGAAATTATTTGGAAATTCCCTAATTAAAACATGATTTGTAAATTGTTATCATCATGAAATTGCATTTCCCCCACTCCCATTAATTATGCTACTTACTAAGCTCTGTTTCATTTCATTATTTTACAAACTTTTTCAGAGTAGGCAACTATGAGATAGCTTTTTGGTGGCTAGCAGTAGTTAGACTAACTATTGATGGAGGCTGACTTTTGTGATGAAGATAATTGATAATGTATAACTTAGAGTAGGCTTAACTCAATTCTTTTGTATCTAATAGTGGTTATGCCTTTATTTCCACTAATGGAACAAGTTGATGATATGTAATTATTTATTCAGACCTCTATTCTTTTGTGACCATTGGTCATTGTATTTATTGCATAGAGCTCTGACTTAATTTGAGAGTGTTGATGCTCATTTTGGAAGCCCTGCAGTAAGAAGTAGCCCAACAATATGGGCAGAGAAGAGTTAGTGGATTGATAGAAAAACCATTAAACCCGAATGGCAAAAACAATAGATCATAAGCCCATAAAGTAAATAAATGGGCCTTGAGGAAAACAAATGGGCATAAAGAAGCCCAGAAAGAGAAGTAGTAAACCCACGAGCATTATGTGATGTAGAAAAGTAAGATTGGGCCATAACAAGCCTGAGGTAATAAAGTAAGAAAGTAAAGGATTGATGAAAAGCCCATAAACCCCAAGGATGAAGGATACGGCAATTGAGTCAAGGAAGCTCCAAAGAGTTAGTAAAAGCCCATGGGAATACAGAATTAGAAAATAGACCAAAGATGCCCAAGGAAAGCAAATGGGCCAAGGATGCCCAAGAAGAAAGAAGTGGGACAAAGGAGCCCACAAGCAATGTAATGGGCCAAGAAAGCCCAAAGTAGCATGAGTATAAATCCGATGACCATGCTGGGTCATTGTAACCTATTGAAAGAAGAATATGCAGCTGGCCTAAAAAAGACCCAGCAAACATGGGTCAAATAACACCACAGCAGAAATGGCAGAGTGGCAAGGTAGGAATGGTAGTAAGATTACAGAAGGAGCAAAGAGTGGGCTAAAGAAAGGAAAACCCACAATCAAGCAAGGCCCAGCCCTTGAAAGGAGCAAGCCAATAAAGAATCAGAAAACAGTTCACGCTATAAGAGGTCAAGGATGAGCAACATAATGCACAGATGAACCTCTATGCCATGGCAAACGCATGAGCAGTAGACAAGCTTTGGACGTACACGGAAGTGGAGCACACGCAAGGTCCAAGCACCACCAACCTGTACCCAGCCAATACAGGAGTGGTGGGTCATGGGTCAAAAGTAAAAGAGGGTATGGTCTAGCGGTGGAGAGAAGGGAAGCCTATTTTGGGGTTCCCACTCAGATTCTTTTGGGAAAGATGTCTTGTTGGGATGACATACCACCCAAAAGAAGGAAGGATGAGTTGGAACCGTTAGGTGCATGCCATGAGGGATAGCAAGAAAGAATACCTACACTATGATGGAGAAGAATGCCACTATGAACAAGCAAACAAAACAATCTTCTTTCCTTGGTAATGGGGAGTGACACAGCCAGCATAGGTAAGTGGTGGTGGCTGGTAGCTGACAAACCAATGGGTGGTAGGGAAAAACACCCTAAACCAGACAAAAATAGTTAAAAGCTAAAATGGTAAAAACCAGTCACGGCAGGTAGTATATAAAGGGTCCTTGCTGTGCACAGTAAGATCATCACAACAGTAGCAATCACTAGGAGAGAATCACAGCACCACCATCACCATAACACTACACAAGTAAGCACTAAGAAAGAAACAAAAGGAGGGAGAAAAGAATCAAAATAACAAAACGGAGAGAAAAGAGAAAGAAGAGAAATAGAGAGTGTAGAATGGCAGGCATGCACCAATAGGTTAATCCCTTCTCTCCCTCTAAAAGCGTACCCTCCATTGAGGATAAAGAATTCATTTGGGCACAAGCTATTCAGGCCTGTTCCCTCAAAGTTGATAATTTCTAAAGTAGGATCCTCCTGCAAGGTTATCCATGTTGAGGAAGTGGTTCCCTCCTTGGCCTTAGTCCCGCAACACAACTGAACATGGCAGACTAATCTTTTCATTCTTTGATTTTATCGCTTACTGCTATTGTTTCTTCTCTTGTCTTTGCAATTTCACCTATAATATGTTTCTTGTTGCTATATCGTTCTTTTCCTTATTTTAATTAAGGATCTCTTACTTGTTTTTACCTGACAGTAAACGTATTTCCTTCATCATTGTTTTATCGCATTTATTTGCCGTAACTCTCTTGTAATAGTTTCATTTTGTCTAACAGCAAGTGTATTGCTTTTGTTATTGTCATACTGTATGTGTTTGCCAAAACTCTTCTGTAGTAGCTTTGCTTGCCATGGGCATGTGACCAGAGTTTTGACAAACGAGGCATAGTTTGTGCACAAGCTAGACTAAGGTGAGTTGCAATTGGACTGATCTCAACTCTCTTATCCTGAATACTTGGGTCTCAGTACAATAAAAGGCAGTTCAGCCCAAAATCACAAAAGGCCCACCACAGGGAGTATATTTAATAGAATTATTATGATAACTCTTAATGTTGGTACTTGATATGATTTTATTTGGATTGGATTTCCAAAAAGAACAAAATCTATAGGTACCTTTGAGATGTTTTTCTCATGCTTTAGACCCTTTTGGGTTTGGGGCGTGACACAATCGATCGGAACCCTAAGATGCCACTGCAATCTAAAACCCTTCAAAAACTCCCACCTCGACGCAGACAAAGATAACGAAGTCGACAAACCACTGCAGAAACTCTTCGACTAGTGAATAAAATTTTGATCGTAACCTCCACCACCTCCACCTCCTCTACTTTCTCCACTTGACCATAAAGGCTTTGCCGATTTGTGAGTATCGAAGGATTAGAGAGAGTGAGATCGTGAGGTAGAGATAGAGAAAACCAAACCTTTTGTATTTTTGTGTTTAGTTTAGAAAAAATATAATGCAAGAAAATTATTTTTGTGTTAAATTAAAATTAAGAAATTAATTTTTTTTTTAATAATTTATATGCTAATGTGGCATTTTTAGATGCCAAATAATTTTTTTTATTATTTTAATATCCACATCAGCATTTAATGTGTCAACTGGGCACTCCATCTGCCACGTAGGAGTTTTCTGTTAGTGAGTTAACGGCATAGATCAAAATATAATTGATTTTCAATTTTTAGGGACTAGAATAGTAGCAAAATCAAAATTGGGACCAAAATGAGAATTGGCCCAAAATGTAGGGACTAAAAGTATATTTTTGCCTCTTTTTTTAATTATTTAAATTTTTTTATGGGAACCCTCTTTAAAACAAAGTGACATGAAGGGCTTAAGCTTTTACTGTAGAAGTTTCTGTTTTGAGTCAAAGTGTAGTAACAGTTCTGAGTTTCCTTTGACTTTGGTTTCTGAGAAAATTTGCCAAATTATTGAAAAGGTAAAGATAGAGAGAAAGTTCCTATAGTGTCTGTCCAATTACATTTTGTTTTTTGTTTATTTGTTTTTAATTATGAACTTTAAGAATCATATAATGTTTCAAAATCTTGTTTCATTTCCTTTCTGTTGTTTTGTGTGTATAATACACACACACACACACACATATATATATATATATATATTTTTTTTTTTTTCTATATATGGAATGACTTGCATTGTACCATAGGGGTGTGGGAAAATGGATCCTAAAACTTAATGACTTACATTGTGCCATTGTGATGCTTGGAATTTCACAATTTTTGTTTATTGATGTACATGGAAAAGTTCATTGATACTCCAATTCAATTCTCATTTAGGCAAGTAAAGGGAAGGAATGAAACGCTATGTACCACAAAAGAATTCTGTGGCAAATGCGTTGTTGATTTCCCTTTACAAGTAAACTGGATAATATTTTGGTCTCTTGGGTCAATTTTGTCCCCCTTGATGCAGAACTTTTGAAATATATACTTTTTTTGTTAGGGGGACTACAAATGGGAATGAATTTATGTGTAAACAGGAGCTTATTGATGCAGCTGAAGCTAGTGGGCTTTCTTGGTCGCCAATTGGCTAATAAAAAAACCATTTAAACGTCGCTTGGCACATTTATGATGTCCAACATAAGAAAATTTTAATTGACATTTTAGACACTAATGATTAATGAGGCATGTCAAAAAAAAGATCAGATGTATTGGAGCAATATTTAGGCATGTCAAAGTTTAAGACCAACATGACTATAATAAAAGGGCAAGGCTTAGGTACAGTACTTAGGTGATGTTCCTTACGTTTTCCTTTTAAAATTTTGNAAAAAAAAAAAAACTTTTAAAGTTTAAGAAATAAGAAGAAAAAAAAAAAAAAACCTTTTGGTAAAGTTTAAGTGAGTAGTTTTAGTTTTATAGGATCACAAATTATTTCACAACTTTAAATCATAACTTTGATGTGGTAGATTGTGAGTGGTTATTTATCACTTACATATAAACTTACCATTTTTTCTTCATGACTCACGCTCTACCATGTCACAAATGTGACAAAGAAGTTGTAAGAAAATTTGTGATACCAGATTTTCTCATTTTAAGGATTAAAATGGTATTTTATCAAAATGTAAATGACCACCCAACCAGATCCTACCACATCATCCAACCAAAAGAAAAAAAAAGAAAGTCAAAATCGTCATTTTGACTCATAACTGACTCTCCCAAAATCAAAAAGAAAAACATGGCGCCATAATTCCACTCTTCTTCTTCTAAACAAAAACCCTAAAAAACCAAAGACTTCTAAATAATGTCATTGATTTGTTCATAACAATTAATTATATTAAATTTTCGATTATTCCAAAGCTATGAAGATTCCCCATGTTAAGTTAACATTGTCCCAATGGTCAGGTAATGCTGGATTTAAAAATTTAATCTAACAGATTCATTCCATTGGCAAACTTAAATTCACACAAGTAATGAGAGATATTTTTAGTAATAAAATATAGAAGCATATGATTTCCGAATTTATGTCATTTTTTCATCTCTGATATTACATAAGTCATAGCTCCTAAATTTGCCAGCAGTCACTTTATTTAACTTCGTGCTATTGGTGGTGGTGATGGAACAGTGTAACCTGCAATGGATATAACAAGAGTTAAGCAAAACATGTATAAACCCAAATTTCGATTCCATAAACGAATAAGTAAAGTAACCCTTTTTCGTTTTTTTCTACTCCAGAAAAGTAAAGCAACTCAAGCCATAGATCAAAGAAAATACAAAAGGAATAATTTCATTTTTACCTAAGTCAAAATAAGTTCGAATATGTGTATTTGAATTAACTTATTATCTATTTGTTTATTTCAATTATTTAGTTATCTATACTATTATTTAAAAGACTTTTAAGCTACATAAGCTGTGAACTCTGTCTTGAATATTTTAAAATATCCCCTCTTTGCTTGCTTATAGGTTTTCAATTAAAGGAGACAAATTTGTAAAATAAAAGCTCACAATTTAAAACCTCTTACTAACCCACGTTGTTAGTAGTTTACAATCTTCTTATCTCTTATTATTTTTGAAATTTAAACAGATACACCCTATTTTCCTCCTTATCTCTTATCATTTTTTTAAATTTAAGTAGCCACGCTCTATTTTTTTAATGCTAAACTATGATATACTAATCCCAAAAAAATAAAAATAAAAAACATTATAAAAGATGTTAAAAACTTTAAAAAGTTGTACATAACCAAATAACCAAAATAAAAAACTAATCCAAACTTATGCTAATTTACCAACTCATCACCAAGCAAAAAACATATACACACAACATTCATTTCCAATTACCATATGGAATAAAAGGAACACATAAATTGTGGAGAATAGGTTCATATATATATATATATATATATCTATATATGAGAAATGATAACAAGTACCGACCGATGCTTATTAAGGTGCAAAAAAGACAAAAAAAATGTTAAGAAAAGTCAAAAAAATACACCAAATAGAACTTATAAAGCTGAAAAATAATAAAAATAAAGTTGTAAAAAAAAAATTGTCAAAAAAATTTCAAAAAAGTTATTAATTTACTGTGCCCATTAATACAACCCTCTCTCTCTCTCTCTCTCTCTCTCTCTCTCTCTCTCTCTCTCTCTCTCTCTCTCTCTATATATATATATATATATATATATAGAGAGTTTTAGGAGTTTCTTACTTCCACAGGTGGTCCCAGGGGCCACTGGCCTGCCACAGGTGAGCGATGGTTTTTATAGTAGTTTTGAGGGAAAGATTAAGATGAAAAACTTAGCTTTTGAGCCTTGAAATTGGGCTCATCATTTTATGCAGAACCATGCGTTACTTGCGGCTTTGGCGGTGCAAATGGGTTGATTTCATGTGAACAAACTTATTTCTTCACACTAAAATACAAGCAAAAAGCTTACTTGTTTGTTACCTTTGTTTGAAGTAGAAGCCTTTCGCACGCAATGCATGCATAACGTTCAAACTCTCTGTCGATGATGTGTAAAAAGCTAGCTTAAACTTGTTTGTTTCCTTTTTATTTTTTTGGACTGAAAAAGAACATGATAGAAACTCATTATTTTGTAAAAGGAAATGAGGAATATATAAAATTGATGTATAAGAAGAATTTATAAGAGGTACAAACATATTTAAAATTTACATCCTTACAGCTAGCTAAGTAATATTACCCGATCTATTTCATTAAAAAAAAAAAAGGTTTGAATAATTTTTTCCGTTCTTATTGTAACAATTGAATCAGGGACTGAAGAGTATATATAGGTAACAACTAAATTACCTATATATAGCTAATATATATAGGTTTTTTTTTTTTCGTTCTTACCTATATTTAGCTAAGGTTTGAGTAATTTCACTAATTTGTTTTCCGTTCTTATTTGTACTGTTAAAGTCTAACTTGTTTTGTTTTTTGTTTTGTTTGGGTTGATGCTTTACTTCAATTGCTTTGAATGCATGATTATTTAATTATTTGAAAGTAAAGACTTTACAGTTAGTTATTGTAAAGTTTTTTGAGAAGACATTTAATGTAAAGTTGATTAAGTTTGAAGGTTTTGACTGGTTTGTTGCTGAAAGTATTGTTGTGCATTAGACTTATTGAGATTTTGAGGTGTACAGCTCAAATTTTCAATAAGTCTAAAGCACGGCCCTATGTGGTCCGTGTGGATTGTAGTGCCGTGCACACTGCGTAGTGTTGGACTTGGAGTGGGTATCTTGTTTGTTTGTTTGTTTGTCCTCCTTTTGTTTATTTATTTGTGATTTGTCCTGACATACTTTATAATTAATTAATCTTAGTAGTATAATTAATACTTTTGTTAGAACATTATTGAAACTTTTATTGGATTTGTAGATTTGGGGAAAAATAACTACAATATTTGACTTTTTTTATAAAAATAATTCAAATAATATTAGTTCATTGAACCAGCATCTCAAATTGCATATGCATATATATATAGTATCATGTTGTTCAACGTGACGAAATTCAACAAGATTACATTAGATTTGGTCCATACTAACCTCCTCTTACAACATTCAAAAAAAATCAGACAAACAAATCATCATTGTAGCTTTTAAGACTCTTTCTTTCATAAATTTTTTTAATACTTCACCCCCCTTCCCCCACCCTCAATCAATCTCCTGGTCCCGTCCCTGAATTGAATTATTAAAAAAGACAAAAGAAAAATAATATATTTATAAGTTATGAGATCACGATCACATGTAATAGATCTGACGATCTTATTCTATTATTATGTAGTTTTTGCCAAATGTTTCTTTTACAATAACTTTTAGGAAAATTTACAAATTATACCCTTTTAGTTTGGGTTTATCATAATTTAATAAATATTTGAACTTTTAATTGTTATATTTGACCTCTCAAAAGTTAGAATTAAAATATAAATTGTTTGGGTTTTTTCCAAATTATTAGATTTTGTAGTTGTGGATAAAAATTTCCCCTTTTGGTATGGCCTAATACAATCTAGCCTCACAAGTTTTCTCAATTAATTACTACATGTTGACTCCCTAAAGTTTGATTATATATATATATATATATTCAATAGTTACAATAATGAAGAGGAGAGATTCAAATCGTACTTCTCTTAATAAAGAAGAATGTGCTATGCTACTAAGTTACATGATTCTTGACCCTAAAGTTTGGATTGAAATGAAACTGTTAGGGATAATTTGGAGAAAACTCTAACAATTTCATTTTAGTCTAAATCTTAGGGATCAAATGTAATATAAATATTTGTGATTTTGTGTTCTAAATTGTGATAGAGCTCAAATCATAGAAAGATGGTACGCAATTATCCTTAACTTTTGCTTTCAAGATCATACTTGTTTTAAACCTAAAGTAATTATTAAGGAAACTTGTTCTCAACTTAGATCAACCTGTAACACCCCATAATTTTAAATAAATTTATTTCATATGCATAAATTAAAGAGGAGTCCCATAATTAAATGAATTTAATTGATTTTGGGCCTAAGATATTAAAAATAAGATATATACTATGGTATATGAAGCCCAAGTAAGGTAGCATAAGTAAATATATAGACCTTGATAAACTTTTAAAAACCCTAGCCTTTTACCTCTGGTTCCTTTTGTTTCAGCCCAGGGGCGGAGCCAAGGGGGGGTGAGGGGGGGCAACTGCCCCCCCTGACCTCTAAAAAAACTCCTTTACTATTGGATATTTAGATTTTTTTTGTCCCCCTACAAAGATAAAAGCACAACATGTTAGTGAGTAAGAGAGGAAGGGTTTTAGTTTATTTACAAATTTTACCCTCGGCTGGTGGCTGTGCTTTGTTTTTTGGTCCAGAAACAGAGTGTTTTTTAAGTCAGCCAAATTTTCATTAGGTGAGGGTGAGGACTAGAGAGAGGGTTTTGTTAGATGATATTTCTCTGAGGTTAATGAATTTAGTTTAAGTTAATATGTCCAACACTCGTAATGCCAGTAATCAAGGAGTACACCATATGTCAGTTCAAAGTTAACATGCAATGGGATGATTGTGGCCACGTTGAAATGGTTCTTACTAATTCATATATTTATTGTAGCATTATTTTTAAGTTAACAGTGAAGTGAAAATTTTCAAATTAAAAAAAACACTATTGTCTATTATCTATTAAAAAAGTAAAAATGTTATATATATATATATATATATGAGATAATAGATACATAAAAATTGACTCACTATGCTTGATATTTCACAATAATTGAAATTGATTTTTCTCATATCACTACATTTCTTAAGTCTTTTTATTATTAAAATAATAATCTTCTACCATACTAAGTTTAAAATTTCTCACCACTTCAGCTCAAAGTAGTTATACAACTTTTCAAATATATTGTTATATTTTCCCCCTACAAAGATAAAAGCATAACATGTTAGTGAGTAAGAGAGGAAGGGTTTTAGTTTATTTACAAATTTTACCCTCGGCTGGTGGCTGTGCTCTGTTTTTTGGTCCAGAAACAGAGTGTTTTTTAAGTCAGCCAAATTTTCATTAGGTGAGGGTGAGGACTAGAGAGAGGGTTTTGTTAGATGATATTCCTCTGAGGTTAATGAATTTAGTTTTAAGTTAATATGTCCAACACTCGTAATGCCAGTAATCAAGGAGTACACCATATGTCAGTTCAAAGTTAACATGCAATGGGATGAATGTGGCCACGTTGAAATGGTTCTTACTAATTCATATATTATTGTAGCATTATTTTTAAGTTAATAGTGAAGTGAAAATTTTCAGATTAAAAAAAACACTATTGTCTATTATCTATTAAAAAATTAAAAATGTCTTTTATATATAAAAGATAATAGATACATAAAAATTGACTCACTATGCTTGATATTTCACAATAATTGAAATTGATTTTTCTCATATCACTACATTTCTTAAGTCTTTTTATTATTAAAATAATAATCTTCTACCATACTAAGTTTAAAATTTCTCACCACTTCAGCTCAAAGTAGTTATACAACTTTTCAAATATATTGTTATATTTTTTACACTTTTTCATTGAGTTAATCACACAGTTTATTTTGAGTACATTTACTAATTTCTTGAATTGTAAATAAATACATTGATTAATGTCTTCAATTAAATTTTATTTAATATGAATGGATTATATTTATTTATTATTTAGTTATTTATTTATTTTTATCGATGCAAACTAATATTTTTTAGATTAATTTTGTTTTCAATCTTATCTTGTAACCTTGCCCCCCCTAAACTAAAATCTTGGCTCCGCCACTGTTTCAGCCGCAACACTTGATTAAGATTTTCTTTTCTTCTATGCAACTGTGCATGGAAACCTGCAGGTATGATTTTCTCATGCTCTAAATTTAAGAAGTTTGAATATTTAATAGCTAGCAATTGTCATGAACCTAGACTATCATTATATTAATAGAAAAAGGGCTCCTATAATTGTTATTATATTAGATTAGGAATGGTTAATTTGGCTATATGTCAGGAAAGGGTACTCCACATGCTTCGAAATCGTACCTAATAGAGTAATAAGCTTAGACCTTATCAATTCAACTTTGTCACCATGTGAAAGGAAAAAGGTTGCTTTATGGTTGATGTTTATCTTCTTATCATCCTTCTACTGATGTGGATTTAGCTCTAAATTATTGTAGAAGTGACGTGGATTCAGCTCTAAATTATTGTAGAAGGCAGCAATGCTTTTCAAGCGTAGAATATCTTGTTAGCCCCTATAACGTAGGAATAAGAACTTATATATTATTTAAGTTAACCAATTAGCAAGGGAGTATACTATTGAGGATCCAAAAAGAAAGCTCCTTAGCAAGGGAGTGCACTTTTAGTTTCCAAAAGAGCCACCCTTAAGAAAGGGGATGAAAAAGGGGTTCCAGTTCTAAAGGGGACATCACAACCTTGTCAACGAGGCATAAATGTTGACTACGAGAAAAGTCTAGGAAATTGTTCATATGATGGTATTGATATATATATATATATATATTATGATGGCTCACAATATAAAGATATTTTTTTTATATGAAATATTTGATGATAAAATGTTGATGAGTTATAAGTTATGAATTTGTTGTAAGAATTATTTATTGGAAATGTTTGTTCCCACACCCCAATGTTAGTGAATTTCACTTATTGAGTTATCCCACCCCCTTTTAGTCTCCCTTACAGATACATTAGAGGGATCATTGGAGTAGAGATTCTTAAAGGACAACAGTTACAAATTATATTATGAAACTGAGGATTTCATTATTATTTTTATGGTATTGAATATTGTACTGAAGAATTATTTTGAGGATATTTTATTTTTGGTGGAATTAGAGTTTTGACAATTGTGATGAGAGTTTAGGTTATTGGTTACATTTATTTAATATTTTTATAGATTATTTAGATTGAATAGACATTTATTATTTATGATTTTGGGGCGTTTCACAACTATGGCCAGTTTAATAATTTACTCATTTCATTCCTTTATGTAAGTTGTAACAATGACAAAGTTTGTCACAATATAATAGTAATCTAATTTATTTTTTCAGTTTTTTCTCATATAAAATGTTTTATGTTGAAAAATGCAAGAAAAATAATATATTTGTTAGCAGGGCACATTACTTTTTGTTAGCTTTAAAGGGCCTACACACGGGAAGAGTGATGATACATATATGAGTGATACCTTCTCTAGTTGGAGTTGATATAAATTTTCTTTATTTTAAATTTATGTAGATTTACTTCTAAATGTACTCGACATTAAATAGATCAGTTGTGCTAAGATAATATATTTATTAGTCAAGAGTCTCCTAATTTAGTTACATCATCAAATTCTTTCATGCATGAAAGAAAATATAGGCTCAACTATATGGAGATGTGAATAAGATATATGCTTAAATGTTGAACTCTAAACTACTTACAAATAGCATTGCCTGTTTGATTTGGTTAGGGAGAATTTAATTATATACGTAATACTTTTGTTTTTCACTTACTTGATGTGAAAATCATAAGTTTGATTTAGTCTGAAAAATGGCCCAGAGTAAGGCACTTCGTGGAAACTTCACAGATTGCCAATACAATCGCAATCATGAGTGTGCGCAACCAATCACGCTTGTCACCAATACGAATACTTAAAAACTCTCCTACTCTACCTTTTTATTTTCTTAGTCTTCGTTTTTTTCCAAGTATTTGAAGTTTGAAATGGACTTTTCTCTGTTTCCAGCTCCTCTCTGCCCTATAAATAATAGCCGCATTCTCTTCGTTTGTCTCTCGCTATATACATTATTAGACAATATCCATATTATTCATAGAGCTAGCCAATGAGCTTTAAGAAACAATATTGGAATCTCAAAAAGAGAAACAATATATTATTGAAGACATGGCGTTGAGTTAAGAATCAGCAACTCTGTCTAAGATTGCAACCAAAAACTGTTGATTATTGCAATCTTAGACAAAAGTTGTTGATTCATACTCAACGCCAAAAGATAAATCCATATCCACAATGCTATGTTGTTGTCTATTAAGCGAACATTTCATGCGCGTGCAAGTTAGCGCCTGCAAGACGATTGACATAGACAAAGTGGTCTTTGTACCAAAGTCCTGTGGCAAAGCCACTAGCCCCTGTGGCTCATATCTCTCTCTCTTGGCTGGCCTACTAAGCATAAACACAAACACACTCCTCACACCTCTCTCTCACTCTCTCGCCGGTGCTCACTCCACCATTGTTTTTCTGACGGGATTCACTCGAAAACACCATATATAGGAAGCTCTTAGGCGCCACTATCTTTTTTTTTAAGGTAATCTTAACGTTTTGGTGGATTTTCATGTTGTGGTTAGATTTCTTTCTAATATGAGCTTCTTGGGTGATATCTATGTGATTAAATTTAGGATTTTGATTTTGTGTATTTTTTTGTGAATGGTTGTGGATATTTTTTTTGAAAAATGATGGCCAGTTGAGGTTTGCCGATGGTAAATTTGACTTTGGCCTTTAATGTGAAATAATTGGTAAATCTAATTTTTATTTCTATTGAGTTTAATTTGGAGCTAGTTGAAAGTTTAGATTTGGCTTGTAATGGTGGATTTTGTGATTATCTTGTTTCATGAGTCTCTATGTTTCATGGATCTGTATTAGTTATGTTCGGTAAATCTTAAGGGAGCAACTTATAAAGTATTAGGACTTTGTTATAAAAGGAGTGAGTAGGATGGAATCCAAGAATTTAAATATTTAGGTTTGCTTATTTAGTTGCTTAGTTAGTAACTTTCCATTTCATAGCTAGACGTATTATCAAGCTTGATACTTATCATGATAGATTTGCTTGACATTGTTTAGGTCTTAGTTGACCCCTTTTTGAAGCTTTGGAAGTAAGGTTTTTTGCAGATTACAAGATAAATGGCTTCTTAATGAGAATTTTTTTATAAAAATAATCATATTGCATAAAACTTTGGTTTTTGGTAATATATTTTAGAAAGTTATTTGTGGAATTATGTTTTTCTAAAAGGTGTCGTGTTGTGAGCCTACTATATATGATTATATATGAAAAACACATCATGTTTAATATTGCGTATGAGAAAATGCATGAATATTTGGCATGACAAAGACAAGCATCTTTAAATTCTTTTGATAATAGATTTCATGAAATTATTATATTGTTGCAATTTCTAAAGATGCTTTTACCTTGACTAGTAATATTTGGGAAATTAGTAGAAAATATTATTGACAATGAACAGTTTTAAAGACCTTGAAAATTTTATGGATGTCTTGGTTATTGGACAATTTTATCAAAATACTAGAAGTAAACTATGTGTTTTGAATACTTGTGAGCTTTTGATATGATTTTTCCATTGTACAATGATATTGGTGATTGCCCCATCTTTGTGACAGCTTTTGTGTGTTGTGTAACGTCTTCTTTGTGATGTGTGATTAACTTATCTTTATGATGACGTCTTTGTGGCTTTAGTCATCATAATGGAACTTGCATTTCTCCCACCCCTATTAATTATGCTATTTACTGGGCTATATCTCATCCCATTCTTTTACCAACTTTTTTAGAGTAGGCAGCGACTTTTGTAATAGGTTTTTGTGGCCGACAATAGTTAGACAACTACTAATGGAGGTTGGACTTTTGTGGCAATGATTCTTAGGTTTTGTACATTCTAGAGGATACTTGACACATTCTTTTGTAACTAAAAGTAGTGAGGACTTTTATCCCTAATGGGACAAGTTATTGATGTCTAATTATAATTTTTAGGCTTCCATTCTTTTGTGGTCAGTGGTTCTCATAATTATTCATTGAACTTTGACTTACTTTGGAAGCACTCTTAACGAAATTGTTATCAAAATTTCTTGATGTTGGTGGAAATTCTTTGGATTGAATTGTAAAAAAATTTACAAGTACTTTTGGGTTGTAGTTTCCACAAGCTTTGGACCTTTTTTGGAGTTTGGAGTGTGACACTTCCAGTGTAAAATATGTTGCTATAAGACCATCGTTTATGATGTGAATGATTAACTTCATCCAAAAGAAAGCTAATGTTAAGGGAAAAAAAAAATGATATGCTGCATTGTTTGTAATAGTTTTCTCTTCGGATCAGTCATATTATTTTTATAATTTATTAGAACAAGTATTGGGAAACATTTTCGAAGATTTCTGAAATTCTTTTTTTTGTGCCCTATGTAAGGGCTGTCAAGAAGCCTGGAATCTGGATTAGATATAATTTAGTCCAAAACTGATTAAATATATAACTGGAATTAAAACACATTTCTATATTTGATGGACCCAACCAAGTTCGGATTAAAAAAAGAAACAATAGTGTGGCATGGGATTTGGAGACTTCTTATTATACCATGCAAATACTTGTGTAATTAGTAATTACAGAACAGCGAAAAGAGATGAGATTTGAATCTGCTCAAGTCTAAATACAAACATTGGATATGAATTATTATCGAATTTGAATCCTGACCAACCCCATTGAACGCGATAGCTATGTGTTTATTAGAATAGGAAGGAATTAGCAAAACAAAGTAGATGAAATACAAGAGTGAAATTCAAGTGCATCAGTGCCTTTGGATGAGCATGCATGCTTGAAAAAACAAAAGCAAAATCAGTCTACATCACACCTTTTTCTCCACCTTTAAGTGGACAATCAGTGCAAAGTGGGTTTGCTGAAATGATGATATCATGATGATTGGTGAACATAATACTTGTTTGGATCACCATAATCAGATTTCTCACATATATAAAAGGATTAAAAAAAAAAAAAAACTTTTTCATAAATTTGGGAACCAAACACAAACTTTTGATAAAATTTAAAAATATAAAATAAACATTATAATAGTTTAAAGATGCACTAAAAATGAACTTTCAATAGTAAGTAAGGATAAAAATGGACTTTTAAAAGTTTAGAAATAAAAAACAAAATTTTAGAAAAGTTTAGGGATCAAAATTGCAATTTTTCTGACAAAAGAAAATATAGAATATGGGAAGCTGAACTCAATGGCTAAGAGGCATACGACAACGTTTAGTCTTTAGGCTTAATAACTTGAAATGAGCTAGTGAAACGGCACCGAATGAATCAGTGATCACACGTGTGACTAACACGTTCGTTTTTTAAGTGAGAAGATAGCATTTTGGTCTACACTTTTGTGTTGCCGATTGGAAACGTCGTCATTCACAAGTCTTTGTTTTAACAAGATCTATTTCCTTTTAAAAGTAATAAACATAACAACCACCCAATTTGCTTGTAATAATGATTCCTCCTCTTTTCATTTAATGAATAAAAGTCAAAGTCTTCTCATCAAAAAAAAAAAAAAAAAAAAAAACTTCTACTACATCATCCCACATAAAAGGTCAAAATCATCATTTCATTCACAACTCAGAGTGACTCACTCACCTGGCACCAAAATCAAGAACCCTAAACAAATAAGCCCACAGAAATTCCAAACAATCAATGAAAGAAATTCGAATGAGTTTCTGTCTTGTTTCCAGGGAATGTAACTTTCTAGTTAGCTGGAAAATGTTGAGCTTGAAATGACATTTCCTATTTTTGTTGTGAAGAAATTGAGAATTGAGGGATTTAATAGTGGAAAAAGTGGAGACAACAAAATTTTTCACAACTTCTTGTTACAATTATGATGTGACAGATTGCGATTAGTGAAGAAAAATGATGGGTCTATGTGCAAGTAATGTTTAACCATTCACAGTTTGCTACATCAGAATTGTGATAAAAAAATTGTAGAATAATTTGTGGTCCTAGAACTACTTTTTAATTGTGTGAGAACGGTGTGTGTTAGTGAGAATTCTAAACTGGTTTTCTAGGAAAAGTTTGCTTCAAATTTGGTTTCTTTTTTCTTTTTGCAACTTAAGAATGTGGGAAATATTTGTTTTTGATTGCTGAATATCCATCAATGTAAAGTCAATTTTGTTTTTTTTTTTTTGGGTTGTGTTTGTGGGTTTTTTTGTATTTGTAAAATTTGAAAATTAATACCAGTACAGTAGGGTTTATTTGTTCCTATAGAAATTAGTAAGTTTTTCCAGGCAAAGAATAAATTTCGCAGTTTTTTTATTTTTTGCTTTTAATTTCCCAGAACCATTTGAGGACATGTTATGGATTATGGTGTTGGTCAGGATGTTGGATTGACATGAAGGGCTTGAGGTTTATGAAAGGGCTTGAGTTTTTACTGTAAAAGTTTCTATTTTGAGTCAATATTCTGAGTTTCCTTTGACTTTGGTCTCTGACCAAAATTGCCAAATGAAAAAAGTAAAGATAGGAAGAAATTCGCCCACTTAATTTTTTATTTTTTTAATTATAAAAATTATGAACTTTAAGAATGATATAATGTTTCAAAAGCTTGTTTCATTTTCTTTCTGTTATTTTATGTGTATAATATATATATATATATTTTTTTTTTTCTATGGAATGACTTGCATTGTGCCATAGGGGTGTGGGAAAATGGATCCTAAAACTTATGGAATGACTTACATTGTGCCATAGTGATGCTCGGAATTTCACAATTTTTGTTTATTGATGTACATGGAAAAGTTCATTGATCCTCCAATTCAATTATCATTTAGGCAAGAAAAGGGAAGGAATGAAACGCTATGTACCACAAAAGAATTCTGTGGCATATGCATTGTTGATTTCCCTTTACAGGTAAACTGGATAATATTTTGGTTTCTTGGGTCTATTTTGTTCCCCTAGATGCAGAATTTTTTAAATATATAATTTTTTGGTTAGGGGGACTACAAATGGGAATGAATTTATGTGTAAACAAGAGCTTATTTATGCAGCTGAAGCTAGTGGGCTTTCTTGGTCGCCAATTGGCTAAAAAAACCATTTAAACATCTCTTGGCCCATTTATGATGTCCAACATCAGAAAGTTTTAATTGACATTTTAGACACTAATGGCTAATGAGGCATGTCCAACAAAAGGTCAGATGTATTGGAGCCATATTTAGGCATGTCCGTTTTTAAGACCAATTTGACTATAAACAAAAATGTCTGCACTCGAAGAAAGCTATGTTCTCTATCTGGAAATCACAGGTTGGAATTCACCAAGCATCAAAACTCAAAAGACACTGGTTGGAATTCACCTGAATTTTTTGATCTAATGACAATTGGCTCAATGGGATAACAGGGAACATGATTTATCCATTTGTTGTTGTTGGGGAAATGCTTGTTACACACAGCTCGTTGCACATACATTTTTTAAGATTTACACATGAAAAAAATTGCACTGAAAATGGGACAAAGAAAAGTAAAAAACAAAGAGTAATATACTATTTTTGTCTCTAAATTTTACAAAATAATTGTTTTTATCCTTTAATTTTAAAAAGTTTATTTTTTGTCCCTAAATGATGTAAAGTTCATTTTTTTGTAAACAATTACAAATGTTTTACTTTCTTAAACTTTACCCAAAATTTATTTTTTGTCTCTAAACTTTGAAAGAAAGTTACATTTTCATTCTTATTTTTGTCTTAAGTTTAAATTATTAAAAAAAAACTCATTACAAAGTTTAAGCATGAAATAAAAAGAACTTTTTTAAGTTTAAGAACTGAAAACAATCTTTTGGTAAAGTTTAGAGGAGTAGTTCTAGCCTTCTAAGAGCACAAATTATTTTATAACTTTAATGTGACAGATTGTAAGTGATTGTCTATTACTTACATATAGATTTACAATTTTTTCTTCACTACTTATGCTCTTTTACACAATTGTAGCAAAGAAGTAAGAGAAGTTGTAGTATTAAATTTTCTCATTTTAAGGGTTGAAATAGAATTTTACCTAAAAATAATCGACCACCCAACCAGCTCCTGCCACATCATCCAACGAAAAAAAGAGAAGAAGGTCAAAATCGTCATTTTGACTCACAACTCTCCCAAAATCAAAAAGAAAAACATGGCGCCATAAATTCCACTCTTCTTCTTCAATACAAAAACCCTAAAAAACCAACCAATTTCCCCAAATTCTCTCTCTCGCACAAATTCAATCAATCAGTCGATCAAAAGAAATTCGAAAATGGAGAATCAAGATAGGCGCGTGTTGTGCTTAGAAAATTCGGAGCTGGCGGCGTACCTATTGAGCAAAAGGCAAGAACTCGCCGATAAACCCAAAGGGATCACGGAGAACGTCGACGCTACACTCTCCAAAGCTTACTCCAATATCTGCAACTCCAAAACCCATATCCAAACCCTCAAAGACTTGTCTCAAGTCAAGTACGCTTTCTCTCTCTCTCTCTCTCTCTCTCTCTCTCTCTCTCTCTCTCTCCACTTCCACGAAAGTTTTGATCTTGAAATCGCATTTTCTTTTTCTGTGAGTAAATTGAGAATTTGGGGATTTATTTATTTATTTTTGTGTGGGTAAATTAAGAATTGTTGTTGTTGTTGTTGTTGTTGTGCGTACACATTCATGGGAATTTGTATTGGGTTTTCTAAGAAAATTTTGATATTGAAATTCGGTTTGTATAAGCTGTTGGAAAACTGTGTTTTGCGTTTAAAAAAGCTATGAGGAGTTGTGGTTGTAAAACAGAGTTTTGGGTTTTAAAAACGCTCTTTTAAGCTCCCAAAACGGCTAACCAAACAGACCCAAGAATGTGGAAAATATTTGTTTTTGATTGCTGAATAGTTAGTTTTTCCTGGCAAAGAAGTTAACTTTTGCAGGTGTTTTTTTTTTTTTTTTTTTCCCATATCCAAACCCTCAAAGACTTGTCTCAAGTCAAGTACGCTTTCTCTCTCTCTCTCTCTCTCTCTCTCTCTCTCTCTCTCTCTCTCCACTTCCACGAAAGTTTTGATCTTGAAATCGCATTTTCTTTTTCTGTGAGTAAATTGAGAATTTGGGGATTTATGTTTTATTTATTTATTTTTTTTGTGTGGGTAAATTAAGAATTGTTGTTGTTGTTGTTGTGTGTACACTTTCATGGGAATTTGTAATGGGTTTTCTAAGAAAATTTTGATATTGAAATTCGGTTTGTATAAGCGGTTGGAAAACTGTGTTTTAAGTTTAAAACAGAGTTTTGGGTTTTAAAAATGCTCTTTTAAGCTCCCAAAATGGCTAACCAAACGGACCCAAGAATGTGGAAAATATTTGTTTTTGATTGCTGAATAGTTAGTTTTTCCAGGCAAAGAAGTTAACTTTTGCAGGTGTGTTTTTTTTTTTTTTTGCTTTCAATTTCCGAGGACTAATTAAAGACACATTATGGATTATAGTGTTGATGAGGATGTTGGATTGATGTTGGAATGTAGCTCTTGAGTTTCCAGGGAAGTTCTGTGCTTGAAATGGCATTTCCTTTTTTGTTTCCTGTTGTGAGTAAAGTGAGAATTGGGGGATTTAATTTGATAAGGCTGTGATTGTATTCAACGGTATTGGGTTTAATTTGTATTGGGTTTTCTAGAAAAAAAGACTTTTTAAGTTTGAAATTTTGGTTTCTTTTGCTTCAAATGAAATTCTGTTTGTTTCCACTGAATGTAGCTCTCGAGTTTACCGGAAAGTTCTGAGCTTGAAATGGCATTGTTTTAGGTGAATAAATTGAGAATTGGGGGATTTAATTTGATAAGGTTGTGTTTGAAATGGCATTTTCTTTTTTCTCTCTTCTTTAAAATGAGAAAATGAGAGGAGTTGCGGTTGAGTTTAAAATGAGAAAATGAGAAAATTTGATAAGGTTGTGTTTGAAATGTGTTTTGAGTTTAAAATGAGAGGAGTTGTGGTTGCAAAACAGAGTTTTGGGTTTTAAAAACGCTCTTTTAAGCTTCCAAAATGCATAACAAAATAGACCTAAGAATGTGGATTTTTATTTTTTATTTTTTATTTTTATTTTTTGTTTTTTAATTGCTGAATGGTGAGTTTTTCCTTGCAAAGAAGTTAACTATTGCAGATGTTTTTTTTTTTTTTTTTTTTTTTTTTTTTTTGCTTTCAATTTCCGAGGACTAATTAAAGACACATTATGGATTATAGTGTTGATGAGGATGTTGGATTGATGTTGGAATGTAGCTCTTGAGTTTCCAGGGAAGTTCTGTGCTTGAAATGGCATTTCCTTTTTTGTTTCCTGTTGTGAGTAGAGTGAAAATTGGGGGATTTAATTTGATAAGGCCGTGATTGTATTCAACTGTATTGGGTTTAATTTGTATTGGGTTTTCTAGAAAAAAGACTTTAAGTTTGAAATTTTGGTTTCTTTTGCTTCAAATGAAATTCTGTTTGTTTCCACTGAATGTAGCTCTTGAGTTTCCCAGAAAGTTCTGAGCTTGAAATGGCATTGTTTTAGGTGAATAAATTGAGAATTGGGGGATTTAATTTGATAAGGTTGTGTTTGAAATGGCATTTTCTTTTTTCTCTCTTCTTTAAAATGCGAAAATAAGAGGAGTTGCGGTTGAGTTTGAAATGTGTTTTGAGTTTAAAATGAGAGGAGTTGCAGTTGCAAAATAGAGTTTTGGGTTTTAAAAATGCTCTTTTAAGCGTCCAAAATGCATAACAAAACGGACCCAAGAATGTGGAATTTTTTTTTTTTGCTGAATAGTGAGTTTTTCCTGGCGAAGAAGTTAACTATTGCAGATGTTTTTTAAAAAAAAAAAAAAAAAATTCCTAGACCCAATTGAAGACACATTATGAATTATAGTGTTGATCAGAGTGTTGGATTCATAAGTATATAGAATGAATTTCTGTTTGTTTGTACACAGAATGTAGATCTCAAGTTTCTAGGAAAGTTTGCGCTTGATTTCCTTTTTTTTTTTTTTTTTGGTTGCTGTTGTGAGTAAAGTGAGAATTGGGGGATTTAGTTTGTTTTTTGGTGTGCATTCATGACAATTTGTATTGGGTTTTCTAGAAAAACTTAAGTTTGAATTTGGTTTCTTTTGCTTGAAATGAATTTCTGTTTGTTTCCGCTGAATGTAGCTCTCGAGTTTTCCAGGAAAGTTCTGATCTTGAAATGGCATTTCTTTAGGTGAGTAAATTGAGAATTGGGGGATTTAATTTGATAAGGTTGTGTTTCTGTTTGAAGTTTGTGTGTGTGTATTCGTGGAAAGTTTGTATTGGCTTTTCTAGGAAAATTTTATGCTTGATTTTTTCTTTTTATTCATTTGGGTAAAATTGAGAATTGGGGATTTAATTTGTTAATACTGTGTTTGTTTTTGAATGCCCAAATCATGCTGTCATGGGAATTTGTATTAAGTTTTATAGGAAAAATTTTAGCTTGACTTCGGTTTCTTTTTTTCTTTGGGTAAATTAAGAATGTGGGAATTATTTGTTTTTGATTGCTCAATATCAAGCAATGGAAATTAAGTAAAATTTTCTTTATTGAGTACAAATTTGGGAAATTAATGGCAGTAAGGTTTCTTTTTTCCAACAGTAAAATTTTCCGGCGAAGAAGTTAACTTTTGCTGGTTTTTATTTTTATTTTTAGCTTTGCTTATAATTTCCCAGAGCCAATTGAAGATACATGATTGATCGTAATGTCAATTAGGCCATTGGATTCATAAGTAAATAGAATGAATAAATCTAGGGACACAATTTTGTCCACAACTTGTTTAGGTGGTAGGTTGTGAGTAGTGGAAAAATATAGTGATGTAAGTGTTGGGTTCATGTGAAATTGATTGTTCACCACTCACAATTTGCCATATCAATAAGTTGTGGAAATAGTTGTGTCCATTGCTAAATTGAAATAGAATTACATTTTTGTTGGGAGTATTTGTCAGGGTTTTGTTTTTCCTCTTTAAAACGAAAATGACATGAAGGGCTTAGATTTTTACTACAAAAGTTTCTGTTTAGTTCTGAATTTTCTTTGACTTTGGTTGCTGAGAAAATGTGAGAAATGGAAAAGGCAGAAATTTTTTGTCTTGGAATGTTTGGGGAAAAAGATAGAAAGAAATACCTCCACTTAAGAAAGTCCTATAGTATTTGTACAATCACATTTTGATTTTTTATTATGAACTTAAAGAATGATATAATGTTTCAAAAGCTTGTTTCATTTTATTTTATTTTTTTATTAAAATTTGTAATTTGTAATTTTATGGAATGATTCAAATTGTGCTATAGGGGTGTGGGAAAATGGATCCTAAAACTTATGCAAGGGTTCTTTGAGACTGGTTCAGGCAGTTCTGAACCGGAAGACTTGGCAGGAAAAGGTAGTTTTTGGCTGATGCTTGGAATTTCAGAATTTTTTATTTATTTTTTATTTTATGTTATTTTATTGATGTACTTGGAAAAGTTAATTGATACTCCTATTCAATTCTCATTTAGGCAAGAAAAAGAAAGGAATGAAACGCTATGTACCACAAAAGAATTCTGTGGCATATGCGTTGTTGATTACCCTTTACAGGTAAACTGGATAATATTTTGGTTTTTTTGGGTCCCCTTGATACATAATTTTTGAAATGTGTAATTTTTTGTTAGGGGTACTACAAATGGGAATGAATTTATGCGTAAACAGGAGCTTATTGATGCGGCTGAAGCTAGTGGGCTTTCTCGGGTGCCAATTGGGTATGTTCATAGTTGTTTTCTGATTTTGTTAAATAGTTGTGTTTAGGTGGTTTTGGAGGGTGCAATTGATGTTTACGGGACTGGTCTTGTTCTTAGGCCAGAAAAGGGAAAAGGGAAACCTGCACAATTTGGAAGTTCCACAAGAGATTGGTATACGGGATGGAGCTGCATGAAGTCATTGATAACCAAGGGATTAGTTGCAAAATCAAGTTGCCCTGCAAAGTAAGATCATCATTTGCTCATTTCGTATCTCTTTTTAATATGTGTATCTTTCATTAGTTATTGTATGTGGATTTCATTATTCCTTATTGAATGACATGTCTTATGTAAAAGCATTCTCCTCTGTTGTTTGTTTAGAAGCAATTTAGTAGGGCATAGAGATATTTTTATTTAATGGTAGCACTCATCAATGAATTTATGCATGCTACGTATTATGTGTTATATTATTGGATTTGTCCAGTGGCTCTTAAAACTTTCTTGTTGCTGCATTAGTAGAAAATTTTCCCCCAGTGCTTCCTGTCTACTAGCACAACGATTATGATTCTATCTTAAGGTGGAAGATAATTGTTACCAGTTTGACTTGTGTTAATTCAAGATGAGAGTTATTGTATAACTTAAATTGTTTCAAATCATATAAATATTATATATGCAAGCAGTTATTTTGTCAACCCAAAAAAATGTCATTTAACTCCTGAATCACAATCTTAGTTGGGAATTCTGCAGATGTGAATTCTCTACGTGCTGTTTTTAGCAGACACTGGTGAGTCGTGACCTTGTTGATTTGTAGGTACATGCTAACACAAGAAGGTCAGGAAGCAGCACGTGAATGTCTCATGAGATCTGGTTTGGTTAATCCAGCAGAGAACTTGGCTAATGCAGAAGTTTATTCCGATCAGGGTGCACATAGTACACCAGATATTGATTTTACTCCCCCTGAGAAAGAAGTGACATCCACATCTACTGGTTTGAGTAGGCGTAGGAAATCAATGGATGTTCCACTTGAATCACTTGAGAGGGTATATTCAAATTACTTTTTAAATTGTTACTTGTACTGTGAGGTTAAATAATTGTATGCTAAGAAGTTATCCCCACCTTCAATTTTCCTTTTTCCTCCCATGTTTGGTTTAAATTTTATATATATATATATATATATATATGAAAACACTCTTCCTAAACTTTTCCCTGAAGCCTCCGCCCTCAGTCTCTTTTGACTGCCAGTCATTACTTTCAATCTGGTTGAGATTTTATAGCCCATGATATCCTACATGTCATTAATGAGAACGGATATCTTTTTTGAGTTTATAAGAGTCAGAATTTCATTTAACTGCTGTTATTTAGTCAAAGATATTGTTACTTCTGCTAGATATGGTTATGATTTGCTTGATCTGCACTAGACAGACTATACAAGTTAGCCAATAAACCAGTAACCTTGGGACTCATTTTTTCAGGACAGCAATCAGGAAATTGTCATCTTTGATTGCGAAAAAGAATTAAGTTTGCTAGAATGGACTTATATTTCTATTTATTAGAAGAGTAACGGAGACTTATATTTTGAAGGGCCAACATGTTATCCATAGTTACAACAATAACAACTGTCCCAAAATTTTGGGGGTTGGCTATGGAAAATAGACTAGTTAGGGTCAGCCACATGTATTCTTTTCTATCTAAAGTCATACTCTTTGTCACCTATTTAATTGACATGTCATTTTTTACTACTACTAATGTTGTTTTATGTCCTCCTCTACCTTTTTTCGTACCCTTGGCTTGAATAAATTTACTATTCTCCACTATTGTGTTAATTGCTCTCCTTTGTTCATGATGCTGTCATCCGTAGTTAAATTTGATCAATTAATCACTAGTAACTAGAATAAACACAACAAAATTTTAGTTTCCTATCAGTCTAATTATAGATCAAGTGGAACATTCATTTCCTAACTAGAAGAACAAAATTAAGATGAACCCCTTTGTTGGTGGGTTTGAGCTCTATATGGGTGTTATACATTCATTTGTTGCTTTGAGTGTAAATTCTGTAGGCATATGTATGTAAAATTATTTGTTTTAGAGCATAGTATCAACTCACACCTTATATATGCATTTTAGCAAGAAAAGTCTATATAATATCTTTCTTCCTGTTATTTGGTTTGTAATCTGCTTGTCTGTGTATTTTTGCAAAGACAAACACCTGCTTCAGTTTGTTGCTTCTTGTTCTGTTCTTTTTTGTTTAACCTTTTTTTCCCTTTCATTTTTAAACATCACATTGGACATGATATTTATGCAATAGTTATAAATATGAAAGGTCAATATATTCCTCTTGTGGTAACGTCATTTTTCTGTTGACTTGTATTATTATTAGTTTTTTTAATATATTTTTTCTTGTTCAAATTTCCAACACTATAGTTTACGCGCATGGGTTACTCTAAGGAACAAGTTCTTGCTGCTTTTGCTGAAGTTTCAGAGAGTTCTCAGAAGGAGATCTCATCACTCTGGCCAGCAGTTTTATGTTGTCTTCGAGAGGATCAAGTTTATGGTTTGCATTCTGGGTCCCAATCTGTAAGAGAGGATTGTCATGCAATGTCAAATGCTTACACTAATTCAAATGGTAATAAACTTCATATTATATGTTAATGGATGATACTGAGTATTCTATCTTGATAAAGAACTTTATAAATTCCCAGGTCAAGGTGAGGGTAGTCTGATAGAGTCTTCTCATGATGGTGGACATATGCCAGAGTTCTATTCCTCTGTTACTGCACCGAACTCTTTTACCTTGAGAGCTTGCTCATCATCAGTAAGTGTGCATATGCTTGAGAAAATGATGCTTTCTTTTGCAATTTCTCTCTTCTTTGTCTCAAACCCCCCTCTTCCCCCCCACCCCCCCCCCCCCTCTCTTTTTTCTCAAAAAAGAAAAGGCAGCTGAGGATCCTCGTCAGCTTAGGGCCTACTTCTTGCTTATGAGATGCCAATGCACGGGTGTCGAGATGTTTTGGTTCAATGATTTGAACCATCTCTTAGAAATTTTTCAAATCTTGATATCACATGTTAAAATAGGATTGTGAAATCAAATTTTCCCATTTTGTTGGTTCCAAGTTACACTATGAGAGGAACTATGGTTAGACAGTGATGATTTCTGTTTAGATATGCAATCNTGTGTATTTTTGCAAAGACAAACACCTGCTTCAGTTTGTTGCTTCTTGTTCTGTTCTTTTTTGTTTAACCTTTTTTTCCCTTTCATTTTTAAACATCACATTGGACATGATATTTATGCAATAGTTATAAATATGAAAGGTCAATATATTCCTCTTGTGGTAACGTCATTTTTCTGTTGACTTGTATTATTATTAGTTTTTTTAATATATTTTTTCTTGTTCAAATTTCCAACACTATAGTTTATGCGCATGGGTTACTCTAAGGAACAAGTTCTTGCTGCTTTTGCTGAAGTTTCAGAGAGTTCTCAGAAGGAGATCTCATCACTCTGGCCAGCAGTTTTATGTTGTCTTCGAGAGGATCAAGTTTATGGTTTGCATTCTGGGTCCCAATCTGTAAGAGAGGATTGTCATGCAATGTCAAATGCTTACACTAATTCAAATGGTGATAAACTTCATCTTATATGTTAATGGATGATAGTGAGTATTCTATCTTGATAAAGAACTTTATAAATTCCCAGGTCAAGGTGAGGGTAGTCTGATAGAGTCTTCTCTTGATGGTGGACATATGCCAGAGTTCTATTCTTCTGTTAATGCACCGAACTCTTTTACCTTGAGAGCTTGCTCATCATCAGTAAGTGTGCATATGCTTGAGAAAATGATGCTTTCTTTTGCAATTTCTCTCTTCTTGGTCTCAAACCCCCCTCTTCCCCCCCCCCCCCCCCCCCCCTCTCTTTTTTCTCAAAAAAGAAAAGGCAGCTGAGGATCCTCGTCAGCTTAGGGCCTACTTCTTGCTTATGAGATGCCAATGCACGGGTGTCGAGATGTTTTGGTTCAATGATTTGAACTCTCTACTTGAATTTTCATATGAGCTGAATCACATAAAAAAAAAAAAATGATTGACTCTAATGAAGATAATATATTTTGGATGCTTTTAGATCGCGGTCTAGGAGAATTATTGAGAATATTTGTAGTCAATACAAAATCAAAATAGAGGTGAGTTCTCACGAATCTTCTATCTATTAGCTCTCAATTATTCTTTTAATATTCAAGGGCATTGATACTGTTTCCCTTGTCATTGTTTGATGTGTATAATGGAAAATAATGTTAAAAACACATCACCTTTTAGTGAACCTATATACATATGCAGAACCATATATACGTATGTACACATACACATGCACACACATCTATGAATATGATTCATTTATAATACCTTTTTAACTAATATTTTATCTTTTTTTGATACATTTGCTTTGTCATAATTGAGTTCATTAAAAAATTGGTAGTGATTCTAGACCAACACTAGTAAGGAGCGCTTTCATGATTCAATGGCTTAGTGGAGGTCTTTGTAGTTATTTGCCGACTTTCAATGGAGAGTAATTTCTCAGTTAGAACTTTCACATGATATTGTAGTCATTAGGTGACGTGATTTCTAAGCAATTATCCATTGTTATGGCTTGAAACCTCATCTAAGGCAATATTAGCATCAACATGATGTCAAAGAATGCTTTATTAAACAGTCTTGGAGAACTATCTTCAGAAAATGAATTAAAGTTTTGGGATTTTTCCCTAAACCTATGATCTCCTTTGACAGACATCCTCCAATCCTATCTCAGTGTCTGCCCAAAATATGTGATTAAAATGTAGAGCACATTAGTTTACAAGTGCCTTTGACCTATGGCTTCTTGTTGGTGATTATAAAGGTTTTTGATAATACATACACTGATACGCTTACATATGTACATGTAGGATATAAAGTTTGCTTATCTACACATACATTTGAGGTTTTTTGTAACCATATGAATCTGTTATATATATATAGATATATATATTCTTAGCCTGCATCAATTTTTGAGATTTGTTAATCAGTTCTCCAGATTTTGATAGGTTTCTATTGTTCAACTAAATACTATCAATGATATAAATATTTTCTCTTTGCAGGTTAGGCGGTTACCAGTTGGTGATGGGATCTGGATAGCTCACCATAAATATCTTGATAGTGAATATGTACTTGATTTTATTGTTGAGAGGAAGAAAGTTGATGATTTACGCAGCTCAATCAGGGATAATCGCTATAAGGATCAAAAATTAAGGCTTCGGGTACTAATTCATATTCAAATAACTTAGCGCTATGTCTTTCATTGTTGAAGTTTCTCAGCAGTTAGGATATTGTTTTTGTTTTTTGGTAGCATACTTATACATACATGTATTGTTGTTCCTCTTTTTACTGTCACAAATTTTGCTGTTGTGATTTGTTGCGGGCATTCTTAAAAATACTAGACCATTTAAGTTCTTTTGTTAAGTTATGTGAGAATTAGGATTTTTCCTAGTTTAGTCTGTATCAGTCAGTATAGGAATAGTTTTTTTTTTTTTTATTTTCCTTTTTCCTCCCATGTTTGGTTTAAATTATATATATATATATATATATATGAAAACACTCTTCCTAAACTTTTCCCTGAAGCCTCTGCCCTCAGTCTCTTTTGACTGCCAGTCATTACTTTCAATCTGGTTGAGATTTTATAGCCCATGATATCCTACATGTCATTAATGAGAACGGATATCTTTTTTGAGTTTATAAGAGTCAGAATTTTATTTAACTGCTGTTATTTAGTCAAAGATATTGTTACTTCTGCTAGATAAGGTTATGATTTGCTTGATCTGCACTAGACAGACCATACAAGTTAGCCAATAAACCAGTAACCTTGGGACTCATTTTTTCAGGACAGCAATCAGGAAATTGTCATCTTTGATTGCGAAAAAGAATTAAGATTGCTAGAATGGACTTATATTTCTATTTATTAGAAGAGTAATGAAGACTTATAATTTGAAGGGCCAACATGTTATCCATAGTTACAACAATAACAACTGTCCCAAAATTTTGGGGGTTGGCTATGGAAAATAGACTAGTTAGGGTCAGCCACATATATTCTTTTCTATCTAAAGTCATACTCTTTGTCACCTATTTAACTGACATATCATCTTTTACTACTACTAATGTTGTTTTATGTCCTCCTCTACCTTTTTTCGTACCCTTGGCTTGAATAAATTTACTATTCTCCACTAGTGTGTTAATTGCTCTCCTTTGTTCATGATGTTGTCATCTGTAGTTAAATTCGATCAATTAATCACTAGTAACTAGAATAAACACGACAAAATTTTAGTTTCCTATCAGTCTAATTATAGATCAAGTGGAACATTCATTTCCTAACTAGAAGAACAAAATTAAGATGAACCCCTTTGTTGGTGGGTTTGAGCTCTAGATGGGTGTTATACATTCTTTTGTTGCTTTGAGTGTAAATTCTGTAGGCATATATGTATGTAAAATTATTTGTTTTAGAGCATAATATCAACTCACGCCTTATATATGTATTTTAGCGAGAAAAGTCTATGTAATATCTTTCTTCCTGTTAGTTGGTTTGTAATCTGCTTGTGTGTGTGTATTTTTGCAAAGACAAACACCTGCTTCAGTTTGTTGCTTCTTGTTCTGTTCTTTTTTGTTTAACCTTTTTTTCCCTTTCATTTTTAAACATCACATTGGACATGATATTTATGCAATAGTTATAAATATGAAAGGTCAATATATTCCTCTTGTGGTAACGTCATTTTTCTGTTGACTTGTATTATTATTAGTTTTTTTAATATATTTTTTCTTGTTCAAATTTCCAACACTATAGTTTATGCGCATGGGTTACTCTAAGGAACAAGTTCTTGCTGCTTTTGCTGAAGTTTCAGAGAGTTCTCAGAAGGAGATCTCATCACTCTGGCCAGCAGTTTTATGTTGTCTTCGAGAGGATCAAGTTTATGGTTTGCATTCTGGGTCCCAATCTGTAAGAGAGGATTGTCATGCAATGTCAAATGCTTACACTAATTCAAATGGTGATAAACTTCATCTTATATGTTAATGGATGATAGTGAGTATTCTATCTTGATAAAGAACTTTATAAATTCCCAGGTCAAGGTGAGGGTAGTCTGATAGAGTCTTCTCTTGATGGTGGACATATGCCAGAGTTCTATTCTTCTGTTAATGCACCGAACTCTTTTACCTTGAGAGCTTGCTCATCATCAGTAAGTGTGCATATGCTTGAGAAAATGATGCTTTCTTTTGCAATTTCTCTCTTCTTTGTCTCAAAACCCCCCTTTTTTTTTTCAAAAAAGAAAAGGCAGTTGAGGATCCTCTTCAGCTTAGAGCCTACTTCTTGCTTTTGAGATGCCAATGCATGGGTGTTGAGATGTTTTGGTTCAATGATTTGAACCATCTCTTAGAAATTTTTTCAAATCTTTATATCACATGTTAAAATAGGATTGTGAAATCAAATTTTCCCATTTTGTCGGTTCCAAGTTACACTATGAGAGGAACTATGGTTAGACAGTGATGATTTCTGTTTAGATATGCAATCTGCATGTGCAGAACATAGTGTGCTTTAAGAAACAGACTGCCCAAGTTTTAACTTTGCAGTATTGTTGAACTTATTTACTTATAGATTGTGCAAATTATTAATAACATAATGCTCATTGTCTTGCTGAGTTTAGGATCAACCTGTGCAAAAGTCAAGGACAGATGGTTTGAAAGTAAATATGAATGCTTTAAGCATGCCACCTTTAAGCTTTGGGGAGAGATTTGAGGATGCATATGAAGTGGTCTTGATATTGGATGATCGAGAACAATTTGCCACTCAGGGGTCAGTGAACTTGATGTTTTGAGGATATCTGTTATGCGGTCTCGGAATTGGTTATTGTATTTCCTAAGGCATTAAATATTATTTATTTATTTATACTTCAAGGGGTTGCATAATTGATTGGGGAGCATGCCTCATGAAGTGGAGGTTACTAATTTGAATCTCACCTTGGCCCTCCCATGGGGGCGAAAATTCACTTATAAAAAAAAATTTTTTTAGACATAAGATGAGTGAGGTTTGTTTGCATGCGGGTGAGTGATATATGTTTGCTCACTTTTTTCAATAGTTACTACTATTCCTTGTAGGCAATTTCATTTTCTTCTACCATTGTTTTCTATTAAACAATTAACTTTTTTTTTTTTTTTTTTCTCATTTATAGACTGGAATACAATATATTGAGAATAAATTAGACCCTCATATAAAGGCTTGAAAATCCATTTGCTTAAATTTTAACTTGGAAATCTTTGTAAATATTTATCATTTTCTTTACTGATTTACTCACTAATCTGGGGTAATGCAAGTAATTTATCAAAGTTGCCCTGTAAATGTAGTTGGAGAAAACTTATTTCATGAAAATACATGATTGAACCCATGACCTTACCTTCTACACCTTCTTTATAGAGGAGGAGATGCCGTTAGGTCCAAAAAAAAAACAATTCTATTTTTTTTTTTGGAGTGGGGGAGGGTTTGTTACCATAAATTTGTAATTTGTGATGTTGTTTACCATAACTTTGTAATTTGTGGTATTGTTGTCTTTTGTTCTTATTGTATTGTCTTACGTTGTTTGTAATGATTGACTCTGATTCTTATCTTACCTATCAAAAAAAAAAAAATGATTGACTCTAATGAAGATAATATATTTTGGATGCTTTTAGATCGCGGTCTAGGAGAATTATTGAGAATATTTGTAGTCAATACAAAATCAAAATAGAGGTGAGTTCTCATGAATCTTCTGTCTATTAGCTCTCAATTATTCTTTTAATATTCAAGGGCATTGATACTGTTTCCCTTGTCATTGTTTGATGTGTATAATGGAAAATAATGTTAAAAACACATCACCTTTTAGTGAACCTATATACATATGCACAACCATATATACATATGTACACATACACATGCACACACATCTATGAATATAATTAATTTATAATACCTTTTTAACTAATATTTTATCTTTTTTTGATACATTTGCTTTGTCGTAATTGAGTTCATTAAAAAATTGGTAGTGATTCTAGACCAACACTAGTAGGAGTGCTTTCATGATTCAATGGCTTAGTGGAGGTCTTTGTAGTTATTTGCCGACTTTCAATGGAGAGTAATTTCTCAGTTAGAACTTTCACATGATATTGTAGTCATTAGGTTAGGTGACGTGATTTCTAAGCAATTATCCATTGTTATGGCTTGAAACCTCATCTAAGGCGATATTAGCATCAACATGATGTCAAAGAATGCTTTATTAAACAGTCTTGGAGAACTATCTCACTTTAGAAAATGAATTAAAGTCTTGGGATTTTTTCCTAAACCTATGATCTCCTTTGACAGACCTCCCCCAATCCTATCTCAGTTTCTGCCCAAAATATGTGATTAAATGTAGAGCACATTAGTTTACAAGTGCCTTTGACCTATGGCTTTGTGTTGGTGATTATAAAGGTTTTCGATAATACATGCACTGATACGCTTACATATGTACATTTAGGATATAAAGTTTGCTTATCTACACATACATTTGAGGTTTTTTGTAACCATATGAATCTGTTATATATATATTCTTAGCCTGCATCTATTTTTGAGATTTGTTAATCGGTTCTCCAGATTTTGACAGGTTTCTTTTGTTCAACTAAATACTATCAATGATATAAATATTTTCTCTTCGCAGGTTAGGCGGTTACCAGTTGGTGATGGGATCTGGATAGCTCACCATAAATATCTTGATAGTGAATATGTACTTGATTTTATTGTTGAGAGGAAAAAAGTTGATGATTTACGCAGCTCAATCAGGGATAATCGCTATAAGGATCAAAAATTAAGGCTTCGGGTACTAATTCATATTCAAATAACTTAGTGCTTTGTCTTTCATTGTTGAAGTTTCTCAGCAGTTAGGATATTGTTTTTGTTTTTTGGTAGCATACTTATATATACATGTATTGTTGTTCCTCTTTTTACTGTCACAAATTTTGCTGTTGTGATTTGTTGCGGGCATTCTTAAAAATACTAGCCCATTTAAGTTCTTTTGTTAAGTTATGTGAGAATTAGGATTTTTCCTAGTTTAGTCTGTATCAGTCAGTATAGGAAGAGTTTTTTTTTTTTTTTTGGGGGTGGGGGGGGGGGTAAATTTATAAGATAAAGCACAAATTATTAGAAAGATATGTCTCAAAATGAGCTAAAATAGTGATAAAATCTTTCCCCTTATTTTTTATTGGCTACCTCCAACCCCCCACACACACACACTTTTTTTTCTTTTTAAATGTAAGAGTTCCTACTTTAATCTATATCAGTTAGAAAGCATTTCACTTTCGCCCCTTAGCTAATGAAAATCAAATTATTTAGGGTTCTTCCAAAATATTTGAAATTTGTATCAGAATATAGAGATATAATCTAATGCATTCCATTCCATTGGATTGATTAAACTCTGAATATGTTACATCTTAGTTAGATGAATTACTGTTTGGAATGTGATTGGAGGATAAAGAACTGGTTTTATTAAGGAAATGAAAGTTACCGATGAAATGGAACATCCTTCCCTAGTTCTTAGAAGTCATGAGAGTTGAATTTTAGATTTTTACTTTTCTGCTCATCTTAGCACAACCCTTTTTTGCATTTTTTCCATGAAATATTTATTTATATAAAAGAGGCACCCCCTTCCCTTATAAGAGCAGGGAGGATGATGTTGTCACGATCCATTGGGTGCATGGCTTATTGGTTGTACTCAGTGCACAAGACTCCCATTTTTGTGGCTGCGCAAGTTATTACTAATAAAAATTTTTAAGGATGAAAACGATGTAAGAGTCATAAATTATGTATTTAAGGGCTGAAGAGATTCTAAAAGCCTTGAGAAATAGAAAGGTAGCCATGGCATCATCTATATTAAACCCCACACACACACACACACACACATACACATGTGATTTTGTGTAGATATGCATATATTTTGTGAACTGGAGGGTAATATTTCTTGGTCAAGATTTTGCTTTTTGTATCAAATATTGTACATGGTATCACCTCATTTAAAAATTTAAATGACATGGTACCGCATGTATCTTTAGATTTGTAAAGTTAAATCATAAATGTGTATCATGAAATGGACTCTCTACATTTAATTTGAAATGCAGAGGATCCTGGTCCAGATAATTGTATATGTAGGTTTCGTTTCCCTGTGGAAGAATTTTCTGTCATTGTTTAGGAAGAAGTTGACTTTTGTTAGAATTATAGAAATGATGCAAATATGCTGTTCTGCCTCATTATCATCTTCTTATTTTCTATGCCATTGATTATATATCATCCTAATATTTTTGGACATGAAATTGCATACTGTAAGAGGTGTGGACTTAAGAAGCTGATTTATGTTGTGGAGGGCGACCCAAATTCTTCTGAAGCTGCTGAAAGTATCAAAACAGCGTAAGCATTTTTCTAAAAATCTGTTTCATCTAAGTTGACAAGAAAACTTTGAGGCATCAGTTCAGGCAAATCACCCCCCTTCGAATGCCTTTATTTTGTGTTAATGAATTTAGAGAATTACTTTATTTTTTGTCTTTTCAACCTTTTAATCCTGCACTGGGCAGTTGTTTTACAACAGAGATTCTGGAGGGATTTGATGTGCAGAGAACAAGTGGTTTGGCTGATACTTTAAAGAAGTATGGTCATCTTACCCAAGCAATATTGCAATACTACAAATCAGTGCTGCCTGAGGATCATTCTAAATGCACTGGAGTATGTCCTCCTTTTGATGAATTTGTCAAAAGGTGTCAAGACCTGGATAAAATGACGGTCAGCGATGTATTTGCCATTCAGCTCATGCAGGTATGATTTGCTTCCATGTGAAGGAAATATTTGTCTTGTGAAAATCTTGCAGTCATTTGAGCCAATACATTGGGTTTTTTTGGGGGGATAAATTACATATACAACATCTTAATACTGTTATCAATGGTTTTAATGAACATTAAGCCCATGATTTTCTAGTTATATCTTCTGTTGCATTTGTAGAAACATCTGGCTCCATGCCTACACAAAAATTTCGCACTTTTACTTAGAGATATAAAACCGCCCTTTAATTTTGGTCTTTTTATTCCTGGAAGCATTCTTGTCCTTGATGTATTGGAACTTTTAAGTTTGTTCTGAATTTTTTTAGCAATTTAGAACTGTAGAAAATGGTGAATGTGGTTTACACCTGTTGCACACCTGGGTTCTTTTACCTACAAGTCTAAAACCCTGAGCACATACTTCAAGTAATTTACTTGAATTTAAATAAAGAATTGTCTGTCTTGATCAGGTGAATAACTGTGATGGTTATATCCTTCAAAAATTTGAATACAGGTCCCACAAGTTACAGAGGAGATTGCTGTTGCTGTTTTAGATTTGTACCCGACCCTTCTATCTCTTGCCCGTGCCTACTCTCTTCTTGTGAGTTCTCTTTTCCTTGGTTTGAAATTTATATTAGGAAGTCAATGATTGCTTATTTGAAAGCATTTGGCATTTGGGATAGTGAAAAGGGTAAAACCACAATAACTGTTTTTTACCTGTCTCAACTTTGCTTCAGTTATTTGTGCTCAAGGACTGTGTTTGCCAAGAAGATAGCTTTATTTGGTAATTTTTCCATAATTCATCTCACTTTGGGTTCAACTATCTGTATTTCACTAGGAGGGCAACACAGGTGCACAAGAGGAGATGCTTAGGAGGCAGAGTAACAATGTGATCAATGCAGTTGCTAGTAGGAATATATTTCAGTTAGTTTGGGGCAACTAACTAATTTAAGTTTCCTTGAAGTTAAATGAGGATGAAGCTTGATTCGATGAAAGCAAAAGCAATCTGCTTCATTGGTTGAAGTTAACCTTCATGTTTTGCAATGTAAATGAGATGCACAGCTTGTGTATGCATGTAGAAAAGCTTTTGATGCTAACCAGTGTTCTTTTCAACTAGTATAGTCAATGCTACAACTGCATATTGATGTAGTACCATAGAAAAGCCTTTGATGATAGGACTTGGACGTTTAGAATTTTTTTATAAGCAAATCAATCTTGTTCATATCGTTTAGCATACAATTAGTATAGTTACAGCTGCACATTGATGGATTTAACTTAACTAGTTCTGTTTTCATTTTGGGCCAGTTTTGCCTTAACCAGTTGGAACTCCAATGTCTCTTAGAGGTAGTTCAAGTGAGAGTTATTCGTTTGTGGCAAATAGTTCTGTTTTCATATTAAGAGGCATTTCGATGGTAATCAAGCCTTCTGATTAATTTTTTGACTCCATCATGGTCAACTAGGAAATAATTGCTTGGTTGACCTCATTTTTCCCACTGAGGTGGCAATTAATTTTTGTTGCAGAAGAGGAAACTTAGTCCACTATTTGCTTTGTTAATCTTTGGAAGTTGTTCGAAGTTGAGTTATTTTCTTCAGTGAAACACTGCCAAATTAGGAAAGCATGCTGTTCAACCGTTTAAGACGATGCTAGATTCTTCAATTCCAGTATTTAAATGCTTACACACATAAGGTGTCATTGATGCTCTTCAAGACCTCCGTGGTTTATTGCTCCCCTTCTTCCAGAGTTAAAGACTGCCCTTAATTCTGTCTTGTTGGATTTTTTTTTTTTTTTTTTTGAGAGGTGTAAACTTTTTGCCCAATAACTTGGCCCGTTGGGCTGTTAGTTGTAACTGGGATGGGCCCATCGCCATCTTCTCTCTTTCTCTAAGATTAAGATGGATTGGGTTCATCCTCTGTATATTTTTCCTCTAATATGTCATCTCAACGTTAGCTCTCAGAATAAAAGCTTCTTCATATTGAATTTGAGTTAATGTCTGGATTTCTATTATGTTGGAAGTCAATGTAATCAAGTAGTGACTACTATATTTTTTGAAGGGAAAATGTTAAAATTTTCATTACTGAGAAATATAAGTAACATCAAAAAACAATTTTTTTTTTTTTTTTTTTTTTTTTGGAGAGGTGTAAACTTTTTGCCCCATAACTTGGCCCGTTGGGCTGTTAGTTGTAACTGGGATGGGCCCATCGCCATCTTCTCTCTTTCTCTAAGATTAAGATGGATTGGGTTCATCCTCTGTATATTTTTCCTCTAATATGTCATCTCAACGTTAGCTCTCAGAATAATAGCTTCTTCATATTGAATTTGAGTTAATGTCTGGATTTCTATTATGTTGGAAGTCAATGTAATCAAGTAGTGACTACTATATTTTTTGAAGGGAAAATGTTAAAATTTTCATTACTGAGAAATATAAGTAACATCAAAAAACAAGTGATAAGATAAGAACAAAGAATAATCCTCAAAGTAGCGACTACTATTATTCAGCCAAAAAATAAAAAACAGAGTAGCCACTACTATTTTCTCTTGACCTTCTATACATCTTTTATTTTTTGATGTAAAACCTTCTACCCATCAAGTGACATTTGTGAATAACTGTAAAAAGAAATCATCCAACGATTCTTTGTGGAGGGAGGAGGTCCTTCTCTCTCTCTCTCTCTCTCTCTCTCTCTCTCTCATGAGTTACCTTCATTTTTTAATGATGCGAAAAGTATCCCCAACTTTCTTTGTATTTGAATTTACAAACTGCAAAATTACAAGAGTTGAGTGAGGCAACTTTAATAAATCTAACCCAAAGAAAAAAGCAGAATATACACAATTACTAGTTGGTAAAGAAGAAAAAGTTCATACTCACATGGGTAGCTGTCCAAAATTCTTAACTAATGTTCTCTCTTTTCAAATAATATAACTCTCTTTTACCATTTTCAGGTGGATTTCAGAATTGTTCATGCAAGCTTACCTCTAATTTTATCTCTTTCTTTGTTGCATGCGCTCTTAGATAACCATACTCAGAAATCCTTGATAAACTCCATTTATTTGCCGGTACCTATGGGTAAAAATACATTCACTTAGCTATCATGTGCATGTGCGTGCGCGTCTCTCTCTCTCTCTCTCTCTCTCTCTCTCTCATGAGTTACCTTCATTTTTTAATGATGCGAAAAGTATCCCCAACTTTCTTTGTATTTGAATTTACAAACTGCAAAATTACAAGAGTTGAGTGAGGCAACTTTAATAAATCTAACCCAAAGAAAAAAGCAGAATATACACAATTACTAGTTGGTAAAGAAGAAAAAGTTCATACTCACATGGGTAGCTGTCCAAAATTCTTAACTAATGTTCTCTCTTTTCAAATAATATAACTCTCTTTTACCATTTTCAGGTGGATTTCAGAATTGTTCATGCAAGCTTACCTCTAATTTTATCTCTTTCTTTGTTGCATGCGCTCTTAGATAACCATACTCAGAAATCCTTGATAAACTCCATTTATTTGCCGGTACCTATGGGTAAAAATACATTCACTTAGCTATCATGTGCATGTGCGTGCGCGCACGCACATATAATGTTTGTGTTTGTTATTAATATCATATATTTTGTTTATAGATGGTCTCAAACCCAGACCCGGAAAAAAGAGGACACACATAATAGAAAATGGAGAAAGAGATTGATATCTACTTACATCATTTGTGAACTTATCCAAGGAAAAGCCAGCCATACCAATCACTGCATGCACAGGGGCACTATAATTGCTGTGGTCATATGTGTCAATCCCATTTCTATCTTTTGTAGGCATGGCCTTGCATTCTTGTTTGTAAATCGAGCAAGTTCTCTCATAATTATGAATATGGCCAAAGAATGCCAAATCAACCTGGTTCAAAGCAACCAAATATACCCATTTTCATACCTTGACCTAGCTAGTTAAGCTAACAAAGGATTAATAGATAGGCCAAAGGAGCTTACCTTGTTTGCTAATAGTAATGGTTCTACTTCCTTAACAAATTTATCATCAACGTCCATGAATGCATTTACAGAAGAATACATAGGTCTATGCCTGCAATTTTTAAATGTTTCATTTTATTAGGACAAAAAATAAATCATATTCCACCATCATTGTTGAACATCCCTCTCTTTGATCATTGTCACCACTTGATCATAAATAAAGCTAATATTTGATCATATAGTGCAAGAACATTGCAATATTGTCATTGTTAATTTCTTTTAAATTACGTTGTCTTAGAAAACTATTGTTGACCAGCAGAGTCTGGTATCATCAGGTAGAAATAATGAGAATCACAGATTGAAATACATAAGTTGGGCCTGAATCTAAAGGAATTTCCTATTGCAAACATGCACAAGCCACAAAAAGTGAACAAACAAAGATGCACAGATGCTAAAATTACACCTTCAAGAATGAAAAATTTAATTTGAAAAACATTGTTGCTACATGTAAGATTCACTTACCCTGTGAAAATCAACCAAGGGGTTCTTGATCGATCAACTGAAGCCATGTCCTTCGACATCCATTGATACTGAAAGATACAGTATGTCCATTACATATATATGAAAGAAGGTGATATCAAATTAGATTTAAAAAAAAAAAAAAAAAAAACCTCTATACATGGAATATAAAAGACATAAGCATTTGATTCATCTAACCTGCTCAGAATTTGGTGACCAATTGTGCTCTGTAGAAATCACAGTGAAGTGAATACTTCCTTGATCTATGGAATACCATGGCTTATCCTTTGCTGGGGTTGGCATGGGAAAATAAGTTTCATAAGGAACTCCACATTCTCCTCCTGAGTCAGGAGTAATATACACAGATCCTGAGGATATGTAATCCCTGAAAAAGAAAAGAAAATTTTATATGCAAATATGCACGTTCCTTACATGTATTTTGTTTCTGACTTCTTTAGGGTTTTAAAATAGTATGTCATAATAAATTAATGTGCGTAGTTCACATTTGAGGGAGTTATGAGGCCTATATGGTGAGTTGGAGATGCAGAGTTGAAAATAAAAATATGCCCATTTTCTAACAATTTGTCTATAATTTTTGAGCCTTAAAGAGATTGTAGAATTTACTTAAACTTTAATCCCATTGATAGTGTTTGCATGTATTATTATCAAGAATGACAAGTGACATGCTTATTCAAGTATGTATATGTAGATGCTGTATATATTTTGGTGATAAGGATACCTCTCATGGTTTCCAATTGCAGTCATGTAAGAAACTCGTGATGCCACATGGCTTATTTGGTGAAGAAAAAAGTCCCATTCTACTAAAAAGCCAGTGGCATAGCTTATATCTCCAATGTGAAAGACTGAGTCTATGTTGTTTGAATTCACTTCATCTGCAATGGCATTAATCACTGAGAGGGATCCTGGCTATGTGTCACAAGATAAAAAAAAAAGGGGGTTAGTTCATGACTACATGAGCCATATTAATAATATAAATAAGTATGTATTATATTCAATAGGTTTGTGTTGCTAGAAGTATCAATATTCAAATTCAAGTTAAAATCAAAGTAAAAGTTTGAACATGTTATCAAGCATGGTTGTTTTATTTGAATTAATGCAAGCTTGATCATACATGAATGAACAATGTATAGCAAGGTACGTAATTTCTGAGAACTTAGTTAATTTACAGGACTTTGATCTAGACAAGATTCTCAAAATAAATTTTGGGGTGTTGTGTTTTGCAATAGCAAATGCATCCTACCTGAATGTAGTGCTCAACAGAAGGATCACGAGGAGCCTTTCCCATATCACCGTATGCTACAAATTTGAGTTCATCGGATCCTCCAGCAGGTGGAGTTCGAAATTGAATTTGTTCACTCCAACCGGCTGAATCACTGTATACAATATAAATGATCACTACACATATTATATATATGCTTTTTTTGTTAGTTTTGCTGTAGTAATGCCATTCAATGAGATTTTTCTTAATTTTTTTCTCTCTCAATCGCTATATAAATTAGATAGATATGATAAGATTTTAACCTATAACACATATTTTATATTCATTATCGTCTGACTAAGACATCAATGGATCTTAATTTTATAGACCCATTGATAATGTGGCCTATGCACTCATTGGATCTTAATTTTATGGACCCATTGATAATGTGGCCTATGCACTGTGTGTGCATGTTTATTTGAAAATGATATGTAAATTATGTCAGCCATTATTTTACAGTATACAAGCCAAGTGATGGAATAACATTTTCTAAATTCAATAATAATTTGAAGTAAGAATAGCATTTTCCTAGTAAAGATTATAACTATTTGAAGTAAAAGTATTCTTAACCTTCCATATCTGTACCAAAAGGTACTTGAAGGTTTGAGTTCTGTCATCACTGCGGAATGAATGAATCCAGGGTCATGCCATCCAAAGTCCTTTGCTGGACTTGGTAAATCTGAAGCTTTTAATTTCACAAAATTACACACAAAGTGTCAGTAGAAGATGTTGGTAAGAAAATGGTACAATATGACTTTCAACCATCATATTTATATTTGAAAATCTCTATGCAACTTCCATGGTGCATTTCTGACTTTCTGTGTGGGCATTTCTGACTCCCTACATTTGCATGGAAGTTAAAGCATTGCTATAGTAGTACTGTTGCCTTTGGAATTTTAGTTTCAGATTAAAAGGAAGCAATCATGTTTACAAATAATGCATAGAAAATAAGATATAAAGAGTTGAAAACTTGAAATCCTAATTTTGGGGACGAAAGGGAAGAAAAGAAGAACAAAAGTAGGTTGAGGAACTTACTACACATATTATCTTGTGAAAATGTAGTTACTTCTGATAACTTCGTTTTTCCATCCTTATATTGAACTTGTTGAGGTTCCTTATCCCCACTCACCCATGTTAATCTCATCTGTATGCACAAAAAAAAAGTCACTTAAAGTGTTAAAATTAGAATAATGATCACATGGATATGAAAATTTGTTAATTGAGTTAAAGAAGCTGTTCTTATGTCTAAAACTCAATTTTGTAATTAAGAGTATAGTCTCATTGAAAGATAATAACTGTATATTATTATGTTTTAACTTTTAAGTAGGTTTCCTAATTCATATATCAAATAATGCTAATTATGCTATGGTTGCTTACCGAACTTCCAGTTGAATCTACACTTGAGATATGTCCATATAAAGGCTTTTTTGGATTGGCAAAACTGATAGGGCCTGACCTATTTAGAACGCAAGGGGTGCCAAATCCCCCACCAAACAACACGAATTCGATGTCGGTTCTGATGTTAATAACATGAAATGTTAACGTACCACCACAAGTCCTCACTACACATTTACCCTTGTCATATTTCTTGCATTCTTGCTTCTTGCAACTGAGATAGTCAGGATCGCTACTCATGTACATTGCCTGCAATTTTAATATAAACATATGCATAATGTTAGGATTTAATATGCATAAATGTTAATGTACCACTGCAGGTCCACACTACACATTTACCCTATACATAATTTGAGTGCAAAAAACCAATAAGAGCATGGGAGATCATAGAAAATCAAAGATTAATTAATAACATTTAAGACCAAAAAGTAAACAAATTGATTTAAATCAATTAAAGACAACAATGGAGACTAAAAGAGAAAGTGACAAAGTTGAAAAGTCTATAAGAAATGAATTTCACCACCATATTTTTTTAGCTATCTATTGTAACTTCTTTTATTCGCAGAAGATATATAGGCCTTGAGATACATAGTATGTGATTTATGTGATTTAGTTACAAAAAATATAAATCACAAGTTCTTTGTAAACTCAGAATCTTAGTCCATAGTCGGTGATGAAATTGAGCATTTCATATGCTAAAGTTACAATTAAGATGATTTGTCTTGATCATGGAAGTGGAGATTTCTAATTGATTTGTTAATATGTTTTAAGTGTATAAGAAATATTGAACTGGATCGTTGTGAGTTTAATATTCTATTAATGACTGTTATATGAATAATAAATCTTGCGACTTTCATTTACATAACTCTCAATCCTAAGGGATTAGTAAACTCAATCATGAAATATAGGTTTTTTTAATATATCATGAAGGAGATCTAAACAAACGGTCAAAACCTCAATATGTTCAGCAACCACATTTAGTATTGAAGGAATACATATTCTCAAGATGAATTCATAGTCTCTTTATAGAGATATAAAATATCCCCTTAAGAAAAGTTTAATGAATTTGGTTACTCAGAGTGTTAAGCCTAATCACTTTAATAAAGAGTTACTAAAGTTTATATTTTATGAAATTGAATTTCATAAAATATATATGAATAACTTAAAGGATTAAACCGGGTACTTAAGGATCAATAGGTAATAATTTTCAAAGTGACAGTTACACGTTATGAATTTGTAGTACTATGAATATTTTCATGAAGGGGTTAAAAGTTTAGATAATAAAGTCTTGGACTAAAGGTCAATTGGGTTGGCTCAAAAGGCTAACCCAATTAGATAATCAGTTATTTATTTAATAAGAGTTATTAAATAAATAAACTGCTAAGTGTAGAAATATATACATATGATTATTAAAAAAGAAAAAGAAAACATATAGATTTCTCAAGACACTCTCTTACTCTCTTATTCTTAAGAACAAGTACGTATAAGAACTAATTGAGAGATCACACATCTTGGACACATTGTGGAATTAGAGTAAAGATTGAAAGTCTTCCAAGTTCAATATTCGTTTGTTTTGAATTTCACTGCATTAGGGTACACTTTCTTGTTCTTTGTTTCTAAAATTCAGATGTTGCAAGTTATCTCACATGAATGAAGTAGATCCATTTATTTTCGCTGCGTGTTTTTGTGTGAGATACAAAACTATATTTTCCAACAAATAATTGGGCAAGCAATGTGTTGAGGTTCAAAAGTTGACTACAGCCCAAGGCTCAAAGAAATATCATGTTGGACTAATTTCATAAAAAAAAATGAAGCTAGAGAAGATAAGAAAACGAGGGGTTGGGCTCACATAAATGAAGAAAAGGGTGAGAGGCCCAAAGAATTGGGATCCAAAAAAAACCATGGAAGAGCAGACCTTGAAAAAAAAAAAAAAAAAGGGAAAAATGCAAGAGAGAAGCCCAGCTAGCTAGGATTAATAAACCAAATGGAGTCCAACAAGAAGAGCTAGGCCGGGATCCCGAAATCACTAGGGTCCCAGGATTCCTAGGATGCGCAAAGTAAGAATGAAACAGATTCAAAAGAGGGATAAAAGACAAAGAGCATGCGGGTCTCATACTCCAAACATATAGTGGGATCAGAAAGTACAAAGCATACGCAGGAGTTGTATCTCAATGAACCAACGATGAGAAAACCAAAAAAGGGGTAACTGGGGGAGCTTTCAACTCGGCAATGAAGATTCTAACTATTTAGGGAAAATGACAAGAATGGAGTGCAACCAAAAGCTGAAAGAAAAGGCCAAATAGCTAAAGATCAGGGACGAAGGGGACCTCGAAATAGAAAACTAGCTAGGGGCTTTCCGCTCGATTGCACCAAAAGCAAGAAGTTATGAGAAAAGGGAAAACGACTAGCCCTTGAGCAAGACTGGCACAGCACCAACTCTGAGGGGCAAAAGAGGGAAATCACTGGTATCCTGGAACCCTAGAGCTGCGCTATAAAAGGAGAGGGGAATCCATACTGAAGGATTCAGATGGGATAGACTATTTTCTTTATTTAGACACTCATCGCTATTTTTTTATGGGCTTCTAAGAAAGATATAAAAGCTATAGAAAGAGCTCTGTAAAACTAAAAAAAAAACAGAGGAACCGCTCCCGGTATCCAGAGACAGCCACTACAGCACATGCTCAGATTCAAAAACTTCAAACTTTGCAAGTCTTGGAAGCTTGAATAGCTATCAAAGTCTACAATTTTTGAGCTTGGTTGAACCTTGTATTACGTCTTAGTGAGCACTATAATCATAACTAAGGAAAAATTAAGAAAATGTCTCTCACTAATTCGAGGACCCTTAACTTTTTTCTTGTACTATATTTATTTTGCTGTGCATTTTTTTGCTGTTAAACTGTCATTCAATACATCTATTTTTGTTTGTTAGTTTATTTGTGTTGTAGGAAGCTTGTTTTGTGCACCACCTAGTTCTCAAACAGGCTTTTAGCTGCAGTGAACCAGGCCCAGTCTACCAAGAATAATTTTTGGCCTAGGATCTTTGGGCCACTGTGCTGAGAAAAGCCACTCTCACACAATGATATTGTAGGAAGATTTTACTCACTATTTTGGCCATAACTTTTGATCCACAAAGAATTGTTTAGTAAGATTTGTCTCATTGGAAAGTAGATAGCCTGGGCCTCAATTTGAATAAAAATTTTGCCAAATTTGATCTTAATTTGAATGAGTTATGACTGTTTGAAGTTGAGCTAACTGAGTAGTCCAATTTTCTGGGTTTTAAAACTTTATTTTAAAGGCCCAAAACATAATGTTTTGATGTGGGCTAGCCCATGGACCCTTAAGAAAGTCCAAAGATCATTAAAAAGTTTGAAAACCCTAATTTTAACTTATAAATACTCATCTTATGCCTCCAATCAAAACCCTAGCTAGAGAGAGACATTTTTTAGCCTTCATCTTCTCTAAAACTCTAATTTTCTTTTCTAAAACACACACATAGCACCTTTGCATATTTTTTATAAATTAAAACCCTCTCTTTACTTAGTTCTAAGGCAGAAATTATTTTCCCAATTTGATTTCTCAAAACCATTTTCAAAACTAATCTTGTTTTTGAGTTGTAATTACCTATAAACTATTGAAATCTTCTTTTACCTTGATCTCATTGAATCTTGTTATGTAGGCACTGAGGGGCCGGTTAAATATCAATCAAGTTTTATTCCATAGCAAGGTGAGTCTCTCTTCATGGCTTTTCCTTGATTTGGTTCTTTTAAAATATGTGTTTTGTTGTTCTTAGTTAATTTATATGTTATTCATGCTTAGAAATATGTTTTATTTTGTTTGATTTATTTTGTTTTGTCTCATCATGTTTTGATTGGAAAGTTAATATGATTTGTTATATTGATGAATATGTTTTGATGTGTTAAGTGTTACTCTTGTTTGTTGTTAGATCCAATGCATGTTTAGGAATAAATTTTGTTTTGTTTATCTTTGATATCTTTGTTGTTAGTTTAGGATTGTTTAGTTTTATATTAGAAACATGTTAAGTTTGGTTTGATTGTTATTTTGTTGCTTGCTTTAAAACTATGTTTATGGGTATATATGCGTGCACATACGCATACTCATGTTTGCGTACGCATAGTTGTGCCCAGAAATACATATTTAGGGTTCTTGCAATTTTGATTGTTTGCTTAGTTCTAAATCCTCTACTTAAGTCTTTGTTGAGTCTAATTTTCACATGTTTATGCCTAGAATTAGTATAATAACATGTTTCACATGCTTTGATTATTGAATTGATAATTAGAGTTTTTATCTTGGTTGAATCACATGGAGTTGCAAGCGCAGCATCACATTTTTTACCTATATTTTTTGTTCATTTGGTTGATAGGAATTTTTGGATTGGTCACAATCCACCGTTATTACAACCCCAACTGCCACTATAGTATTGAACTCTATTTAACATAAATAAAAAAAATTCTCCTAAAAAAAAGATCAATATTTTTCAAGTTCTTTATTTAATTTCCATTTGCATTTTTTTTTAATTGGAAAATTATACATCACCTTGCTTTTATAGGAAGAGGAAGGGTCATTTGAGCTAAAGCCTAAACCTCATTGGCTCATTATATGATTTTTTCCCCTTTGTAAATATTATATAATCTTTAATTTTTTTTCCCTTTGTAAATATTTTATACTCTTTAATTTAAACTACGATAAAATAGAAAGAGGTGACTAAGAAGTAACTCAAATTGCAAGGATTGGCTAAATGATAGTTAACAAGAGAAAAACAAAGAGATAAAGAAAATTGAATATGAAATTCATCTAGATCATTTCGTCCAATGTCTATTTCTTGGATGCGAGAGTTGCAATAGAATAAGAAAAATGAGTAATTGCATTTTCTTCAACATATAATTGATTATTTCTAGACTTATGCTTTTTATGGGAAATATTTTTTTGTCGATGGAATTCTTGAAGCAAAAGACTTCTCTCATACCAACTAACATTAGATGATGTTGTGTTCAAAGGCTAAAATTTTTCTGTAATATATGCCAAGACTACAAACATACATATTGTTCATAGGCTAAAAGTTGTCTATAATTTATGTATTAAACAAACACATGTTGTTTGGGATTAGAATCTTTACACAAGTTAAATGTAAGGCATATTGTCTAACAATTAAGAGAGCCCAATCATTTGCATTGTATAAATTGATTAGTTTTTTCCATAGTATAGATTTTTTTTTTCTAAATGAATAAATAAAAATAAATTTATCAAGAAGAAATATTTTGTAAATTTGATTCTCTTGGATTTGTTTATTATCAAATATAAATTGTTACACTTGATGGAAGTCAAAAGTAGATAAGGCATTGCATGTTGCTTGTAGTATAGAAAATAATATTTGGAAATTCTTTGGAATTAGTGGATTTGAATTGATTGTGTTTAATGGGCTTCATTTTTTTTTTTTTGTAATTTGAGGACATAGAGAGTGGTAGACTGGCTTAATAAAATATTTAATTGGTCTAGGATCACTATTTTACTCTTAAGCTCAGCCTCTTTTTAAATCATGTGGTATTCAAACCCTATAAATGTATAATAGCTCATTGTTGTGATTTATATAATTTTGTTAGTATTTATCCAACTTCATTTTTGGTCATATCATTGATTGTGATAATTGGTAATGATCTAGGTTGTATGGAGTCAGCTTATTTTTTATTTTTATGTTTTTTATGTGGATAATTTAAAAAGAGAAAGTAATATAATGTTTGATGTGGATAGCTCATTATTTCTTGAGGATGAGGTTTCTTTCCAGAAATTGATATGTTGTAATTATTTGAAAATGTTTTTTATTGGAACATGCTTGAACCATATCATTGTGGCTTTTAGATGAGTGTTGTCTATTTGACTAATCTATTTATACATATTTTTAACAATTATTTAGAATTAGAATTATCTAATTTGATTGGTTTCAAATGATTGTACCAATAAAAATGAATGTATATAACTTTTGTTCAACTATCCAGTGCATCACTTAAGTGTTACACAGTTAGAATAATGATCAACAGGATTTGAATTTGTTAATTAAGTTAAAGAAGCTGTTTTATTTCTAAACTCATTTTGTAATAAGAATATAGTCTCATTGAAGATAATAACTTTATATTATTATTTTTTTTTTAAGTAGGTTCCCTAATCCATATATCAAATAATGCTAATTATGCTATGGTTGCTACCGAACTCCAGTTAAATCTACACTTGAGAATGTCATATAAGGGTTATGATGTGGCGGAAGCCTAAAGAAAGCACAATGGATGCTCTCTTTGATGGACAGAAACGAAACTATTAATTTTTGGATAGTAAATCTTGAATCCATGAGGGGTTCCCTAAATTTACAAGGAGATAAACTGGAATCCACCAGAGAGAAATTTAAGAAAAACTTTGAAATTTTATTAATAATAGTCTATCTTGTCTCTGATGGCTACAAAACATATAAATACTGAGAAAAACGTCTAAAACGCTAATTCACATTAATTATGTGATTAGGTGACAAAATACCAAAATTTACCAAAAATGGCAAAATTGAGTTTAATGCAGACTCATAAACTACTGACTTTAAGGGTTGTCCCAAAACAAGCAAGACTTTATTCTAACTTTTGAGCAAAAAGTTATTAAGGAAACAAATATTACTATAAACGGCAAAAATGCAATTTTCGAAGCCTAAATGATTTCTACTAGTATCTTTTTGCCTTGTGCAGTAATTTCAAACACGCTTGAGAGTCTAAAAATTAAGGCCATGACGATCTGTTGTACATAAGTTTCTTTGGATTGGCAAAATTGAAGGGGCCTACCCTACCTAGAATGCAAGGCGTCTTGAATCCCCCACTATACAACACAAATTCGATGTCTGTTCTGATGTTAATAACATGAAATGTTAATGTACCACTGCAAGTCCTCACTATACATTCATTCATGTTTTACTACTTATAAAAAAAAAAAAAAGTAATGGTAGATATAAAACTTGAAAATTATCTTTAGTAACAAAATACTAGCTTAGTGATGACATTTGTAAATATTTGATATTTCATTTAATTAGTAATTTATCGGACTCAATCTAAAAAATTGTCTTCATAAATCATAAATGTGTCCTCAAATTTGAGACTAACAAATACAAATTTATACAATTTTAATTAAGACGTGGGTAGTAATGAAAAGAATAAAATTTCAATAAAACTTTAGTTGGAGCATCACACAAAACTTGAGGATCTACATTGTATAATTGTACAGATAAGACATGCTGTTGATGCTTTTTATTATTATTTAAAAGTAATATATATATATATATATATAAACTTGGAATAAAAATTAACTCTTGAAGAACAAAGATACAAGTAGCATTAGCTGGATTTTATTTTAAGACTCCTGTTGTGTTTAGTGTTTACCTTAACAGGATAATGGCAGAGCAGAGGAAGTGAGCTAAGATCACCAGTTTGTACATAAAGAATCTCATTTAATAGACAATTTTCAACACTGCATGTGTAAGGAAAAGAGATCCAAGAAAAGAAAGGGGTTAAAAAAAGCTAAACACAATCTAATATATATTTATAAATGAAATAAAATTATTTAACTATTATTCTTACTTAGAATGAGAAGGTGAAATCATGGCTATCCAATCATGCTCTGAAGGAAGCAAAGCTCCATTGACAGTAACATTGACATATTCTTCATCTGAAAGGTTGGAACTCAAACTAACATTCACTTGGAGATAAGGGCTTCGATTGGGGCACTCCCTCAAAGTTCTTCTATTTAGTAAGCGGAACTCGGATATGGCAGTGTAATGATGGTGCATGGCTGTGGAGTTTATAAGTGAAGGGTGCAATGACCAAGATAAAGAAGGAGAAGAACCAAGAAAGAAAATGAGTAGTGTGAAGAATACTCTGAAAACCCAAGAAGAACTACAAGGTTCCATGAGAGAAGTGCAAGGAAAAACCATGTTTGGAAGGATAGAAAAAATATTGCAATTCTAAGAGAGAATATAAAGGTCATGACTTGTGAATTGTGATTATTGGATAAGCATTTTTTTCCCCTTCTTTTTTGTGCCACCGTTTCTTTCTAGGTTGATACTTGGAATGTCTGAATTTGGTTGATAAGTTTGATAAAAATTTATTTTTGGTAGATAAGAACAATGGAGATGGAGAATTATATGGCCGATTTTAAGGTTGAAGAGAAATGTTGGTATGTGTCCAATTGCAACATTTATGGGCCAATACAGCAAGCGATGCATATATAATTGCACCAATTCAATAATACTGGTTTCTTCACGTAACATCTTTGATTGCGTTAATACTTGAAACTACTTCCATTTCGTCTTGTTCACCTTTTGTGAATTTTGTTTTGTTTTGGGGGTTACCCCATCTTTTGCCTTATTTCAAGTTCATCATAAATTCACTCTTTTACCAAAAATAAAAAATAAATTCACTTTTCCATCATAGATTGTCCCAAAATTTGTTTCCAATCTAGAAGTAAAATGCAGCTAATGTATGCTAGCTTTCTTAATGTAAAATTACTTTATTAAATAATGATTACCTCTTAAGTCTTAACTTTCTAGCATAGTTATTAAATAAGTGATGTTAGTAATATTACAAATTTTATTAAATATGTCTTAAATAAGTCATTACTCTAGGATTACTATAAATGCGTATTCTCCATTCTTACATGAATCGTGGGTCTTACCATAAATTTAATTAGTGAGATTTACTATTATATGAGAGATGGAGGACACATTTATAATACTCCCAAAGTAGTCTATAATTTTCCTTTTTAGAAGATATGGAGTATTACCACTGCGCACCCTTGGAGCAGTGATTACTTCACAATTATAAATGTTTATAGGGTATGAGGGCAAGGACTGGATTTCAAGTCTCAAGGAGAGAGTTTCATATACATATATACTTAAATTAGGCTAGAGTAAAAATTCTACCTTGTATTAAAAAAAAAGAAAGATACAAAGTATTTATTTATGAATAATATTACAGTCACAAACTATTTTACAATATTTTTATAAAATGTTGATGTGGTCAATCTCTGATTGGTTTATATTTAAGCTCACCATTAATATTACATTTTTATTTATCAATAATCACTCATCACATCAGTAGTTTGTAAAATTTTTTGTAAAATAATTTGTATCTCTAGCAGTATTCTTTATTTATTATTATGTATTGAGGTGCTTTCACGTTAGTTTGTAAACTTTTTATAATAAAAATTTGTATTAGTATTTTTAGCATTTTTCATATAAAATTCTCTATAATAATGTTATGATTAGTGCCATAAAATCCTATTGTATGCTATGTATGACATCATGTTATAAGTAATAAAGTTGTTTTACTATTGTCTAAAATAATGATAACATGAATATTTGAACATGATCATATACGCCTTGAGATACATAGTATGTGATTTATGTGATTTATTCGCAGAAGATATATAGGCCTTGAGATACATAGTATGTGATTTAGTTACAAAAAATATAAATCACAAGTTCTTTGTAAACTCAGAATCTTAGTCCATAGTCGGTGATGAAATTGAGCATTTCATATGCGAAAGTTACAATTAAGATGATTTGTCTTGATCATGGAAGTGGAGATTTCTAATTGATTTGTTAATATGTTTTAAGTGTATAAGAAATATTGAACTGGATCGTTGTGAGTTTAATATTCTATTAATGACTGTTATATGAATAATAAATCTTGCGACTTTCATTTACATAAACTCTCAATCCTAAGGGATTAGTAAACTCAATCATGAAATATAGGTTGTTTTAATATATCATGAAGGAGATCTAAACAAACGGTCAAAACCTCAATATGTTCAGCAACCACATGTAGTATTGAAGGAATACATATTCTCAAGATGGAATTCATAGTCTCTTTATAGAGATATAAAATATCCCCTTAAGAAAAGTTTAATGAATTTGGTTACTCAGAGTGTTAAGCCTAATCACTTTAATAAAGAGTTACTAAAGTTTATATTTTATGAAATTGAATTTCATAAAATATATATGAATAACTTAAAGGATTAAACCGGGTACTTAAGGATCAATAGGTAATAATTTTCAAAGTGACAGTTACACGTTATGAATTTGTAGTACTATGAATATTTTCATGAAGGGGTTAAAAGTTTAGATAATAAAGTCTTGGACTAAAGGTCAATTGGGTTGGCTCAAAAGGCTAACCCAATTAGATAATCAGTTATTTATTTAATAAGAATTATTAAATAAATAAACTGCTAAGTGTAGAAATATATACATATGATTATTAAAAAAAGAAAAAGAAAAACATATAGATTTCTCAAGACACTCTCTTACTCTCTTATTCTTAAGAACAAGTACGTATAAGAACTAATTGAGAGATCACACATCTTGGACACATTGTGGAATTAGAGTAAAGATTGAAAGTCTTCCCAAGTTCAATATTCGTTTGTTTTGAATTTCACTGCATTAGGGTACACTTTCTTGTTCTTTGTTTCTAAAATTCAGATGTTGCAAGTTATCTCACATGAATGAAGTAGATCCATTTATTTTCGCTGCGTGTTTTTGTGTGAGATACAAAACTATATTTTCCAACAAATAATTGGGCAAGCAATGTGTTGAGGTTCAAAAGTTGACTACAGCCCAAGGCTCAAAGAAATATCATGTTGGACTAATTTCATAAAAAAAAATGAAGCTAGAGAAGATAAGAAAACGAGGGGTTGGGCTCACATAAATGAAGAAAAGGGTGAGAGGCCCAAAGAATTGGGATAAAAAAAAAAACCATGGAAGAGCAGACCTTGAAAAAAAAAAAAAAAAAGGGAAAAATGCAAGAGAGAAGCCCAGCTAGCTAGGATTAATAAACCAAATGGAGTCCAACAAGAAGAGCTAGGCCGGGATCCCGAAATCACTAGGGTCCCAGGATTCCTAGGATGCGCAAAGTAAGAATGAAACAGATTCAAAAGAGGGATAAAAGACAAAGAGCATGCGGGTCTCATACTCCAAACATATAGTGGGATCAGAAAGTACAAAGCATACGCAGGAGTTGTATCTCAATGAACCAACGATGAGAAAACCAAAAAAGGGGGTAACTGGGGGGAGCTTTCAACTCGGCAATGAAGATTCTAACTATTTAGGGAAAATGACAAGAATGGAGTGCAACCAAAAGCTGAAAGAAAAGGCCAAATAGCTAAAGATCAGGGACGAAGGGGACCTCGAAATAGAAAACTAGCTAGGGGCTTTCCGCTCGATTGCACCAAAAGCAAGAAGTTATGAGAAAAGGGAAAACGACTAGCCCTTGAGCAAGACTGGCACAGCACCAACTCTGAGGGGCAAAAGAGGGAAATCACTGGTATCCTGGAACCCTAGAGCTGCGCTATAAAAGGAGAGGGGAATCCATACTGAAGGATTCAGATGGGGATAGACTATTTTCTTTATTTAGACACTCATCGCTATTTTTTTTATGGGCTTCTAAGAAAGATATAAAAGCTATAGAAAGAGCTCTGTAAAACTAAAAAAAAAACAGAGGAACCGCTCCCGGTATCCCAGAGACAGCCACTACAGCACATGCTCAGATTCAAAAACTTCAAACTTTGCAAGTCTTGGAAGCTTGAATAGCTATCAAAGTCTACAATTTTTGAGCTTGGTTGAACCTTGTATTACGTCTTAGTGAGCACTATAATCATAACTAAGGAAAAATTAAGAAAATGTCTCTCACTAATTCGAGGACCCTTAACTTTTTTCTTGTACTATATTTATTTTGCTGTGCATTTTTTTGCTGTTAAACTGTCATTCAATACATCTATTTTTGTTTGTTAGTTTATTTGTGTTGTAGGAAGCTTGTTTTGTGCACCACCTAGTTCTCAAACAGGCTTTTAGCTGCAATGAACCAGGCCCAGTCCACCAAGAATAATTATTTGGCCTAGGATCTTTGGGCCACTGTGCTGAGAAAAAGCCACTCTCACACAATGATATTGTAGGAAGATTTTACTCACTATTTTGGCCATAACTTTTGATCCACAAAGAATTGTTTAGTAAGATTTGTCTCATTGGAAAGTAGATAGCCTGGGCCTCAATTTGAATAAAAATTTTGCCAAATTTGATCTTAATTTGAATGAGTTATGACTGTTTGAAGTTGAGCTAACTGAGTAGTCCAATTTTCTGGGTTTTAAAACTTTATTTTAAAGGCCCAAAACATAATGTTTTGATGTGGGCTAGCCCATGGACCCTTAAGAAAGTCCAAAGATCATTAAAAAGTTTGAAAACCCTAATTTTAACTTATAAATACTCATCTTATGCCTCCAATCAAAACCCTAGCTAGAGAGAGACATTTTTTAGCCTTCATCTTCTCTAAAACTCTAATTTTCTTTTCTAAAACACACACATAGCACCTTTGCATATTTTTTTATAAATTAAAACCCTCTCTTTACTTAGTTCTAAGGCAGAAATTATTTTCCCAATTTGATTTCTCAAAACCATTTTCAAAACTAATCTTGTTTTTGAGTTGTAATTACCTATAAACTATTGAAATCTTCTTTTACCTTGATCTCATTGAATCTTGTTATGTAGGCACTGAGGGGCCGGTTAAATATCAATCAAGTTTTATTCCATAGCAAGGTGAGTCTCTCTTCATGGCTTTTCCTTGATTTGGTTCTTTTAAAATATGTGTTTTTGTTGTTCTTAGTTAATTTATATGTTATTCATGCTTAGAAATATGTTTTATTTTGTTTGATTTTATTTTGTTTTGTCTCATCATGTTTTGATTGGAAAGTTAATATGATTTGTTATATTGATGAATATGTTTTGATGTGTTAAGTGTTACTCTTGTTTGTTGTTAGATCCAATGCATGTTTAGGAATAAATTTTGTTTTGTTTATCTTTGATATCTTTGTTGTTAGTTTAGGATTGTTTAGTTTTATATTAGAAACATGTTAAGTTTGGTTTGATTGTTATTTTGTTGCTTGCTTTAAAACTATGTTTATGGGTATATATGCGTGCACATACGAATACTCATGTTTGCGTACGCATACTCGTGCCCAGAAATACATATTTAGGGTTCTTGCAATTTTGATTGTTTTGCTTAGTTCTAAATCCTCTACTTAAGTCTTTGTTGAGTCTAATTTTCACATGTTTATGCCTAGAATTAGTATAATAACATGTTTCACATGCTTTGATTATTGAATTGATAATTAGAGTTTTTATCTTGGTTGAATAACATGGAGTTGCAAGCGCAGCATCACATTTTTTACCTATATTTTTTGTTCATTTGGTTGATAGGAATTTTTGGATTGGTCACAATCCACCGTTATTACAACCCCAACTACCACTATAGTATTGAACTCTATTTAACATAAATAAAAAAAATTCTCCTAAAAAAAAGAATCAATATTTTTCAAGTTCTTTATTTAATTTCCATTTGCATTTTTTTTTAATTGGAAAATTATACATCACCTTGCTTTTATAGGAAGAGGAAGGGTCATTTGAGCTAAAGCCTAAACCTCATTGGCTCATTATATGATTTTTTCCCCTTTGTAAATATTATATAATCTTTAATTTTTTTTCCCTTTGTAAATATTTTATACTCTTTAATTTAAACTACGATAAAATAGAAAGAGGTGACTAGAGAAGTAACTCAAATTGCAAGGATTGGCTAAATGATAGTTGACAAGAGAAAAACAAAGAGACAAAGAAAATTGGAATATGAAATTCATCTAGATCATTTCGTCCAATGTCTATTTCTTGGATGCGAGAGTTGCAATAGAATAAGAAAAATGAGTAATTGCAGTTTCTTCAACATATAATTGATTATTTCTAGACTTATGCTTTTTATGGGAAATATTTTTTTGTCGATGGAATTCTTGAAGCAAAAGACTTCTCTCATACCAACTAACATTAGATGATGTTGTGTTCAAAGGCTAAAATTTTTCTGTAATATATGCCAAGACTACAAACATACATATTGTTCATAGGCTAAAAGTTGTCTATAATTTATGTATTAAACAAACACATGTTGTTTGGGATTAGAATCTTTACACAAGTTAAATGTAAGGCATATTGTCTAACAATTAAGAGAGCCCAATCATTTGCATTGTATAAATTGATTAGTTTTTTCCATAGTATAGATTTTTTTTTTCTAAATGAATAAATAAAAATAAATTTATCAAGATGAAATATTTTTGTAAAATTTGATTCTCTTGGATTTGTTTATTATCAAAATATAAATTGTTACACTTGATGGAAGTCAAAAGTAGATAAGGCATTGCATGTTGCTTGTAGTATAGAAAATAATATTTGGAAATTCTTTGGAATTAGTGGATTTGAATTGAGTGTGTTTAATGGGCTTCATTTTTTTTTTTGTAATTTGAGGACATAGAGAGTGGTAGACTGGCTTAATAAAATATTTAATTGGTCTAGGATCACTATTTTACTCTTAAGCTCAGCCTCTTTTTAAATCATGTGGTATTCAAACCCTATAAATGTATAATAGCTCATTGTTGTGATTTATATAATTTTGTTAGTATTTATCCAACTTCATTTTTGGTCATATCATTGATTGTGATAATTGGTAATGATCTAGGTTGTATGGAGTCAGCTTATTTTTTATTTTTATGTTTTTTATGTGGATAATTTAAAAAAGAGAAAGTAATATAATGTTTGATGTGGATAGCTCATTATTTCTTGAGGATGAGGTTTCTTTCCAGAAATTGATATGTTGTAATTATTTGAAAATGTTTTTTATTGGAACATGCTTGAACCATATCATTGTGGCTTTTAGATGAATGTTGTCTATTTGACTAATCTATTTATACATATTTTCAACAATTATTTAGAATTAGAATTATCTAATTTGATTGGTTTCAAATGATTGTACCAATAAAAATGAATGTATATAACTTTTGTTCAACTATCTAGTGCATCACTTAGGTTAGCAACTAGTTAGAATAATGATTCATTTAGCTTAGGATTTGGCAATTTGTTAATTAAGTTAAAGCAACTGTTATTATTTCTAGAACTCACTTTTGTAAATAAGAATATAGTCTCATTGCAAGATAATAACTATTAATCTAGTTAATTAATTATTTTGTTTTAAGTAGATTCCCTAATCCATATATCAAATAATGCTAATTTAGCTTACCGAACGTCCTATTAAATCTACACTTGAGAGATGTTCATATAAGGGTTATGATGTGGCGGAAGCCTAAAGAAAGCACAATGGATGCTCTCTTTGATAGACAGAAACGAAACTATTAATTTTTGGATAGTAAATCTTGAATCCATGAGGGGTTCCCTAAATTTACAAGGAGATAAACTGGAATCCACCAGAGAGAAATTTAAGAAAAACTTTGAAATTTTATTAATAATAGTCTATCTTGTCTCTGATGGCTACAAAACATATAAATACTGAGAAAAACGTCTAAAACGCTAATTCACATTAATTATGTGATTAGGTGACAAAATACCAAAATTTACCAAAAATGGCAAAATTGAGTTTAATGCAGACTCATAAACTACTGACTTTAAGGGTTGTCCCAAAACAAGCAAGACTTTATTCTAACTTTTGAGCAAAAAGTTATTAAGGAAACAAATATTACTATAAACGGCAAAAATGCAATTTTCGAAGCCTAAATGATTTCTACTAGTATCTTTTTGCCTTGTGCAGTAATTTCAAACACGCTTGAGAGTCTAAAAATTAAGGCCATGACGATCTGTTGTACATAAGTTTCTTTGGATTGGCAAAATTGAAGGGGCCTACCCTACCTAGAATGCAAGGCGTCTTGAATCCCCCACTATACAACACAAATTCGATGTCTGTTCTGATGTTAATAACATGAAATGTTAATGTACCACTGCAAGTCCTCACTATACATTCATTCTTGCATTCGTGCTTGTTGCAACTAAGATAGTCAGGATCGTTACTCATGTACATTGCCTGCAATTTTAATGTAAACATATACATAATGTTAATATTTGATATACATAGATGCTAATGTACCACTGCAGGTATTCACTACACATTTACTCTTTACTTAATTTGTGTTAAAAAAAAAATTAAAAAAAAAAAAACCAATATTAACATGGGAGATCATCGAAAATCAAAATTAACATTTATGGTCCAAAACGTTAACAAATCAATTAAAGACAATGGAGGCTTAAAGAGAAAATGACAAAGTTGAAAAGTCTATAAAAAATGAATTTCACCACCATATATAAACCTGATGTACTATACCTTCTTCTTACATTCACCCATCAACCAGTGTATGACAAAGCATAGGTTGAGACATTTTTATTTTTTTCATGAATATTTAGACCTCCTAATTTGTTCTATAGTTCTGAAAATAAGGACATTTCACTAAAACAACAATGATTGGCTTTAGGATGAGAGGACCTTCCGAAACTCAAATAGACTCTAGCAAAATTCAATCCAAAAACTCATTTCACTTATATATATTTAAGAAACCTAAGCAACTGGACCTGTCCCAAGTTGCTTGTGATATAATTTTCTTGTTCTTGGATAGAGTTAACCTAACATTATTAGTAGTTACACTCAGACATTAATGAAGCACTGTAAGACCACTAATTAAATCATAAACATAAATTAAACAATATCAATAATTCAATTCATATAAAGTCTATTAGGTTTTAAAGCTCAAACCTAAACCCATTCTATTGGGGTCCGGATAGCATCAAACCTGCTAGGATTGAGCACGAGTCGGGGTTAGACCTGTCCCAAAACCTGACCCAATAATAGTGTCTCGGAAATCTGCTCACCTGAATTTACAAGTGTTGGGCTGGGTCGGATCTCGGGTGGGTTTTCGGGTCCTGGATCAAGTCCTTCTTTTAGTTTTATAAAAATCAATTTTAATTAAAGGGTGTAATTCATATATATATATATATAGAGAGAGAGAGAGAGAGAGAGAGAGAAAGAGAGTTTCAACCTATGACGTCCACTTTTAATAATAGTTTTTTATCATCAGACCAAGACACCAATCGATTTTGGTGTAGGCAGAAATTGAACCTCAAATCATTTATTCAACTATTAGAGATTTTACCAACTAAACTAATTGGAACCCACTCTTTTTTCATTTCTATGTGTACTGCTTGTCAAATAATGGTAGTTTTAAAATGTTGACACGTGAAATGACCAAAAATGGTAGTTTTTATTACGTGTTTCCAAATAGACTCAGGTCATCAATGTTTGGATTTTATATTTGAATCCTAAAAATCAATTTGGAAAATGCAGACATGAGGTAATTAAAGATAAGATCTTTCCATTGAAATTAGGCTCTTATTTTCAAATTTAATTTGACATTTATATTATGAAAGTTTTTAATGAGTGATTGAATAATCTTTTCTCTTTGAATAAAAGTTTAATGGAGGAAGATGTAATTCAGAAACTTTAATTTCAAGAGATCGTTATGGTTGGCAAAAAATTGAATAAATGTCATAAGTTAAGAAGGAAATCTATATTAGAAATAAATTTTTTTTTTCAGAACACTATATTAGGAATATAAGTATATAACATTAGATATACCAAATATACATTTAAAAAATGAAATTGATACATCATATATCACTGTTTCACATTATTATTTCTCTCTTAAAAAACAATGATGATAAAATGCTAACCCAGTAGTACTAGTGAATAGACACCTTCACAATTGAATCATGAAGAAACTATTTTTTAAGGGTATAATTCGTATTCTTTTATATTTTTATGTGTATTACTTGTCTAATTGCACACAGTAAGTATTTTTAATTAAAGTTTAGTAAATTAGGGAAACCAATTAATCCCTTTAAATTCAGTCATATGTGTAAGGAAATCAAATTGGCTTTAACTGGTGAGTGAATTGCAAGTTTCCTAATTCAAGTTTAATGCACCAAAATCTGATATGTTAACTCAAATAAGTCATTAATGCCAAGAGAATTCCTTTTAAGGTTTAATTCAAATTTGAATTAGAAATAAACATGGAAATTATAAAAGATGTTTGGGTTGAGATTTGGTCAAGGTTTTAAGTTGGAAAAGGAAATAAGTGGAAAATCTATAATAGGAATTTGTTTTATATTTATATTCAGAAATAAAAACTTTCAAAAATCGGTTTTTTTTTTTTTTTTTTCGTGGAGAACGCTATATTAGGAAATAAGAGGAAACCCGTCAAAGGTGTAAAAACTCAAGAGAGGGGAAAAAAATTTTCAGGATTAGGCAGGTCGGATTAAACCCGAGACCAATCCAAAATCCGAAAATTCCTGAGCACAAGACTCGAACCCAACCCGAACATCCACCTGACCTGCCCAAAAAGAATCTTAGCTCCATTCTCCACCCCATATATATTTGATTCCTCAGAAAAGACTAAGGAAAAAAAAAAAAAAAAAAGTGGTTGCCTTTTTAACCTCAGCTGAGCTTTAATCTAAATGAGGAATGTAATATTACTTACCCCCTTTCCCCCTTCCCTATTTTTTGTTTACAACAAGTAGGCGAGGGGGAATCGATTTCAAGTTTTCCCTATGAGCTAGAGAGACTAGATAATACCACCAAACCATAAACTTTGACTCACAAACCAAGTGAAGAATTAATATTAATGATATCAAGCTCAAGCGAATTGTTTGTTTATAATAGCACATGCATACTTGAAAATAACTAAATAGAAGGAACTCTATCACATGCGTACATAGCATTCAATCATTTGTATTACCTTAACAGTATGAGAAGCTGCAATCATGCCAACCCAATCACACTCTGAAGGATTCAAAATTCCGCTAACCGTTACATTAACGTACACTTCACCTCCATGGTTGGAACTGGGAGTGACTGTAATTATTTGATAAGGGCTCACGTTGGGACAATCCGTGATATTTGTAGAAGAAGAAGAAGAAGCAAGAGATACAAGGAGTAAGAAAAAGAAAATTTTGAAACCATAGTGAAGGACTCCATTAGAGAAGGAAAGGAAGGAGGAATAGGAAGCTTACATTAATAATGAAGATTTGATGGTTTCATATATATAGAAATGCATGAGTACGTATCTAGCCTTGTTGGATTTTTTGAAGTTCTAATACTAGGAGGGTGGCTGGCTAATAACTAAATTCAGGGTGGGATTTACTATTGAAGTAAGAGAAGATAGCATTTTTCCCAGAATAATGAATAGTTTTTCTGCTAATTTTGATCATTAAACTTTTTTTGTCATATGGCTTACTTATCAATTCTCTATATTTATGAGTGTGCCATTATTGAACAACATCGATATCAAACTCTTCTTTTATTTTCTCAAATCTACTAAAATTGTTCTCGAGTTTAACTAAACATGTCCAAGTTTGTTTATGATAGCACATGCATACTTAAATTAGTTCTAGAGTTCCAGTAATCCTCTTGCGGATTGATCAACTCAAATTTGCTACCTATGGTTTTCTTCTAAACCAACTTAGATTTGACAATTTTGGTTACGTAGAACCTGATTGTCTCTTGCACATTAAACTAGGTAAAATATCCATCAAACTTGTTGAAATCTATTTGCAAACCAAACATCCATTTGTCATATAAAACCAGTGGTATATGTTAATGCAATTATCAAATAACCTAGGGTCTTCTTAACTGAAGTCCTAAAGTACAATAAAAAAATATTCAATATTCAATTGTCTGTACAATATATCGTAATAGATATTTTGTATTTAATTTTGTTAAGTTTCTGTTCCGCCATGTCACTGGCAACATCTGTTGTGTCACTAGCATATCGATTTATGTTATTTTAAATTTTTCGCAATTTAATTTTCCAATTTATATAGTTGCACTTTATACAACTTTTCATCTCCATATTCTTTTATTCTTCTTCTCCCCCATAATTCTACAACCTACCATATACTCTTACCCTACCTTCCACTTCGGTCTTAGATTATTGTTGCACTTTGTTCAACCATTAATATTCTCTCTTTTTCGATTCTTTTTCTCCCTCATAATTTCACACCTTACTATTACTCCTCCTCCATTAATTACTCTATCTTCTTTTCCATATAACTTTGCTATTTGTTGGGAAAATTTTACAACCCAGTCATTGCCAAAATCCAATTTTAAAATTGAGTTGAATTTATTAACCAAGCTACCCTCAATTTGCTTTGTGTCTATATTTTCAATTGACTTCTACTTGAAATAGAATATCAAATCTCTTACACTCTAAACTCAATTTTCCTATGGTCATGGTTTTCTTCTAAACCAACTCAGATTTGACTATTTTGTGTAAAACCTGATTGTCTCTTACACTCTAATCAAAGTAAAATATTAATCAAATTTGTTGAGATGTATTTGCAAACCACAATTTGTCAAAGGACCAATGGTATATGTAAATCGGACAAAGCTTGGCTCTTAATTGGTTTGAAGTTATTTTTTCTTATCCATTATGTGGTGATTTAGAAGACTATCCATATGTATTATTTAAGCAAGTCACATGACTCATTTAAAAAATAATGTGACTAAAACTACATGTAAGGTTCTAAATATTTAGGATTAAATGTTTAGATTTCTAAATTTATGTATGTTGACCTACCAAGATCAAAACATGTCTAGATTAGGTATTAGACATTGCTCATGATGGTTCAAATCAAAATTCAAAAACATGTAAGCTGTCAAAAGAAGAGTTCAATTTCTGTCAAGCTCGACCAATCAAAAGATAGGTTTGACTAATCGAAAGATAGGTTTAACCGATCGAAAATCATGCTCTGTAGATTTTAAATCAAGCCTAAGCCCACGAAAACATTTAGGGTTTCAGTCCAACACTACAAGGTATAAAAAAAAAACCCTACTTACGTTTTATAAGCTTTTGGAAGTCTTGTGAATTACTCCTGTGAGATTTATGAGGATTTATAACTTTTTATTTCTACAAGCTTCTACAAGAATGAGATCTGCAATCAAGAATTGGTGGAAATAAGTTGCTACATAAAAATCTACTATATATGGTGATCTGAAACCTTTGAATGGGATCTTAAAGCCATAAATGGGGAGTTTGTGTTTAGCAAATCCAAGATGGAAGTGTCTATGAAGTTAGAGCTGCATGTGGTCATATTAGTAAGTTCTACATAAGGTAACTTTGGATTTAGAGTTTAAATCTATTATAATCTTCATTTTATCATAGTGAATTTGTTTACTTTGAGGATAGTTAAGTTAAATCCTCCCTATATTTTTACTTTGAAATTGTTGATTTCATTAGTTTTCTTGGGTTATCATTTACTGTCTTCTTTACCTTTCCGCACTAAGTAATATGTTTGCATGTGTTTAACCTAGATCTCATAATTAACCTAAGTAAATACTTGGCTAATTCATTAGGTTAAACTAATTTGTTTTCAAGGGGTCTAAACAAACAAACACTACACATGATGTTTTCTTCAATCCACATCATGGGTTGGAACAATATAGCTCCAAACAAGTTTGGAGCCAAAAGTACAAATTGAAAATTTTCAACTTGTAAAGTCTCTTGTGTTTGAATCCAAAATACACTAAAAATCAATTAATGTCTTAACCTGATGATGAAGAGTAATCATCATAAAACGAACGTCATAAATTGAAATTATATTTATAAAAATAATTAACATTAAATTATGAATTATAAAACAACTATACCTTTTAATAGTTTATTGGGTGCACAAAATTAAGGTGAGTGTGTGTGTGTGTGTTTTTTTTTTCTTTGATATTTGTATATACAATTTGACTTTATTTTTATTTTTTTAAATCAAATACACATTAATTTGTGCCCTTAGTCTCTCTTTAACAAAATCCTAAAGAATTCGTATGAGAGATTCTTTGAAGATCATCCTATAGATAGAAAGAAGAGGTACTATTTGTGACTCTGTGTGTTGGGCTCATCCATTGGCATCCCGGCAAAGCGATTCATTATTTGTGAGACATCTACAAATTCAGAACTTTGCCTTTTAATTATGCGGAAGCTGTCCTCAATTTGCCTTGTGTTTGCATTTACAAACTGAAAAATCCAATGAAAGTGGGTTAGACAACTTTTAGACATGTTCAAATAGACATACAAAGAAGCATAAAGTATGTGTCATCAGCAAACAAAGAAGCATAATGTATGTGTCATCAGCAAACAAAGGAACATAATATATGTTTGTGTTGTGTACCACCATTCTACAGTTCGTAAGTTGTTATATATAGGGTTCATAAATGGATTGGAAACTCTTACTATTAAAACATGTCAAAATTGTGTTGATTCACATTAAATAGAAAACAATGCTTGTAAAAGCAATTTTTTTTTTTTTTTTGTTTACGTCATAAATTGAAATTATATTTATAAAAATAAATAAATATAATTAACATTAAATTATGAATTATAAAACAACTATACCTTTTAATAGTTTATTGGGTGCACAAAATTAAGGTGAGTGTGTGTGTGTGTGTTTTTTTCTTTGATATTTGTATATACAATTTGACTTTATTTTTTATTTTTTAAATCAAATACACATTAATTTGTGCCCTTAGTCTCTCTTTAACAAAATCCTAAAGAATTCGTATGAGAGATTCTTTGAAGATCATCCTATAGATAGAAAGAAGAGGTACTATTTGTGACTCTGTGTGTTGGGCTCATCCATTGGCATCCCGGCAAAGCGATTCATTATTTGTGAGACATCTACAAATTCAGAACTTTGCCTTTTAATTATGCGGAAGCTGTCCTCAATTTGCCTTGTGTTTGCATTTACAAACTGAAAAATCCAATGAAAGTGGGTTAGACAACTTTTAGACATGTTCAAATAGACATACAAAGAAGCATAAAGTATGTGTCATCAGCAAACAAAGAAGCATAATGTATGTGTCATCAGCAAACAAAGGAACATAATATATGTTTGTGTTGTGTACCACCATTCTACAGTTCGTAAGTTGTTATATATAGGGTTCATAAATGGATTGGAAACTCTTACTATTAAAACATGTCAAAATTGTGTTGATTCACATTAAATAGAAAACAATGCTTGTAAAAGCAATTTGTTTTTTTTGTTGATACATCGATAGTTGAGGAAGGAAGAATTTGAACTCTGAATGATTCTATTGAAAACACCAAAAAATGCCAATTAAGTTACAATGCTCTTGGCAAAGGCACATCTTAAATTCAATAGGATGGTGCTTTAGCTAGCTTGTCAATTAAACCTAATTATTCAAGCCAGTAGACTATTAGGGGGTTATGTGCAAAAATGTACATTTCACCAATATAGATAGGAAGGTACATCGCTTTCTAAGTTCTAAGTTCTAACTTGAATAGAACTTAAATCCAAAAGTCCATATAAGAATATTTAAAGATACCCCATTGATGATTTGCTTTTATATAGTACGTAGGCCACAGACCTTGGCTTAGGATGTCATTATAGTACTTTTGCAATGAATGAATTTGTATCTGTCTATCTTTCAAATAATATTTCTTATGGAAAACCTTTATATATATGTTGCAGCCCTTGCAGCAGGGAAGGATTATCATTCTAATACTTTTGGAATGAATGTTGTGCAAATTTGACCAGATTCATCATCAATGCCTTGATTAGTCTCAGAGTCTCTCATACCAAACTAATAAATGAAAGTACATAATAATCTAACTTTTCTTAATTTTCTACGAGTGCATGTTGTAGTAGGCTCAAATTTGATATTGGGCCAGAGTTGTGGGCCTTATGGGCGTATTGAGAGTAGAGTAGAGTGATTGGAATGGAGTGAAATCCATAAGGCCTTGAGCATCTAATTAGAGTCTGTTTGTCAAGATGAATAACAGGGGTAATTTTGGAATTTGCATTAGGTAGGGTTCTATTATATAAACACTTGTTGTAACTCCATTTAATTTCTCATATAGTAGATTATTAGCCGCTCACTTATGCGGATGTAGGCAAGTTGCCAAACCACCTTGTTGATTCATCTCTTTTCTCTTCTTTAATCTTACTTAATCAGATTATTTCACAATAGAGCATTTCAAATTACATAACATTATGTTTGAGTTGATTATACTTGAAAAATTCTTTGAAGAAAAAACCAAGTGTAGATAGGGAAGAACAAGAAAAAAAAAAAAAAAAAAAAAGAACTCCTAAGTGTGGAGACAAAAATATCTGATTTCCTTTTTGAATTAACCTCAATATATACATCTAGTCTGAGTTTGAATATTAAACTTGAGCAAACTAACCTCAAAATGTATCTCTTCCTTTGTTGCATGCCCTCTTACATAACCAAAGTTAGAAATCCTGCGTAAACTCCAACTGTCCACCTGTCCAAGAAACCAAAGAACATTTAATTTAAAAGCCCTCCTTGCTACTACATACAAAGGCATACATATATATATATTTCATACATAGATAATTGGGAAAGAGAGAGAGATCTACTTACATCATCAGTTTTGAACTTGTCCAAGGTGAAGCCAGCCATACCCATAACTGCATGCACTGGAGCACTGTAATTGTTGTTATCATATGTGCTGATGCCATTTTCATCTATTGTAGGTATGGCCTTGCATTCTTCTTGATAAACAGCACAAGTTCTCTCGTAATTATGAACATGGCCGAAGAAAGCCAAATCAACCTAATTTATAGTCCTAACACTATCAGATTAGTGAAACCAAAAACGGCTTAATAAGAATTCAAGAAGGCAAGGGAGCTTACCTTGTTGTCAAGTAGCAATGGTTCTACATCTTTTACAAAATTCTTATCCACACTAAAGACTCCGTCTGTTGAAGTATACATGGGTCTGTGCCTGCATCAGCAAATTTTATACTTATTTCTAGCAGAAAATTCAGTTTGCAATTGAAATTAGACAACTTTGTTTTCGGTTGCACTTTAATGATAGTTCACATATATGGAGGAATTTGTGAAATGAGACGAGCACACTGACAAGGAACAAAATCCTTTTCATTTCATGGTTCAAATAAATATTTCAAGTTTAAAGTTGTCTTTAGTACCATGCCATATAAAATGACATGACATTACGTACACTTTTAGATATAAGAAATAAATATTTTACTCAAAATCCATTGACAAATAAGCTATGCACATAGAGTAGTGGCCTATTAAGGAAACATTTCATAAAACAAAAAGAAAAATAATTGATGTCTACATACCCCATAAAAATTAACCAAGGAGTTTTTGATCTATCAACAGTAGCCATGTCCCTTTTCATCCATTCATACTGTGATAGTACATTATGCCAGTGGCACAAGTAAGAGATAAACAAACATTAAGTAATTAAATCCCAGTTAAATACGAAGTGAATAGAAGTACTTGTTCCATCTAACCTGCTCAGAATTTTCCGACCAGTTATGCTCGGTTGAAATTATTGTGAAGTGAACACTTGCTTGCTCTATTGAATACCATGGCTTATCCTTTGCTGCAGTTGGCATTGGAAAATAAGTCTCATAAGGAACTCCACATTCTCCTCCTGAATCAGGAGTAATGTATACTGACCCTGACTCTTGATAATCCCTGCAACAACAACAACAACAACCAATATTTAGTCCCAAAATGTTGGGATCGACTATAGATCCTTAATAGATTAGTCAAGGTTAGCCACGTGCAAATGGTACATAATTCTTGGAAAACAAATTCGTGCATAATTTGTAGCAACTAATTCCCATATGTGGATTTACACAGGTTTTGTAATCATGCATGCCTAAAACTGGCAACCAATTTGAAATTTAGACACTACTTGAAGCCAGTCTTAATTTTCAACCCAAGTGCTAACCAGATAATATGGAATGAAAAAGTTTGCCACTTAATTTTGAAATAACTGGCATAAACTGTTCAACAATTAATTTGGTTGACTAATAAAATACATGTCAGGAAAATGTTATTTCTCCAGAATTTTTTGAGCATCATAAAGAGATGAAGAACATATATATGTGCTAAAGTTTTTGAGCATTGTAAGAGATGGTGAATTTTTCAAAATGTTCCAATAGTTTTAACAAGACCTTGTTCATGTATGCAAGTATTTGCATCAACAACGTACAGCAAATAATTTGAAGAGAATCAAAAAGAAAAAATACCTCTCATGGTTTCCAATAGCAGTCATGTAAGAAACTTGGGAAGCAACCGGGCTTATAAGTTGAAGGAAAAAATCCCATTCTACTAAGAATCCCGTGGCATAACTAATGTCTCCAATATGGAAGATGGATTCAACATTTCCAGAGTCTACTTCATCAGTCAGAGCTTGAACCACTGAGAGGGCTCCTGGCTATATGTATCATAAAATTAGTTAAAATTTATGACATTTTTGGTTCATTTTAGTGGAAACATTTTGTATATATTTCTTCAATTTAGTTCAATTGCACCTGCCTGTAGTAGGTGCAAATTGAAATACTATGAATTTAAGAGTTTTAATTGATATTCTTGTACTTGCTACTTGTATTTATCAATATTGAAGTAACAAGTAACTATGATTGATGTATGAGAAACTCATAGTTAGAAAGATAAATGAATTTCACTATAAAGAGGTGGGATTTTTTGAAAGCAGGTGGATGTCCTTTCAAGTTTCAAGTATTAGATTTCTTATGCCCTAAACAAGGAAATAGCGAAAATTGAGCTGCCAAATAATCTCTTAATTCTGGCTTTTTGATGTACCAATAGATCATTCTTAATAATATGCATACCTGAATGTAGTGTTCAATAGAAGCATCATGAGGAGCCTTTCCCATATCACCATATACAAGAAATTTAAGTTCATTTGATCCTCCTGCAGGTGGAGTCAGGAATTGGAATTGATTGCTCCAACCAACAGAATCACTTAGTATGAACAAAAAAAAAAAAAGTTATCAGGAACCATATATAATTCCCACCAATACCATTCTTGATTCATGGAATCATAATTTGAACACATTGATCAAACTTTTATATTGGTGCAAACTTTTTGTGTTATTTTTAACTTAATTTTTTTCATTTTTAATACCATGATACATAATTTTCAACAGCAATATGTGCTGTAAAAACATGCATCTCATTATTGACACTGTTCACACAATATAGTATAAGCCTAGTTAGTTTTTAAAAAGAGTTAAATTTAGTTAACTTGAGTTCAGTGTTGGGTGAGTTGTATGGATTAAAATTTGTCCATGAGTATGGTCTTCAATAGCTGTAAAATGAAGTATATATCTCTTTTGTTCCCTCAATGTTTTGCAAAAAGTGCATGTATGTCTTTTGTGCTTTAAACTAATTTGTGTATCATTTTGGGAGGGGAATATTTCACTTGAAAAAAGGTCTGAAACAACAACCAACAAAATTAAATGCTATTATTGCTATACCTTCCATATTTGTAGGAGTAGATGCTTGAAGGCTGAAGTCCTGTCATCACTGTGGAATGAATGAACCCTGGGTCATGCCACCCAAAGTCCTTGGCTGGACTTGTTACAAGAAAACCTATCCATTTCACAGTCACCAAGAAATTCTAAGTAGAAGATTGATAGCCATTATAGAAGAAGCATGTGAACAACTATTTGTTTTCAATAAATTCAAGATGCAAAGGGTACCAAAAAATCCTTCACTTAATAATTTGGGCAAGAGAGAAGCACATTGTTACCATAAATAATTGATTATATATGTATTGAATGGAAATGGGATTAGTGACTCACTACACATATCATCTTGTGTATATGTAGTAACTTCTGATGTCTGTTTTCTATTCTCATATTGTACTTGCTGAGGCTCCTTATCGCCGCTAACCCATGTTAATCTCATCTGCACCACCATAACAATGTTCCAATTAGTTTCTAAGCATGCAAATTTTTTTATTATATAAATTTATTTACTTCTTTTGGAGACATAGATGTATGGACTACAATAAACTTGTTTTGGTCTGCTCTATGTAACTGAAAATAAACAAGTGTCATAGCAAAATATTTGTTGCTTACTGATGTTCCAGTTGAATCTATGCTTGAGAGATGTCCATATAATGGTTGTTTTGGATTAGCAAACTTCACAGGGTTTGACCTTGTCAAAATGCAAGGTGTATCGAATCCACCAGCGAAGAACACAAATTCAATTTCTGTTCTAATATTAATGACATGAAACTTCAATGAGCCACTGCAAGTGTTTAACACACATTTGCCATTGTCATATTCCTTGCATTCTTTCTTTGTGCATTTGAGATAGTCTTGATCAACGCCCAGGTACTGTGCCTGAAATTACAAACATAAAAATAATCTTAGCATTCTCTTCTATTTTATTTTTAAGTTTGCAAACGAAATATTGACTCCTAGTTTCACTTAGAAGTGTGCTAGCTATAGGTGTTATTTGTCATATTCCTTGCATTCTTTCTTTGTGCATTTGAGATAGTCTTGATCAACGCCCAGGTACTGTGCCTGAAATTACAAACATAAAAATAATCTTAGCATTCTCTTCTATTTTATTTTTAAGTTTGCAAACGAAATATTGACTCCTAGTTTCACTTAGAAGTGTGCTAGCTATAGGTGTTATTTATTTTCTTTGACCAGGGAAAAAGCTGCTAATATGTAATTGTCCCATGTAGAAGAATTTGAAATTGTAAATGAAAGAACCTTCTTTTTTCAAGGAATTTTAACAAATGATGATTCATGATACCCCCATAAATCAGCATTCATAATGGTGTCAACCAATTACCTACATTTTGAAATGAAAAACAAATACCATTAATTATATGACCACCATTGTCATAATATGGGGTGAGGATTGAAACCCTGAACATCATCATTGGAGAAGGTGACAACTGAACCAATGGATCATTGGCATTTGAGTTCAAAGGAAAATAACCACTTTCATTTTTGTAATTTTGGCTCTAGCTTATTGACATGTTCCAAAGAGCTTACCTAAATGCATACTTTTCTTTTTTCCTTCCTTCTAATTTGCTAACAGGCCCGTGGTTGAAATTATAATGGCCGAGAGTTCTTAATTTTTTCTCCTTTCTACAAGAAATAATTACCACTTAATTTTTATTTTTTTTTATATATGACATAATTCTTTGAAATTTTATGGGTTAAGGAAAAATATTATTTGATATAATTATTCAATAATATTACACCACTAAAATAATTTATTTGATTCTAAAAAAAAAAAAACTTAAATAATTTTATTTTATTTTTTGAAAATCCTACAACTAGATTACAAGTTTTTGTTATTCTTAACTTGCACATCATTATTAATGTTACACCTAATTGATAGGGTTACCTGAACATGATTTTTTTAATATGAATAAAATATTTTTTTTAAATATTAATTAATAAAATAAAAGTTAATAAGTGACATAACTTGATCATGATTTTATATAAATTGGGACATATCAAGGTACACCTAACATAATGCAAATCTTCATTAATGTGGCACCACTTAGTAATTATTATTGGATCAAAGGTTCTTGTTTTTGTTAAGAGTCTTGCAGCTTAACTTATTAGTGCATTTTAGTGTTTTCAAAAATAGACATTCATGGTTCAAATCCTTCCAACCCCAATTTACCATTTTCTTTGTAAACTCATATTTCATGTATAATTTTAATGTAAAAAATACTTAAATTTTAAATATTTTATCAATTTATTTTTTGATAATTCGATATTACAACAGGAGAGAGGAAATTTAAACCTTAGATGAAGGTGCCAACCAATTTGATAATTATTATTTTTATTTTTATATTGCAAGGAAAAAGTCAACACATTTTTTCACTTGTTATGATTTCTTATTGGGATGAGTCAATAACCCAACAAGTAGTGTAGAGATTTATCTTTTGGCCCTATATATAAAAGAACCGTTAAACCTTAAAAGTCATAATTGGATAAAACCTCATTTATTATAAGTTAGCCGCCTACCTTCAGGTTTAATAAAAATTTGTATAGTTAGGGTACAAATTATAAGTTAGGCGCACCACCGTGCACCTTTAGTGCGGTGGTCACTCCACAAGTATAAGTGCTTGTGGAGTGTGGGGGGCAAGGGTTGAGGTTCAAGTCTCCATAAAAGAGTTTCACACACATATATATTTAGATTAGACTAAAGTAGAAATTTTATCTTGTATAAAAATAAATAAATTAGGCGCCTACCTTCTTCTTTAATGAAAAATTGTATACAAATTGAGGCAGGCAAATAATAGCTTAAGTATGGCAACATTGACTTTTTGAAATAGGTAAATAGTGGAGAAGGATAGGTGAATTTCGGACTATATAATGGGGCAACATAGAAAATACCATTACTGTTAGACTATCACTTTAATCTCAGCAACATTATATTAATACTCAATGATGATAGCCAGTTTTTTTTTTTTTTTTTTTTTTTTTTTTTTTTTTTTTTTTTTTTTTTTTTTTTACAATGGAGTAGACAATTGAGGCACGTATGCTTCAATAAAAGGTCCATTAATTATAAAAGAGAAATTTCAAACTTAATAAGAGAAAGGTACAAACTTTGCCCCATGAATCCATCTTCTATCATCTCTATGCCTGCAGTATGATTCCTATTGAAAAAGGTTTAAGATTTCCTTGTTTCAAGTGGAGGGTTTCCTATTTTGCAAGTGTAGCCTAGCTATTATGATTTGCTTTTTCATGTAAAAATTGGAAGAAAAGAATATGACTAGAAATGCCATCATTACCAACAAGGAATAAACCATTGGAATGATGGAATAATTCCTTACAAATAATTTTTTTCTGTTTTTTTTTTTTTTTTTTTTTTTTTTTTCACAAATAATTAGGCATTAGACCATTTGAGGCCACTGCATTACCAGCCATTTTCCATATTGCGTGAACGTTTTTGGCTTCTATTGATGACTGATAATTACGTTACAGATGTAATTATAGATAAGTTAGAACATTTTAAATTAAAGTAAACGGACCTCAAATCTCATACTTAAACATATGTAAAAAAGATTATTTTCCCTTTGACTATGAAGCTGATTGGTTTGCCTCTCTTAAGTGATATGATCGTGTAGGCACAACAGGCAGGGACCACATATATATACCACATGGTGGGGGACCGTAGGCTTCAAAGTTTTAAAAATTTTCCATCAGAAAAAATAAGTTTTTAAAATTTCCCAGAGTTAGATTTTCAAATTGCAAGAACAAGGTAATTTCTAGTGAAATATTATAATGGTCTTCCAAAATAAAAATGTAAATTGAATGTGGTCCTCCTAATATGATAAGTTATAATATTATATGTCGTTATTGTATTTCCAAAATAATGTATAATTTTTCCCTTTTTTTTTTTTTAGTTAGCGATGGTAAAAGATAGACTACGCTTCAAAATGTTCTCTTTTTTTTTTTTTTTTTTTTTTTGATGAAAAAATGTTCTCTCTTTTGAAATAGGTTACAGGAAGGGATTATATTCCTATGCAAATGGGTTAGCTGACAGATATTTAAAAAAAAAAAAAAAAAAAACAACAACAACAACAACAAAGAGAGGAATATATGATAGTGAGAGCACATTATTGCATGCAGTTTTTATAAATTAGTAAATAACAAGTTAACAAGTAACATCATTCAAAGGGTTGTGAAACAATTCGAAGAAGAGTAACTAAGTAGGTCTAAAAATTGATTTTTTTTTCTTGGATTGGTGTAAAGAATTGAGTTAAACACACATATATGATTATCATGACGCTAGCTCTAATACATAAATAAATTAACCTTAAAAATAATGATAGACGTATACATGTATACATATACGGATTCATTGAATCAAATTTTAAAGTAAAGTTCTATTCAATATTAAAATTAATTAGGATAGAGCATTGACCAGGGAAAAAATTAGCACCAAAGTATGTGGTTAAGTGATGGTTCTTGATGTCTAAAAACTTGTAGTTTAATTGATATATCCTCGTGCACAAAATACTTAGGAATCTAAGGGGAGAAGGATTCAAACTGCGATGTTAACAACATATTGTAACTATCACAAAAAACAAAACAATAAAAAAGTGATGACTCTTATTGTTGTCAATGTAGGAAAACTTGGATCAAACTTTTATATTGGTGATATTTGGGAGCAGGGACGGAGGTAGCCTTTGGATTGCCCCACCTATTTTTTTTTAAAAAAATATTTGAATATATACTAGGTATTAATTTTGGTAATTTTATTCTATAAAATTACACTTTGCCTCCTTAATAATATCATTAATTTTTTTAAGAGTGATATTATAGCTACAAAATTTTCTACAAAATTTTTGCAAACTCTTGAGATAACAAATTCTTATTGGTTCGCATTTAGGCTCACCACTTTTTTACTTATCAATAATCACTCACCACATCACTAATTTGTAAAATAAAATAAAAAATTATAGCTCTAGCATTTTGTTCTTTTTAAAGACCATAAAAATCTATAAATTTAAAATTTAAAACAAAATATACAAGCTCAAAAAAATTAGCCCAACAACAAAAATTACCAATAATGAAATTTTAAAAAAAAAATTAAGTCTAATAAGCCAATTTTACCTAAAACAAATAGCACGACCTTTTAAATATTTCAAACAAAATAATTGGCCTTACCCAATAACACGCATCAAAGTCAGGAGGAAAAAAAAAAAAAAAAAAAACTCAATGGCTAAGCCACCATATACAACTAGTAGCAAAGCCGCCCACCCTAACTACAAATCCTGGCTCCATCTCTGTTTGGGAGGTTAGAGGCCGTTCATCTATCAATTATCATGTGGAAAAATAAAAAGCAAAGAATATATTCATTCCAAATATAAATGAAAAATGATTACATGGAAAAGAAAAATTTTCCGGTTCCATGAGAAATAGCTAAAACAATGACATGTAATTAAGTTAGTAACAAACTTATGAAACCAAACAATGCCTCCTTTTATTTGGGAAAAAAAATAAAAAAGGAACCATATATCACTAATGTTGTTATATTTTACTACGAAAATCTATATATACTTATTTTCACGAAAAAAAAAAAAAAAAATGGAAGAAGTTGGTCTTCCAGGTGGGAAATGCAAACCAAGAGGTAAAATATTTTAAATAATTACAAAATTACAACCAGCAAACTATTTGAGGTTTTAATTGTAAGACATATGTTAGCAAAACTATTTGAGGTCTCTCTATTCATTCTAATATTTTTCTTACCTTGATAGGATAATGGCACAGTAATGGAAGTTTAGTCAGATCTCCGGTCTCTATATATAGAACTTCATTCAATGGACATTTTGAGATACTGCATTTTCATTGAAAAAAAAAAAAAAAAAAGTGAACACCAACCTTTAGTTGAGATAATTACAACACAAAGAAAGTATATATAAAGTTAGAAAATGGGTTCTTATATGTTAATCTTACTCTGAATTAGAAGGTGAAATCATGGCAACCCAATCATGCTCATCAGGAACCAAAACTCCGCTAATTGTAACCGTGACATACTCTTCGTCGGCAAGGTTGGAATTTGGAGTAACTTCTATTTGGAGATAAGGGTTTGGATCAGGACACTCGTTTAAGAGTCTTCTAGTTACTACCCGGAATTCCGATATAAATGTGTGATTTTGGTGTTCAATGGTAGAGTTGATAATCGAAGGATGCAACCTCCATGAAAAGCAAGGAGAAGAAGAAAGAAAGAAAATGAGTAAACAGGCAAAGAAAAATTTGAAAACCCAAGAAGAGCTTGAAGTTTCCATAAGAGGAAAGTGCATATACACTAGGTAGCTAGGTTAGAGAATTTCTGAAGCAGAAAACAAGGCTTTTGATTCTCTAGTCTATTCGAGTATGTTGTTATTTTGAGTTTTTTTAGAGATTTTGTTGGTAAAGAATATAAGAAAACTTTGTGAGAGGATATTAAGGTAGTACAAGAATATGTGGGTAAGGGTCCTATATATGTGGAAGATAGGAGTTTGTATGTTTGGCCAAATGTTTTAAATGTGTTCTATCAAAAAAAAAAAGTTTTAAATGTGGGGTTAGAGTTGCGTACATAAGATTGACAGTTCTATTGATTACTCTTGTCTTTGCCATATTTTTTGGCCTTACTTAGTTTATTGACTTTTGTGTGTTTGAGTGTTTCACATTTTATTTGAGTTCTACTCCTACACAAAACAAATGTATCGTATTTTTCACACCCTCTTATCTTCAATTCACTTGAGTCCACCATGACTAATGAAAAGGAAATTTTTTTCAAAATTTTGGTGAAATTTTCTTTTCTACGCTGATTTAGTTAAAATTCTGTATGTTAGTGATCATTATAGTATCTTGAAAAAAAAAAATTTATTTTAAGAATTAAAAGATCAAACATCCAAAAGTTCCTTTTGAAATTTCAAATGATGATTTGATTATGAATTTTAACCAAAGTAATTAAAATAACTAAACTCTTGACACAAAATTTTTTAATTAGAACATTAATTGTGATAAAAGCAAGATTTTGGATACTAAAATGCTAAAATCCATTGAAAAAGTCTTGTGATCTTATTGTCCAATGGCATATGCTTCCTTGTGGTTCTAGGTCTTACTATCAATATATATTATAAGACCATAATTAATATTCCTTTTTTTCGTTTACATTTCGTGGCTAAATTGAATAGTTTTTTTTTTTTTTTCCAAACACAACTTTTAAACCTCTTAAAGAATGGTCCTTGAATTTAAGTTGGTGGCTATCTAGGTAGGTGTCGTCAAGTTAAAGCATATAGTTTATAGCATTGAGAAGCCAGCAAATGTACGGAAATTGCACTAGTTAGAGCATTAACATCTGGAATGTCATAAAAGTTATATTTTATACCCTAAATGCTAATATTTATCTGCAAGTATTTTTTTTTATTATTATATTTTTGCTGAAAAATGCTAATTTCACATACATGTCGTAGTTAATTTTCAAGAAATGCTATGTTAACAATATTTTCACAATATTTTCATAACAAATCTTAAATGGCAGGTTGTTATTAGTTGTTATGTGTAGGTAAAAAAATAATTTAAGTTATAGATTCAAATGATGATTTGATTATGAATTTTAACCAAAGTAATTAAAATAACTAAACTCTTGACACAACATTTTTTAATTAGAACAATAATTGTGATAAAAGCAAGATTTTGGATACTAAAATGCATCCATTTAAAAAGTCTTGTGATCTTATTGTCCAATGGCATATGCTTCCTTGTGGTTCTAGGTCTTACTATCAATATATATTATAAGACCATAATTAATATTCCTTTTTTTCGTTTACATTTCGTGACTAAATTGAATAGTTTTAGTTCTAAACACAACTTTTAAACCTCTTAAAGAATGATCCTTTAATTTAAGTTGGTGGTTATCTAGGTAGGTGTCGTCAAGTTAAAGCATATAGTTTATAGCATTGAGAAGCCAGCAAATGTATGGAAATTGCACTACTTAGAGCTTTAGCATTCAGAATGTCAAAAAGGTTTTATTTTATACCCTAAATGCTAATATCTATCTGCAAGTAATTTTTTTATTATTATATTTTTGCTGAAAAATGCTAAATTCACATATATGTTGCAGTTAATTTTTAGAAATACTATATTTACAACATTTTCACAATACTTTTACAACAAATCTTAAATGGCAGGTTGTTACTGATTGTTATGGATAAGTAAAAAAGTAATTTAAGTTACGGATTCAAATTAGAATGAATAACAATTTAACACATATAATTTATTGTGAAAATATTATGAACGTAAAACTCCTCTTAATTTTCTCCAAAATAAGTTTGAACTTTGCTAATGAGTCGGGTCGAATTTAAGTCAAAATGAGTCATTTTATTATTTATACCGTCTAAAAACGGATCGGGTCAATTGAAGTGCCACCATATAATACTACTGTATTTTCTTCTTGTCAAAAAATTCGAATTTGAGTAGAGTATAATTATTTGTTGTATTCACTCAAAACAGAATATACCTTTATGTGCTGTATGCCTTATTGGGATCTACTCAATGGAAGATGGTTCGGGTATCAAAATTAAGCAACCATACGAGCTACAAAGTCCAACCTTCAATGTAAACACAACTCATTCAAAACTTTGTTAAGACAATTGACAGGCTTTCATAAAAGATGCTGCCTCTCTCTCTCTCTCTCTCTCTCTCTCTGTCATAAAAGAACCGGGAAAATCGGCTACATAAAAATTTTCACACGCTAGGATATGCTTGTTGCTGGAAGAATATTCCAAGGACAAAACCTAGGAACTGGTGCATGCTGGAAAAAATTGACATGTCGTTTTAAGAGAAAAGCAATAGTACTGTAAAACATGGAAAATTAGTATTTTAATGCCAGCAGATAGTACTATTTACTAGTATTTTGTATTTTTTTTTTCATCGATGCGAAGGACTGGAGGTGATTATTATAAATGTATAAATACACTGATGGATACTAAAGTTTATGTATTAAACGTGTTGGGGGTGTTTGGTACAGTTGTTTAAACAATAATTTTTAGTATTTAAACAATGAAGTAAGTGTTTTCACAACATTTTTTAACATATATTTATTTCCACAACATTTAAACAATAACAAAAATCTCTAACCAAACAAGCATGAGAGATTTCAAATGAGTGGTTTTTGAATTTTAAAAAAGAGCATTATTGATTAACTTACACGTATTTTTACAATATTTTTTAATTCATACATATTTTTACAACACTTAAACAATAATACTAAAATACTCTAACCAAACGGCCTGAGAGATTTCAAATGAGTGGTTTTTGGATTTAAAAAAAGGTTACTTTTGATTAACCTCCGGATAATGATTTATCAATTAACATTTTTTTTTAATTGAAAAATGGTACATATGTTTGGGCATGTAGGGGAACAACCGGTTTTTATTGGCACGTGTTCACCAAAAAAAAAAGTAGGCATGTTTAGGTTAGGTCGGTGTGGATTATGATGGGAACATGATTGCCTTATTGATCAAATCAGCAGTATGGCATGCTAAAGTTAATTAGGAAAGTACGATAGGAACTTTTTCTATCATTGATCAACTTGGAAATCTGACCAAGCCAAGCTTCATCTTCTTCAACTTTGTCAAAACAACATTACAGGAACTGTTGCAAAGGGTTTAGAGAATTAGTATGCCCTTCAATTGTAGGGCAACCCATCTGCAGCTGGACATATCGCCCAGAAGGAACTAGCTGTACAGGGTAGTCCAAATTCATTTTACTTTGGATTTCATGCGCAATATTGCCAATTGTGGAATTTTTCATAAACATTTGCACCCAATAATGTTAGGGCTGTTTCAATTCAATTTGAGATCTAAGGTAAAAACTTTAATCAACCTTCGTTGATCACTTTTTCAAACAACGAAGTAAAAATAAAACCAAAAGACCCTACTCTTTGAAGACATTATGCCTATAGTCAACATTATACCAAAATCCATTTTTATAAAGAACGAAAAAAAAAAAATTTAAAAATTGCTTAATTGAGTGTGATGGATGGAAGCTTGCGGCAATCAACGGAGCGTGTGGGCAAGGGGTGACTGGCGTGCAATCTAGGATGTTTAATTAATGAGAAAAAGTTAACGAATACTTTAAGAATATTAGTTTATGAAATAGTTTTTAAAATTTTTTATAACTAATTTTTTTACAATTTTTTATATTTCTCATATAAGTGATATTAAAAAAAATTTTAAATGGTCTATTAACAAATACCCTAAAGGCACTTGTTAACATGACCCTTAATTAATTTGTTATCTTTCAAAATTTAAGATTTAATTTGTACATTAATTTTAAGACTATAAAGTTTAATTTAGAATATACCTAAATTATAGAATTTAAAATGAAATTTTTCCAAATTTTTTACACACCAATAATAACTTATCAACTTAATAATCTATGTAATTATGTGTGAATAAATATATATTTGTAGACATATATTTTTGTTTAGTAATATATCAATTTGATTATTCTAATATAATACCAACTCTGTAATATGCGTCGAAAGTTATTGTAGGGACTCAATTTGGATTGACCCTGAATATGAATGGGTTTTTAGCCCAATCCAGCCCAAACAATAAATTTATAAAGAGTGGGTTAAAGGTTTAGGTGCTGGCCGTCGATCACCATGCATGAACTTTCTTTTATAAAAAATACTAAGAGTTTCTTTACAAATGGGAGGATGCTCCTCGGCCCGTGGCCGAGGAGACCCTTTTCTTCTTTCTTTTTTTTTCCCCTCCACCCTTTTACTTTACTTGCTTTTCTTATATAGTTTTCATCTGCCTATCTCCTTATTCCATCTGTTGATCATCCATTTGCCTTTCTTCTGGCCGTCCGTCCCATCAGAGGCCTTATCAGTACTCAAGTGGTTCACTCTGATCGACGTTGCCCTGCCAAGGGGTTACCTCCCCATTAATGCGGCCAGGGGGGTTAGTTGAATGCATTAAATGCGAGGGTGACAGCTTACTTCGGGGTTAGTCTTTCCCAAAAATCATCCTTGTCAGGCCGAGGATAAGGAGGTCCTCGGCGTGGATTGAGAAAAGAGGCTTTCCCCAATTTAGCCTTGGATAGTCTGTGTTCCTTGGCATGAGCCTTGGGCCTACTATGCGATGGGCTGTGGTTATCAGGCCCACGGGCCCCACAATTATATATTGTTGTTGTTCAAATTTTATTTCTCCCAACTATTGAATTATTAAATAATAAAAAGATTAATTGTAATACTAATATGTGACATTCATTTAAATTTTTCTTTTTAAATCTATAATATGTGACAACCAATATTTGCATACTCAATGAGTCACAAGCCAAATTTACAAGACTGTCCATTACGTGCACGACAGGAACATTTGACATATATAGCGACATCAATTACAGCTCTTTGGCATTCAGCCAAAAAACAAAAAGGTACTAATTAGAGCATTAACATCGGTCTCTAAATTAAAAATATACTATCATTTTACTATTTTAAAAGTTACATTATCTATTATATTATATAGGTTGTTATTAGTTGTTATGTGTAGGTAAAAAAATAATTTAAGTTATAGATTCAAATGATGATTTGATTATGAATTTTAACCAAAGTAATTAAAATAACTAAACTCTTGACACAACATTTTTTAATTAGAACAATAATTGTGATAAAAGCAAGATTTTGGATACTAAAATGCATCCATTTAAAAAGTCTTGTGATCTTATTGTCCAATGGCATATGCTTCCTTGTGGTTCTAGGTCTTACTATCAATATATATTATAAGACCATAATTAATATTCCTTTTTTTCGTTTACATTTCGTGACTAAATTGTATAGTTTTAGTTCTAAACACAACTTTTAAACCTCTTAAAGAATGATCCTTTAATTTAAGTTGGTGGTTATCTAGGTAGGTGTCGTCAAGTTAAAGCATATAGTTTATAGCATTGAGAAGCCAGCAAATGTATGGAAATTGCACTACTTAGAGCTTTAGCATTCAGAATGTCAAAAAGGTTTTATTTTATACCCTAAATGCTAATATCTATCTGCAAGTAATTTTTTTATTATTATATTTTTGCTGAAAAATGCTAAATTCACATATATGTTGCAGTTAATTTTTAGAAATACTATATTTACAACATTTTCACAATACTTTTACAACAAATCTTAAATGGCAGGTTGTTACTGATTGTTATGGATAAGTAAAAAAGTAATTTAAGTTACGGATTCAAATTAGAATGAATAACAATTTAACACATATAATTTATTGTGAAAATATTATGAACGTAAAACTCCTCTTAATTTTCTCCAAAATAAGTTTGAACTTTGCTAATGAGTCGGGTCGAATTTAAGTCAAAATGAGTCATTTTATTATTTATACCGTCTAAAAACGGATCGGGTCAATTGAAGTGCCACCATATAATACTACTGTATTTTCTTCTTGTCAAAAAATTCGAATTTGAGTAGAGTATAATTATTTGTTGTATTCACTCAAAACAGAATATACCTTTATGTGCTGTATGCCTTATTGGGATCTACTCAATGGAAGATGGTTCGGGTATCAAAATTAAGCAACCATACGAGCTACAAAGTCCAACCTTCAATGTAAACACAACTCATTCAAAACTTTGTTAAGACAATTGACAGGCTTTCATAAAAGATGCTGCCTCTCTCTCTCTCTCTCTCTCTCTCTCTGTCATAAAAGAACCGGGAAAATCGGCTACATAAAAATTTTCACACGCTAGGATATGCTTGTTGCTGGAAGAATATTCCAAGGACAAAACCTAGGAACTGGTGCATGCTGGAAAAAATTGACATGTCGTTTTAAGAGAAAAGCAATAGTACTGTAAAACATGGAAAATTAGTATTTTAATGCCAGCAGATAGTACTATTTACTAGTATTTTGTATTTTTTTTTTCATCGATGCGAAGGACTGGAGGTGATTATTATAAATGTATAAATACACTGATGGATACTAAAGTTTATGTATTAAACGTGTTGGGGGTGTTTGGTACAGTTGTTTAAACAATAATTTTTAGTATTTAAACAATGAAGTAAGTGTTTTCACAACATTTTTTAACATATATTTATTTCCACAACATTTAAACAATAACAAAAATCTCTAACCAAACAAGCATGAGAGATTTCAAATGAGTGGTTTTTGAATTTTAAAAAAGAGCATTATTGATTAACTTACACGTATTTTTACAATATTTTTTAATTCATACATATTTTTACAACACTTAAACAATAATACTAAAATACTCTAACCAAACGGCCTGAGAGATTTCAAATGAGTGGTTTTTGGATTTAAAAAAAGGTTACTTTTGATTAACCTCCGGATAATGATTTATCAATTAACATTTTTTTTTAATTGAAAAATGGTACATATGTTTGGGCATGTAGGGGAACAACCGGTTTTTATTGGCACGTGTTCACCAAAAAAAAAAGTAGGCATGTTTAGGTTAGGTCGGTGTGGATTATGATGGGAACATGATTGCCTTATTGATCAAATCAGCAGTATGGCATGCTAAAGTTAATTAGGAAAGTACGATAGGAACTTTTTCTATCATTGATCAACTTGGAAATCTGACCAAGCCAAGCTTCATCTTCTTCAACTTTGTCAAAACAACATTACAGGAACTGTTGCAAAGGGTTTAGAGAATTAGTATGCCCTTCAATTGTAGGGCAACCCATCTGCAGCTGGACATATCGCCCAGAAGGAACTAGCTGTACAGGGTAGTCCAAATTCATTTTACTTTGGATTTCATGCGCAATATTGCCAATTGTGGAATTTTTCATAAACATTTGCACCCAATAATGTTAGGGCTGTTTCAATTCAATTTGAGATCTAAGGTAAAAACTTTAATCAACCTTCGTTGATCACTTTTTCAAACAACGAAGTAAAAATAAAACCAAAAGACCCTACTCTTTGAAGACATTATGCCTATAGTCAACATTATACCAAAATCCATTTTTATAAAGAACGAAAAAAAAAAAATTTAAAAATTGCTTAATTGAGTGTGATGGATGGAAGCTTGCGGCAATCAACGGAGCGTGTGGGCAAGGGGTGACTGGCGTGCAATCTAGGATGTTTAATTAATGAGAAAAAGTTAACGAATACTTTAAGAATATTAGTTTATGAAATAGTTTTTAAAATTTTTTATAACTAATTTTTTTACAATTTTTTATATTTCTCATATAAGTGATATTAAAAAAAATTTTAAATGGTCTATTAACAAATACCCTAAAGGCACTTGTTAACATGACCCTTAATTAATTTGTTATCTTTCAAAATTTAAGATTTAATTTGTACATTAATTTTAAGACTATAAAGTTTAATTTAGAATATACCTAAATTATAGAATTTAAAATGAAATTTTTCCAAATTTTTTACACACCAATAATAACTTATCAACTTAATAATCTATGTAATTATGTGTGAATAAATATATATTTGTAGACATATATTTTTGTTTAGTAATATATCAATTTGATTATTCTAATATAATACCAACTCTGTAATATGCGTCGAAAGTTATTGTAGGGACTCAATTTGGATTGACCCTGAATATGAATGGGTTTTTAGCCCAATCCAGCCCAAACAATAAATTTATAAAGAGTGGGTTAAAGGTTTAGGTGCTGGCCGTCGATCACCATGCATGAACTTTCTTTTATAAAAAATACTAAGAGTTTCTTTACAAATGGGAGGATGCTCCTCGGCCCGTGGCCGAGGAGACCCTTTTCTTCTTTCTTTTTTTTTCCCCTCCACCCTTTTACTTTACTTGCTTTTCTTATATAGTTTTCATCTGCCTATCTCCTTATTCCATCTGTTGATCATCCATTTGCCTTTCTTCTGGCCGTCCGTCCCATCAGAGGCCTTATCAGTACTCAAGTGGTTCACTCTGATCGACGTTGCCCTGCCAAGGGGTTACCTCCCCATTAATGCGGCCAGGGGGGTTAGTTGAATGCATTAAATGCGAGGGTGACAGCTTACTTCGGGGTTAGTCTTTCCCAAAAATCATCCTTGTCAGGCCGAGGATAAGGAGGTCCTCGGCGTGGATTGAGAAAAGAGGCTTTCCCCAATTTAGCCTTGGATAGTCTGTGTTCCTTGGCATGAGCCTTGGGCCTACTATGCGATGGGCTGTGGTTATCAGGCCCACGGGCCCCACAATTATATATTGTTGTTGTTCAAATTTTATTTCTCCCAACTATTGAATTATTAAATAATAAAAAGATTAATTGTAATACTAATATGTGACATTCATTTAAATTTTTCTTTTTAAATCTATAATATGTGACAACCAATATTTGCATACTCAATGAGTCACAAGCCAAATTTACAAGACTGTCCATTACGTGCACGACAGGAACATTTGACATATATAGCGACATCAATTACAGCTCTTTGGCATTCAGCCAAAAAACAAAAAGGTACTAATTAGAGCATTAACATCGGTCTCTAAATTAAAAATATACTATCATTTTACTATTTTAAAAGTTACATTATCTATTATATTATATTATTTTGTAATACACCCAACATCTCATTTCTTATTTATCTCATCTATTCATTAAAATAATAATTTCACCAACTCTTTCTCTCTCTTCCTCTTCATAAAAAATAATTAAAAAAATCCAACCACCAATAGGAAAAAAAATAACCACCACTGCCATCAACACAACCAAACCACCACCATTAGCCCACTCTTCCTCTCCATTTCATTGTATCTAAAAGATTACTGCCACCATAAAAAAAAAATATATATATATATATATATATATATAATCCAGCCAACAAGTAAAAAAAAAAAAAAAAAAAAAAAACTAACCACCATTGTCATCTAGCAAACCCACCAGCCAACAACCACCACCACAATACCACAATAGCCACCACCATGCCAACCACCAAAACCCATTTTAAAAAACCACCAAAATTGCCACCAATAACAACACAAAAAAAAAAAAAAAAAAAAAAAAAAAACACCACACACACACACACAAGCACAAGAAACCATGAAAACCACCACCAACAACCACAATCACAAGAAACAGCCACCATAAGAACCACCAAGAGAGAGAAAAAAAACACAAAGAAACCCATCATGTCAATCTCGTTGACAACCACACCACCACGCCGATCCCCACCTCACCACGCCACCATGTTGATCAGCAAGCCCATTACCCATGGTAGCAAACCTAAGACTAAAATCCACCAACCTATGACCTAAACTGACCATGGTAGCAAACCCACCCACGACTACAACCAGAGAGAGAGAGCAACAGAGAAGAGAGAAAACGGAGAGAAGACAGACAGAAAGAAGGGGAGAAACAGAGAGAAGAGGGAAAGAGAAGTGAGTGAGGAAAAGATAGATAAGAGAGAGTGTCAAAATAAATAATGATATTTAGAAGTGTATTGTAACAGGATTGTAAAAATTTTATCAAATAGGATGGCATTTGGGTTTCCCCAAATCTGTGGAAGTATGTCTTGGCCAGGGTGGACCATGATGGAGAAAAATGAAATCGCCACTTAGATTAGGTCTAGGAATCATAAATATAACGTCCTTTGTGGAAGGACTGGCTTTTACCAAAGCAAGTGTCCAAAGTTTCGGTATAGGGATGGGAAGGTGTTAGACACCCAACCCCATCTAAACCATTAGTCGGCTTCCACTCATTGTGTTCTAAATCTTAATCTTATTAAAGGCAGCTTTAATACATCATCCTAACTCACAAACTCCTTAGCATGCATCTAAGGCATACAACATGGCATCAATTATCCCAAGCCTAATCATTCATCTATCATGGCATTGAGCAAACATATCCAAGGACAGAAAGCATTGCATGGCAAATCAAACAAGCATGTTTATGACATCCAAACATCAGAGGCATGGCATTCAACCTAAGCATATTCATATTATTTAATTAAAAAAAAACTGTATATTTAAACCAATGCATGTATATAATGCATATGAATGTTCGTGGTGAATGCATGTTCATGGTATTCACATAACCTAGAACCCTGTATAAACAATTAAAAGGCCAAGCCTGTGTATGAGTACACATGCATGAAGCATGTGCACATAGACCTTGAGCATGCATGCGCATACGCGTGTATGCGTATGCATGCCCTAGGATTTTTCATAGTCTTTCTTTTTCAAAAATAGTTTATATGGTCCAAAAAATAGTTATATTTTCCATAAATACTTTCCTCAAGTCAAATTTCATTTAATCGGGCCCTAAACCAACCTCTGGCTCTAGAATTCTTACATCATTGGGGAATAGGAGCCCAGGTTGTAAAGGGTAAAAAATGCAATGTCTACACTAGGTAATGCATGTATTTGGTGGTTTGATGCTAAAAAAATAGTATTTCTGGAGTTTACAACCCCAAATACTAAAGCTTTAACCTCTTGGCATATCCAATGTCAAAGAAGGAAATGAAGGGAACGAAATGGATAATTGCATTGTACGTGAAACTCATCAACACAAATGAAGTCAATGGAGCCCAATTCGTGGACTTGAGTTAAGAAAATAACCTCTAAGATGATTAGATGTGGGACTTTCTTTCTTGATGGTCTTTCATCAAAGCTAATTTAAGTAAGACTAACTGGAGATTAACTTTTTTTTTTTTTTAGAATTAATGTATGGTGGAAAGCTAAATGAAAAATTATTATATAACAAAGCTTCACTGGACATAACCTCATGATCTCCTACATAAGATTATGTTTTCTTACATAATTCTTTTAAAAAAAATTGACCACGTAAACAATTTTTATATAAATAATTAATGTACATTTTTTTTAATATAGGAATTAATGTACACCTATTGATAGTTAATCTGTGCATTTACTTCATTAAAACGTTCAGTGAACTAATATTTTGGAAAAATGCCACAGCCACATGTGGCAGAGTATAAGGTTATGCCGTATGGAACATTCCTTGATACTCTCTTCATTTAAGCTTCAACCTTAATAAAATTTGCATTTATATCATACTATTAGATCTTTGAATGCACCAATTGAGTAAATTCACATATTATGATATTAGGGAAATAAACCTTTTTTTGTAGAAGAATATTAAGGAAATAACCTAAGTTTTTGTCATGCGGCAAGTTTTTTGATACTCTTCATTTAGTGTTACACCTTAACAAATATTGCATTTATGTTAAAATATTGAGTAATACTACAGTTAAAAACTATTTTATGACATTTTTACAAATTATTGGTGTGATAGATTCTTACTGGTTCTCATTTGGACTTGCCACTAAACATCACTTTTTACTTATCCATAACTATTCACCATGTTAACAGTTTGTGAAATAGTTTGTCGCTTTACCATTTTTCTTATATATATATATATATATATATATTGCTTTTAATGGATTATATTTCATTGGACATAGTACTCAACCAATTGTGCTCTCTCTATAGACTATCTTAATTCATTGTGTTAGAACTTAAAATGTTATTCTATAAAGGCAATACCTTGTACAATATTTTACACAATTCAATTTATAGACTTTACCCTAGTAATAGAGCCTAGACTCCAGAAAAACCCTTTTCCATTTCTTAGTTGTTTTGTCACCTCAAACCAAGGTGGTCGATACCGTACCGGTACCGGCCGTACCGGCCAGTACATACCGTACTGGCTGCATACCGGTATCGAAACATCAACGTTTCGTACCGGTTTAAATACCGGCCGTACCGGCCATGTACCGGCCATACCGGCCAATTTCGAGCAATACCGGCCGGTACCGGCCGGTAAGCCGGTACAGAAAAAAGTTTTTTTTTTTTTTTTGAAGTTTTGTAATTTTTAAATTTTTTTTAGGGCAGAATGATAACTTATTTGTATTAAATTATTAGTACTATTTGTTTTCTTAGTATGCAATGATAACTTTTAAGCTTTTTATTTTTTATATTATGTTTTTTTCTTTTTCTTTTAATTGATACTAAAGTATAAAATCATGAATAATTAGTTCTGAATTGAGGAAATGTTTATCAACGAAGCCATCTCCGTCAGAATCAATGCTCTGAAATGCCTTGGCCACCTCAGTTTCAGAAATTCCTGAATCCAAAGCCTTCAGGGCTAACTTGTACTCCTCCTGGGAGATTTTCCCATCTTTGTTGGTATCATATTTATTGAAAACCCATCTTAACTCTTCCACGTTTGCCTGGAAATTACCACTTGATGACATGCTCTTGCTAGAGCGTTGTCTTTCCTTGGAGATGCTTGGCCTCTGGGCTGGTTTTAGTGAAGGTTTTCTTGAAACTCCATATTGGAAATTCAGAAAACTCAAGTTCGACATTATTAATATGATTAAAGGAGCTGTGTTGCAAGAAAAAGTCACACAGAGAAAAGATAGTTTACTTTTACACTATCAAAGACCATTCATCCTTCATATATATATATATATATATACAAGCTTTGAAATATTCGTCCCTTTCATCTTATAAGAAAGAAGATTGTGCTCTAGTTTATTCTCATTCTCATTCTAATTAATTTGTAAGAACGCGTACAAACAATCACTTTCATTTTTTTTTTTTTCTTTTTCTTTTTCTTTTTGGTTAACCACTTTCATTTTGCCACTTGCCTAAAACTTCCATTCTAAGTTCGTGGACATTATCACCAGAGAGATAAAGAAGAAGTAGGCTAAATTAGTGCGAGGTTGACGCAGAAAAAAAGATATTCTCCCTAACAAGTTGAAACGCGTCTTGTTGATTCTCCCCTCTTGCCACACGGCGAATAAAGCAGAAAGAGAGTCTATTACGTATATAGGAGGATCTTCAACCGTTCACCGCCTACAATCTAATATTATATATGTGATTTTAAAATTTCAATCATTATCCCAAAAAAGTATTATAACCAAAATTATCAAGTTAATAAAATTAAAAAAAATTAACAAAATTTTGCTACAAACTTGATTGTAGCCTAACTACAACTGTTATTAAAAAATTAATGTGGTTATATATTTTAAAATTTTACTTATTAAATTGCATGGTTTTAATGTTTTTAATACACTTGTTACCACCGCACACCCCTGATGTGGTGGTCACTTTACAAATATAAATGTTTATAAGTGCTTGTGAAGTGTGAGGGGTAAGAGCCAAGGTTCAAGTCTCCAGAATGGAGTTTCATACACATATACACTTAGATTAGGCTATAGTAGAATTTCTATCTTGTATATAAAAAAAAAATACACATGTTAAATATTGTATTAATTAAGTGTTATTTATTATTAGATTCATAAACTTATTTTTTATGCATAATTCTAAACTATAAAAATTTGAAATTTAAATTTGATTAATGACGTAACTATTGATCTATGGAGGATATAAGAAAAAAAATATAATTAAATTAATGACAGATTTTTCAAAATTTACATTTAATTAAAAAATATTGAGTGGAGTTGTAGGCGTACGCTAGCTATAACAAAGTTTGTTGCCACAAACTTTGTTAAAAAAATATCAATCGCATCCAAGAATGAACAAATTTATGTGAAAACTATTTTCTTCTTAAAAAGAAAAATAAAATGTGATAACCCCAAATAAATTCACAACTATAAAATCAATCATGATATCTTTTCAACTTTATACCCAAAACTTGAGTGAATAACAAATACAAAATAACAATCCTCTAAGAATTAATATAAACTCCTCTATCTGTGATTGGACACACCAAAAATTCTTTCTAGCGGAAGTGGAAACCCCCAATCTCCTTGCATGTCTTCCGGCTGAAGAAAGAATACTTGTTTTTCTTTGCTCCCATATAAATGCACTACACCCCCTTATTTTTTAGACTTACGTCTCTCACCCTCTGTCGATGGTAGGAGTGGAAATTTTTTTATCTATATCCATATCCATTAAGCCATCTATTATCCACCTAATTTGGGTAAGCTTTGACCCAACCCAATTAAACATTTGGGTTAAATGGGTAAAGACCCATTAGGTAAAATAATTAAATGAGTTTTAATGGGTAAACCTATTGAGTACTCTTGGTAACCCATCTTTATTTATTTATGTTTTGACAGCAATTAATGTTTTTATGGGAAAAAAAAAACAATTAATGTTTTAATAGTTTTTTTCATTTTTCATAAAAATTGTGTTAAAACTTTCTTAAAATGTATTGTTAATCAATGCCTTAATGACACTCGTTAGCGTGACCCAAAAAGTAATAAGAAAAAATAATTTCTAAACATAGCTGCCATACTCCATGCGCCCTCCGTCTCCTAAGAGAAAAATTAAACCCTAACGAGAAATTTTCTTATTGATTTTTTTGAATTTTCTTCTCACTTACATATCCTAAGATTGTCTGGTTCCTCTAACTCTCTCTTTCTCTTTAGCCAAGATCTCAACCTCCCTGTCTCTCTCTCTTTCTTGTGCAATGATCTTGTCAAAATGGCTTCAGGTTGGTCATTTCTTCTCTCTCATCTATTTCCGATTTAGATCTCAATCTTGTTGTTCATTTTCTTCATTTTCTTCATCCTTTGCTCTCGATCTGTGTTTGGATCTGTGATTATGAATTTTCTTCTTTCTTTGCTCACAATTTGTGTGTTTTGATCTTTCTATGGATGTTTGTTTTGACACCAGGAGATTCTCTAGTGAATTCAATGCTGACTTCTGTATGAGGCAAAATTTTAAGCCAATTATAAAATGGCACATCAAAATTCAGTGGCAAATTTTAAATTAATGTCATTAAATTAATTAAATCAAATGATGACATGTGTCATCCAAATTGATATTATATTGACATATTGAAATTTGCCACATGTCATTTGCCTCACAAGATAAAGATAAATTTCCTATTCAAAATTTCTGGATAATTATCTTTATAAATAAATAAAATAAAGATAAATTTTCTAATCAAAATTGATAGATAATTATTTTTATTAAAATAAAATAAATAGAGATAATTATTTATCTTTGTTGATCATTATCTTTATCAAAATATGATCTTTATCAAAATAGATAAATAGAGATAATTATCTCTAAGAAGAATTTAGGCAAATCAAAAGTCTACTACATACTTTCAAGTATATCAATTCGAAATGGAACTTATCCTCTAAAATCACTAGAAATAGAGGACATCCCCTCTCATTTTCAACACCAAGTTTTCAAGAGGCCTAAGCTCTAGAGAAATTCTGTCTCAAGAATCTTTGAAGAACTTGAAGAACATTCGAATGGCTTGAAGAACTTGATGGACAATAAATCTCTAATAAGCTCAAAGCTAGAAATTTATTGTGAAAACCGATCAATCCATCTTCCGATTAAAGTTAAGAAGATTTCTTGTTCGAGTCAAGTTCAAAGAAGATAGAATCAGAGGGTATTCTTTTGTAAAAAAATTGAAATAGAGATTGTACTCATTATTCATCAATAAAAATTTATATTTGCAAACCATATTTCTTTTCAATTGTTTGATTTTTTGTAATTGAGAAATTTTGTGTTTACAACTTCATCTCCTCCATCATCTCCTTCGGCGAATCCCTCGTCTCCGACTCTAAATCTAGCACTGAAATCATCTTGTGGTTAAGAGGTTGTTCACTTGTAGAGCCATTTTCAACCCTCAATGACCTCTATGATATTATCATGATGGCCAGTATCTTGTTTGTTTCACGAGAAAATTGAGGAATATATAAGTTAACGTATTGTTTGGCTCAAGAGAAAATGTTGGAAAATATAAGTCAAGTACGATGTTTTGAACTTTCTCTTAAAATAATTGACCTTTTTTATTATTATTTTTTTTTTTTAGAAAATGTAGTCCTAATTGTCCAATGGGTTAAATGGGTTGGTTGGAGATTAAATAGGTTGGCTTAAATGGGTTGGGTGGGTAATAGATATTTAATTTATATTATATTATTAATAAATGGATAATTGGGTAATGCTGTATCCAACCCGTTTATGACCCAACCCAAAACCTATCCAACTGATAAATTTGACCCACTTTCCACATGTCATTTGGGTGTTTGAAATAGATTAATTTTATCAATTAATTTTTTAAATAAATAAATAAACGGTAGAGAGTACAATTACACTTAAAAAAAATTTTGAAAATTGTAAATAAAGTAAAAGAAAATATAAACTGAAATTTTAAACAAAAACAATAAGACCCTTAGAGCATCCGCATCCGGTTTTCCTATCCCATCTTATTTTACCATCCTAAAAACTTACTTTATCAATTATACCATACCATTTTACAATATCCTAACAACCCAAAACTCTATTATTTTTACCATTTTATTAAAATATTATTTTTTTAATCTTTTTTTATTATTTATTTCCAACGTCCTGCCAAAATCACCAAAAACCACATTCTGCAAATCAGAACCAACCAAAAACAAAAAAAAAAAAAAAAAAAAAAAAAAAAAAAAAAAAAAAAACCCCACATCCCCAGCAACCTGCAACCAAACCCGGCAAAGAGTACCAACCCCAGCAACCTGCAACTAGCCACTGCCAGCCACCACCACCGGTGGCAAAAAAACCCACAAATTCTCAACCACCGTGCACCCTTTGTGACCCATTCCAAACGCACCTGAGACCCACGGCCACACCCATCTGCAACCCACGAAACCTCACCTGAAACCCACGAAACCCACGGCCACACCACCTGAGACCCACCCACCATACCAAAACCCAGCAAGCCACAAATCACAAAACTGACAATCTGATCTCACCTCACAAATCATAAAAGCAGCAACCCAAACCCCACGAATTCGATCTCACCTCCAATGCCCACGAGTCCGATCTCCACGCCGATGCCCATGAATCCAATCTCACCTCACGCCGATCTCCACGAATCCGATCTCACCTCACGTCGATCTCCACAAATCCGATCTCCACGCCGATCTACACGAATCTGATCTCACCTCACGCCGATCTCCACGCTGATGCCCATGAAGCATCTAACTTATCGAAGAGAGAGGAGCATCGGAGAGAGTCTTGAGTCCGAAGAGAGCAGATGAGAAAGAGAGAAGGAAGAGAGAGAAAAGAACAGAAAAAATGAGAGTGGAGAGAGAAATTCCCGGGTTAAAAACGCCTCAAGTATTAAAAAATTAATTTTTTTTTATAACATTCAGCTACAGTACCATCTTACATTTGAGATGGTACTGTAGCTATATCTCAAAAATATTTAGCCTTTTAGCATATGACATTTCCGTTGCTGATCAGTATTTGGGCTTGAATGCCAATTGTGCCTTGCATTTGGCATATAGGAGGCCCGCTGCTGATGCTCTTAGTAATCAACCTCAACCGGATTGTTTGTTAGGTGCTCACTGCTCAGAGACATTTTTTGTACGAAAGATATTGCCCTAATATTGGGCTGACCTATTTGTCATCAAAGGAATTGGGTGAGCCATCTGTACCTCATGGACGGCCCATTTCTTGTCATGATTGGGCTCCTTTAGGAACCATTAGAGCTTGAGTAGCTAGCCCCTTTAGTGATCAATTGTTGTCTAAGGTAAACGCACCTCTCTTTGACCCCGGTCCCTCTCTCTCCCCATAGATTTCACGGATTGAGGCTAATACACCTAGCAATTACCACATGGATGTAGGGTCAAATAGTCAATAAGGCAAAATAAATAAATAAGTTCTATTATTATTTTTTAAAATTTACATCATTAATTTTTACATCTCATATAGATGTGGTAATTGCATGGTACAATAACTCTAACTATTGCACAAGATCCAAATATGAATTTCATTGAATTCATTTAAAGTTAACTGCCATTTTCTCAATCTAATCCACACAAAGGGCAAGGATTCCCTATCCTGGGGTGACATTGGAAATGGGAAGTTTAGCTTTCAAAGTGCTTACAAGTTACAACCTTGCAAATCATGAGCTTGTCTCCTACTTGAACCCCATCAATCTTAGTTGGGTTTGGAATAATATTCAAGTTGGGGTAAAAGTTACGTATGTAGAAAAACTAATAAACTTAAGACTCGTAGATCTTTGATAGGGAACCAAAACCCTTTAGGTTGATATAAACTTTAGTAATTTTTTATGAGGGACCCAAGAATGGAAGCTAGCTCATATATTCAATGTTTGAAATTCATGATTGAGTGTGGTATTTATAAAAGAGAGTATTACATTCTCTTTCATTTTTCCAAGGTGTGACTCTCAGTCTTTCTCACAAAATAAGTCTCACAAAAGATGAAATCAAGGACTAGCAACACCTCTCCTCTAAGCTTCCAAAACAATTGGGATAGAGAGGAATTATTACAACATAAAGATAACCTAGCATGGGCTACAAACTTGGTTAAAGCATGTGCTACCATAACAATTATCAGACGGTGACTAAGTTCCCTAGAATCATTACAAAGGGTTAAAATTGCCTTAGACACACATCAACCGAATCTCCATTTAAAGCATCAATATATATTTTAGCAGCCCCTTCCACTATGATTCTCTAAGATTGTTCCAACTTTGCCGATTGTACTGCCCATTAAATTCTTGTTGCTTCTGCCACAATTGGTTCCCTGTTTTTAAAAAGCCACCAAAATTGCCACCAACAACAACCGCAAGAAACACCAAGAAAAAAAAAACACACACACACACACACACACAAACACAAACGCACACACACAGAGAAACCATGAAAAACCACCACCAATAACACAATCGCAAGAAACAGCCACCACAAGAACCACCAAGAGAGAGAAAAAAAAAACACAAAGAAACCCATCATGTCAATCTCGTTGACAACCACACCACCACGCCGATCCCCACCTCACCACGCCACCACGCTGAACAGTAAACCCATTACCCATGGTAGCAAAACCTAAGACTAAAATCCACCAACCTATGACCTAAACTGACCCATGGTAGCAAACCCACCCATGACTACAACCAGAGAGAAAGAGAGAGAGCAATAGAAAAGAGAGAGAAACGAAGAGAAGACAAACAGAGAGAAGGGGAGAAACAGAGAGAAGAGGGAGAAGAGAAGTGAGTGAGGAAAAGATAGATAAGAGAGTCTCAAAATAAAATAATGATATTTAGAAGTGTACTGTAGTAGGATTGTAAAAATTTTATCAAATAGTATGGCATTTGGGTTTCCCCAAATCTATGGGAAGTACGTCTTGGCCTAAGGTGGACCATGACGAAGAAAAATGGAGTCGCCACTTAGATTAGGTCTAGGAATCATAAATATAGCGTCCTTTGTGGAAGGATTGGTCTTTTACCAAAGCAAGTGTCCAGAGTTTCGATATGGGGATGGAAAGGTGTTAGGCACCCAACCCCATCTGATTCGTTGGTTAGCTTGCACTCATTGTGTTCTAAATCTTAATCTCATTAAAGACAACTTTAATACATCATTCTAACTCACAAACTCTCGAGCATGCATCTAAGGCATACAACATGGCATCAATCATCCCAAGCCTAATCATTCATCTATCATGGCATTGAGCAAACATATCCAAGGATAGAAAGCATCGCATGGCAAAATCAAACAAGCATGTTTATGACATCCAAACATCAAAGACATGGCATTCAACCCAAGCATATTCATATTATTTAATCAAAACAAACTTATATTCAAACCAATGCATGTTCATATGAATGCATATGAATATTCATGGTGAATGCATGTTCATGGTATTCACACAACCTAGAACCCTGATAAACAATTAAAAGGCCAAAACAAAACAAACAAGATAAAACAGAGCAAACAAATATGTACAGATGTGAAAACTAGGCTTAAAAGAGGATAAACATGTGAATAAAAACAAAAGAAAACAAGCAAAAGATGAAATTAGGGTTTCTGGGCAAGAATATGCATACGAATACATAGGGTATGCATGCGCAGCCACCCAACTGTATGTGTACGCATACTACGAGTATGTGCACGCATGCAAGTTGCATGCATACTCACACCCTAAGAACCCTAACTCAGAAAAGTACAAAGCAAAAACACAAAAACAAAGAATCTAACAACCTAACATGCTCAAAATATAAAAGTAAAGCAAGCCTAGACTAAACAAACATATTAGAGCATTAAAACATATAAACAAACCAAAGAATTACAAAAAAACTAAGAAAAGTGAAAAGCCAAAGATAGAACCTTTACCCCCACACAAGAACTCTCTAGAGTTTGATTTCGACCATTCCCCTTAATCTATCTAGTCATAACTAATTAAAAAACGAGTTAGTAAACTTAGAACTTAAAGATCAAAATCAGAATAGGTCCTAATGAAGTAAAATTTGACTTGAGAATGTTTTGTAAAAAACTCCCTCTTTGATTCACTATTTTCTAGTGAATCTTATGTGCTTTACCACCAGAATTCTTCTCCCTCTAAAATCCTACCATGTATGGCTTTACATAATTGAAAATAGGGGTTTAGGATAGCTCCCAAACGATGTGAGATTTGTTCCAAACCAAATTTTAATGTAGAAACATTTCCTTTTTGGTTTTCGAAACCCTAACATGTGCATGCATGCCCGTGTATGCGTACACATGCATGAAGCATGTGCACACAGACCTTGAGCATGCATGCACATACGCGTGTATGCGTACGTATGCCCTAGGGTTTTTCATGGCCTTTCTTTTTCAAAAATAGTTTATATGGTCCAAAAAATAGTTATATTTTCCATAAATACTTTTCTCAAGTCAAATTTCATCTAATCGGGCCCTAAACTAACCTCTGGCTTTAGAATTCTTACATCATTGGGGAATAGGGGCCCACGTTGTAAGGGGTAAAAAATGCAATGTTTACACTGGGTAATGCATGTATTTGGTGGTTTGATGCTAAAAAAATAGTATTTCTGGAGTTTACAACCCCAAATACTAAAGCTTTAACCTCTTGGCATATCCAATGTCAAAGAAGGAAATGAAGGGAATGAAATGGATAATTGCATTGTACGTGAAACTCATCAACAGAAATGAAGTCAATGGAGCCCAATTCGTGGACTTGAGTTAAGAAAATAACCTCTAAGATGATTAGATGTGGGACTTTCTTTCTTGATGGTCTTTCATCAAAGCTAATTTAAGTAAGACTAACTAGAGATTAACTTTTTTTTTTTTTTTTTTTTTAGAATGTATGGTGGAAAGCTAAATGAAAAATTATTATATAACAAAGCATCACTGGATGTAACCTCATGATCTCCTACATAAGATTATGCTTTCTTACATAATTCTTTTAAAAAAAATTAACCGTGTAAACAATTTTTATATAAATAATTAATGTACACCTTTTTTTAATATAGGAATTAATGTACACCTATTGATAGTTAATTTGTGTATTTACTTCATTAAAACGTTCAGTGAACTAATATTTTGGAAAAATGCCACAGCCACATGTGGCAGAGTATAAGGTTATGCCATATGGAACTTTCCTTGATACTCTCTTCATTTAAGCTTCAACCTTAATAAAATTTGCATTTATATCATAGTAGTAGATCTTTGAATGCACCAATTGAGTAAATTCACATATTATGATATTAGGGAAATAAACCTTTTTTTGTAGAAGAATATTAAGGAAATAACCTAAGTTTTTGTCATGCGGCAAGTTTTTTGATACTCTTCATTTAGTGTTACACCTTAACAAATATTGCATTTATGTTAAAATATTGAGTAATACTATAGTTAAAAACTATTTTATGGCATTTTTACAAATTATTGGTGTGATAGATTCTTACTGGTTCTCATTTGGACTTGCCACTAAACATCACTTTTTACTTACCTATAACCATTCACCATGTTAACAGTTTGTGAAATAGTTTGTTGCTTTACCATTTTCCTTATATATATATATATATTGCTTTTAATGGATTATATTTCATTGGACATAGTACTCAACCAATTGTGCTCTCTCTATAGACTATCTTAATTCATTGTGTTAGAACTTAAAATGTTATTCTATAAAGGCAATACCTTGTACAATATTTTACACAATTCAATTTATAGACTTTACCCTAGTAATAGAGCCTAGACTCCAGAAAAACCCTTTTCCATTTCTTAGTTGTTTTGTCACCTCAAACACCACTTCCTTGGCTATAGCATTTAACAAAAAAGATCTAGATGTTATTATGATCTAGTTGCATGACTTTGGATCTTCCTTCATATGGTATAGTGGGAACGCAAGATATTTCTACTCCTGACCTCATTGTTAATCGACTTCCCGACCTCTTCCTTGAGTTCTCACCTATTGAATCCATCTTCAAAGAGTCTTCTCCCTTCTCTCTAGTTGCAAATCCTTGTGTCTTTTTGTTTTATTTATATTTTGTTAACATTAAATAGGTGCTAACTTTTTTTTCTACATTAATTTAATATTGAATCTCTTTATAAATTTTCATTCCAAAATGATGAAAGAAATATTGTTTTTACTATAACCCCAAAGATGAATTTCTTATTCCATCCCTTTTTTTTTTTTTTTTGCAATTTAAATAAAAATGATAACAGCCTTGATAAAAGTAACACAACAATGATTGAGAAGACAATGACATTGTAATGCAATTTCTTTTCTTCTTCTTTTTTTTAATTTTTTTTATTCGCTAAGAAGTAACACAATTTCTTAAAACACTAACATCAAAATAAATATATATTCAATACAAAAAATCCACACACAGTACAACTATAACTACGTACATTGCATTCTCATTTAGGGAAACAATTGAATCAAACTTAGCATATATAATAAATCAAATTTTAACAAATAATGAAACAAACACAATGTATAAATGCTTTAGACACGTGAAATGAATGGTTAGTCCTTTGTGTATTAGTGGCATTGCATCTTCATACTAAGATCTTCACAAGGAAAACAAGGTACTAGCTAGTATGAAATACAATGACTTGGGCATAGCCTAGTTTGAAGACTTATTAGAAGACAGGGAAGGCTAGTTCTAGGGCTAAAGCATTAATTTAGGATTTTTCATATGGGGGAGAGGACTTGGGAACTTTCTTAGCGTGTGTAAGTTAAATTAAGTCTTATTTATATTTTAATTGTTGTTGGATCGGTTTTAGTGATATGCAAGCAATTGTTAAGTTTCAGACTTTTGGAATGGATTGTTCTTAGCTGTACAAGTGCTGAACTATCCTTTTATAAGCATATATTTATACATAAACATGTTAAACTGTTTGTCACGTATGCATTTTCTGTGACTGCAAAGACAAAAATAGAATTGATTTTTTGGTTTTTGGAACTGGAATAGTAGTAAAATCAAAATAGAGACCAAAATGAGAATTGACCCAAAATATAAGGATCAAAAATGTTTTTTTTTAAAGGAAAAAGAGTTACAATATTTTTATTTTCCCTTTCTTTTTTTATTTTGAATTGTGGTTTTGTTGAGTTTTATATATATATATATATATATATTTAGATAATTTTCTTGGTGTTTTTGATTGTATGGTTCAAAAAATTGAGTTTGAGAAAGTTTGTCTAAATTTTAAAGGAAAAAGAGTTACAATATTTTTATTTTCCCTTTCTTTTTTTATTTTGAATTGTGGTTTTGTTGAGTTTTATATATATATATATATATATATTTAGATAATTTTCTTGGTGTTTTTGATTGTATGGTTCAAAAAATTGAGTTTGAGAAAGTTTGTCTAAAACTAAAAGAATAATTTCTAAATTTTATATACTTTTAATGATACACAAAATATTATAAATAAATTTTATTGCAAAATTAATATTTTTGATAATTTACCTTCTGAATTCTTGAGAAAAATTATATAATAAATGAAAATATGATTATAAATTACTTTACTATTTATTAAATTAGTCAAAAAAAAAAAAAATAACGAGGCTACCCTAAAAATATTATCCGCATTATGCAGTCTCAGCAACTAGTTTAAATAAAAACAATAACGGCCATGACACCTCAAGCAGGCTAGTAAATTAGAGGTTTGCCATTGAGCACGACTCACAAGGATTAATTCTTTCTTCAAGATGATTCTGCCTGTATTTGTTTTTAGATTTAGCGCACAAAATGTCAGGGCTTCCAGATGAAAATTATAGGCTTCAAAATAGTCCACGTAAATGTGGGGCTTTGAGTAGCCTTCCTCAATAGGTTTGTTGGTCCCTGGAGTTCCAACAAAGCCACATTGATTAACCGTCATTGGGTTTGGAGGCACAAAACAATTTGGTGCCGCCCATTAATGTCTTTACGCTTGAGCTTAACTTAACAAAGCTCACACACAAAATAGCTATAACTTGGCTGATCCTCAAAATTCTTTGATTGGCTCATTTGATATTACTACTTATTAGAACTAAAATTGAACGTCGTATCAAATGTGAAAGCAATAAATAAAGCATATTATCACCATGTAGCTCTTTAACTTTAGATATTTCACAAACTATAAACAAAATGTGAATAAAAAGAGATTATGATGAAATCCTTAAACTGCAAAGATTAGTATATAAAAAAATAAAAAAAAAGTTTTCCAATATTGACTAATATTTGATTGGGAATATACTCTTTCATTTTTTGTCCCATTAAGACGAACCAATTGTAGGAAAATCAAACTCTTGACTACTAAGCCACATACAAATGTTCCTTCTAAAATATTTAAAGGATTAATGCTCCTTAGTTTGAAACCCCATCTATAGGATTAGCTTGAATTAGAAAAACCCTTTTTTCTAATTAAGTAGATCTTACTCTACAATAACTATCAAGAATCTCTAAAAAATAATAATAATAATAATAAATAAATAAATAAAACTATCAAGAAACACCAGGACTGGCAGGACATATAGATTAAGAAATTCAGCCACAATTCTATTGCCTATCTAACACATTTCAAAAAGAAAGAAAAAAAAGTTTTGTTATATTTCTATACTTCTAGCTAATTAATAAAATATAGCTTGAATTTGATAAAAGATATATTCATAGAACTACTGTTTCAACACATGCAGAAATAACTCTTTTATAGAATCTTAATAAAGCATTACTCTTATATACAAGAAATAAATAAATAGAAAAGAGAGAAAGAATTAGAAATTAATCACATCAATCTATATAATAAACTAGCCATTCCCAAACCCTAAATAATCTCTTCCATTTGTTTATAAAAGCCAGTCCTATATATATTCGTAAACAATAGTTTATTTCATTGTATTTTTTGCGAAGACATGGGGGTTTTTATTTGAAAATAATTGATGTACAGTAAAGACCTTGGGAGGCCCATATATGTGTGGGTAATGGAAATGGATAAGGTTCTATACATGATGATTATGAGGGACCTTGCTATTTAATAATGCGAAAGCTATCACCAACATTTCTTGTATTTGCGTTCACAAACTGCCAAAACAAAGGACAAGGATAAGACACAAACATATATACACATAGAATACAAGCAAAAAAAAATGTGTCTATAAATTCTATAGTCAAATCCTAAAGTTGAATTGAGCATACTGACCTCAAAATATAACCCATCCTTTGTTGCATTCCCTCTTACATAACCGAATTCTGAAATCCTAGATAAACTCCAGCTATTTGACTGTGCATAAACAAAGTAATTTGCAAGTTCATTCATCATAAACATACAATTATACACAAATATACGTATGTTAGAAGTATTGGTTAAATGATAAAATTTACCATATTTTAATAGTTTATACTTTTGTAACAATCGGTAATTTAATATAGCTTTTGGGAAAATCGTTAATTTAATATGGTATCAAAGTAGAAGATCATATCCCATAAAAGAAAAAAAGAGTAGGAGATCCTAAATTCGATCTCTGTTTACTTCACTTTACCTTTCATTTAAAATCCCAAGTATTGAGCCTTACCTATTAAAAGGGAATTTGAGCCCACACAAGAAGGGAGTGTTAGAAGTATTGGTTTTTTTTTTTTTTTTTTTTGAGAAGGATAGAAGTATTGGTTGAATGATTAAATATATCATATTCCAATAGTTTAAACTTTTAGAGGAATTGGTAATTTAACAATGTATACATGTGAAGACAGAGAGCAACTTACATCAGTTGTGAATTTGTCTAAGGAAAAACCAGCCATACCAATCACTGCCTGCACTGGGGCACTGTAATTGCGGTTGTTATATGTATCTACCCCATTTGCATCTTTTGTAGGCATGGCCTTGCATTCTCCTTGGTAAACAGCACAAGTTCTCTCATAATTATGAACATGACCGAACAAGACCAAGTCGACCTTGTTCATATTCCCACATTGCAAATGAGAAAGGCAACAAACAAAAAATGACCAATTTGATAATTCATCATACAAGCTCGATCGAGGAATGTACCTTGTACTGGAGCAGTAATGGTTCCACAGCATTAACAAATTGTGGATCAACACTAGTGTCAGCGTTTGAAGAAGTGTACATTGGTCGGTGCCTGCAATTGGCAAATTTTACACCACTTATTAAGCTACTACATAGGCCAATTGTTTTGACATACACTCCTATATAGCACTTCCATAAAGTTGAAGGGTTTTTTTTTTCTTTGTTAATTAACTAATTGGTTATCCAACTGTTGGATAAAGTTCAATTTTGATCCTCCAACTATCAACCATGTCAATTTAGTCTCACAACTTTCAAAATCAAGTGAATTTTGATTATTTGGTCGATCCTATCCTTTTAAATTTTAATAGAGTTAATAGCTGAAATTAATTTAATATAGACTTTTGTACACATTCTAAAATAAGTTTTTGACTTGTGCCCCATTTTCTAAATTAACTATATAATTTCATTAAAATTGAACAAATAGGAAATTTAAGAATGACATTGACTTAGTTTTGAAAGCGTGGGGACTAAATCGACACAATTAATAGTTAAGTGATTAAATTGAACTTAAACTATATAGTTTGAGGATAAATTCGTAATTTTGTGCACCCATCCTCCCTCTCTTTTTCAATGTATATGAAATATACCTACCCCAAAAAATCAACCATGGAGTTTTGATCGATTACACTGAACCCATGTCCTCTTCCATCCATAGATACTGTATTACATTTTGTCCATGAAATGATGAGTAAGAGAAAAGGCAACATCAAATCAAATAATGGAGAACTCCATTGAAAAAATGAATGATAATAACACAAGATATTATCTTTTTGTAATTACCTGCTCTGAATTCACTGACCAATCATGCTCAGTTGAAATTATTGTGAAGTGAACACTAGCTTGTTCAATGGAATACCAAGGCTTATCCTTTGCCGAAGTTGGCATTGGAAAATAAGTCTCATAAGCAACTCCACATTCTCCACCTGAATCAGGAGTTACATATACTGATCCTGAGTCTACATAGTCCCTAACCAAAAAAAAAAAAAAAAAAAAAATTTAGTCAATCCCAATAGTTCTTAGGATTACCATATGTAATAATAACAACAGCAGCAATTATGTATGTGTTTGTATGTATATGTATTTCCGGTCACATATATATGCCTAGCAACCAATTTGAGATTTAGAAACTAAAACTGATTAAATAATGTGTTGTTCAAGAATTACATTTGTTGTGAATAAGTAACAAAAACATAATAGAAGTTTTAATGATTGCTCAATTAAATGGATCTCAAGCTAATTTAAGTGCTTCAATTAATTCTTTGAGCTTCATTTGGAGGTTGAAGAATACCATAAAAACTAAATCAAAATAATGATACAAAAAAAAATAATGTCATAAATAATTGATAAATTGTTTAACTTTGAGAGGCCACTGGGTTGATAAGCTCAAGGAAAAAGTCCCATTCTACTAAGAAACCTGTAGCGTAGCTTATGTCTCCAATATGGAAGATGGAGTCCACATTTACAGAATTCACTTCATCAGTCACAGCTTTAATCACTGAGACCGATCCTGGCTATAAGTTCAGGAAATTATTAAGAACACCCTAAATATGAAAATATGAAGAACATATAATTAATAGATTATACTTTCATCACTTTGGTGAGGATGTAACTTTCTTTCTTTTTGCAAAAAAGAGTTTCAATTATAGGGAGAAATCCTTTAATTTAGGTGTAACACTAATATGGGGGTTAGATGTTTCGAACCCAAAACCTCAAAGATTTCATGAGACCTTAAAAACTACTAAGCCAACTCCCTAAGATTTTTATAAGACCCATATTAGTCTTTGTTAAACTGATACCCTTAATCCACTCATGAAGGTGTGATAATTGTACATTGGTAGATGAAAAATGTGTAATCAATGCACATAAAGTTTTGACATTTAACTATATTTTTTTAAGGGTCATGCTAACAAGTGTCCTTAGAATATTGGTTAGCAATTCAGAAAAAAGTTTTTATGAAAAAAAAAAAATTAATATTTTGACAGCTTTTTTCATTTTCCATAAAAGTGATATAAAAAACTTTCCAAAAATGAATTATTAACCTATGCCCTAAAGGCGCTCGTTAGAATTTCCCTTTTTTTAATATATACATTATAGAATTTAAAATTTATGTGGTCCCTTCAATGATTATTTTTTTTATTGTCATGCTAAAACACCAATGAATTTTATAGTTTACTATTGGATTTTTTTAATGAATGTCATAAGGACAAAAAAAATTATGTGAATATAATGCTCTATTATTTTTTATTTTATTTTTTTACTTGTCTTAAAGAATGTCAAATTATTTGCAAATATTTTTTTTTAAAGTAATTTTAAATTTGTGTGCACACCACCATGAATCACTGAGAATTTTTTTTTTTAATACTAAATTTGTAGTATGATAATCGAAGATTTAATATTTCTTAATCTATACATTCAAACCTTTTAATTTATAGTTAGAATTTATAACCATAAGATAAGGGTACTATGTATATTGAACACATCCTACCTGAATGTAGTGTTCAACTGAAGAATCAAGAGGAGCCTTTCCCATATCACCATATGCAATAAAATAGAGTTTATCTGATCCTGCATCTGGTGGAGTCTTGAATTGGATTTGATTACTCCAACTAACTGAATCACTGCATTGTACGTAATGCCAGATATGTTAGCTATTTACATTTATTATATATGATCATTAATTAAGTTAATCTTAAAAAATAAAAATAAATAATAAATAAATAAAAACTTTGTTCAGAACTATTTGACAGATGAACATTTGATGACATAGTAAATTACGTGATAAATTGAGAGATGCTAACCATACCTTCCATATTTGTAGGAGAAGTTGCTTGAAGGCTGAAGTCCTGTCATCACTGCTGTATGAATGAAGCCTGGATCATGCCACCCGAAGTCTTTGGCTGGACTTGGTAGAGTCGAACCTATAATTTCAGTTTCATACACAAAAAAAATCTAATTAAGTAGAAGATGGACAATTAATTGGAGGAAAAAAAAAAAAAAAGAGAAAATCAAATTGGCTTAATATATAAAATAAATATTATATATATATAAGGATATTCAGACCTCTTCAAATATTTGACTATTTCCTTAAGCATGTGCAGTCCTCCCGTCCCACACACACTAGGTTATTACTAAGAGGAATCCCTCCCCAAAATGCTGGCAAGAGGTTTCGAATTTAAAATATCATGAAAACATAAGAACCACTTAGCCAACCTCTTAAGATGATATAAAAGAAATCTTTAACATACCATTGTTTGCCTAATTAGAAGGTAACAATAAAAACTATGGAGAAGGGAACTCACTACTGCACATATCATCTTGTGTAAATGTAGTAACTACAGAATTTTGTGACATGCCATCTCCATATTGCACTTGTTGAGGCTTGTCATCCCCACTAACCCATGTTAATCTCATCTGTACCAATAACCAATTTGTAAATGTTCAAAATAAGGGACCTTATGTTGGCTTTTCTCTTTGTATCTATCTCTGTTTGAAAACCAAATCAAGAACAAGTATTTTTTATTTTTTATTTTAAAAGCTCCTTACCGATTTCCCAGTTGAATCTATGCTTGAGAGATGTCCATATAGTGCCATATTTGGATTAGTAAAATCCAAAGGGTTCGACCTAGTCAGAATGCAAGGTGTGTCGAAGCCACCAGCAAAGAACACAAATTCAATGTTGGTTCTTATATTAATAACATGAAATGTTAGGGAACCACTGCAAGTGGCCACCACACATTTACCAAGCACAGATTCCTGGCAATCCTTCTTCGTGCAATTGAGGTAGTCTGGATCATTTTTCACGTATTGAGCCTGAGATTTTACATAAACATATATAATATATAGTTTTAGAAGTCAATTTTATGCATAAATTTATAAGTTCAAAGTTATTTTGGTAGCTAGAATATCCATGTTTTGTGTTTAGTTATATTCTTCTCTATAAGTAAAAGAAACCATATATATCAATTATGTAATTCAATGGCCTGGACAATCAACTACATATGTGAAAAACCACAAGGAATGTACATTATTATGAGATAGAATGATACATATGTTTATAATAATGTTATAGTCAATTGTTCAAGTCACTCCAATGCAATTTCAATTACTTGCTCGGACTTTTTTAGTTAATTATGACATATTACCTACCTACCTGAATGTATTAAATATATGCGGCCGTCCTAAACATTAAGTATATGGAAGTATTTTCTTCCTCTATTATGTTTTTCTACATTCCTATTATATAGCTTCTCCTTATATAATTTTTACTTGATTTTCCTTCCCAAATGACGTGGCAATGCACAACTAGTCAACTACAAATTTATAGCTAATATTCTTTAGCCAGTAATGCTACAAAATAATCTTCACCCTTTTTATGAAAAATTATAGAATATTTTGAAAGTAAAATAAATGCATGTTCATTCCTATCACATGAATAAATAATAATTGATCTTACCATAAATTTAATAAGTGTGACATGCTATTATGTAAAAGGGAGTATGCAATTATTGCACCTCCATAGTATTCTATTATTACCCTTCATAATTTTCACTATCAGTTTTATAATTATTGACATGACAAATTTTAATTGGAATTATGTTTATTTGCACCAATGAGAACACACATGTCACCTCAACAATTATTATTATTATCATTCAATTTGTTTCGACATTAACATTTTTTGAAGAATAATTCATTTTTAAAAAAAGAATATTTTAGAAATTATCTCATTTTTTTATGTTTGGTATCAACCTTAAAGAAAACTATATCTTAACTTTTCTTATTTAGTCTAATGTAATATAGAGTTGTTTTTCAAAAAAAAATTTAGTGGAAATAACTTTATCTCATACCAAGCTAATTAAATAATGAAAATTAAGAGATAATTTTCCTTTAACTTATTTTTTTTATAATACTACCAAATATCAGCAAACAATAAAAATTATATTCATATAAAATTTTCAATCAAAACAAACAGAACATTATTGCTTTTTAACAAAGCATATCATTATTTCATTTGAGCAACCTCACTTTAACATAAACTCACCATTGAAAATACGTTTTTTTTTCACCAATGAGAATACAAATACCAATTTATGCGGTCCCTTCTATGATTATTATTATTTTAAAAAAAATAATGATATGACAAGTTTTGAAGAGGTCAACAAAAAGTTAAAGACTTCAAATTTTTGTGTCCTTCAACTATTGCTATAATCTAACAAAACATGACAGTCATTCCCTTTTTCATTTATTTTCTTGATTTCATAAAAAGTAAAAATTAAAAACCTTCTATACAATCTGCATCTTTACTAGTGCATGCTTGACTTTCAAATTTAGAATCGTAATACCTTAACAGGATATTGGCATAGTAAAGGAAGATCACTAAGGTCACCAGTTTGTGCATAATAAGCCTCGCTCAATGGACAATCTGTGACACTGCATTTATATATTAGAGAACAAATTAATAAACAAACTTAGTAACATATAATCTAAAGAATATATAGATGAAATTAAATGCGTAAGTTTTGTAAAAGGTTTCTATATAATTCTTACTTGGAAGAAGATGGTGAAATCATGGCAACCCAATCACTACTAGAAGGAAGCAAAACTCCACTAACAGTAACCGTGAGGTATTCTTCATTTGACAGGGAAGAGTTTGGATCAACACTAATTTTTAGATAAGGGTTTGGATCATCACACTTGAGCAACTTCCTTCTATTTAGTACACGAAAGTCCGATATTGCAGTGTAATTCCGGTGCTCAGCCATGGAGATGCTAGCCAAAGGATGCAACCGTGAAGAAGATGAAGAAGAAGAAGAAGAAGAAGATGAATAACCAAGAATGATAATGAGTAAGAAGAAAATTTTAAGCAACCAAGGGGTGGAGTTTTCCATTAAAGAAGGCGGCAATGGACCAAGAAAAAAAGACTAAGAATAACTCAAAAGCTCTTGTCTAGAGTTGAAGAAATTGTTATGGTTTTTGAGTTCTCTTAACTTTGCATTTGTTTTACTACCTCTCCTTTTATGTCGTTGTCAGTATTGAAACTAAGGAATGGTAGATCCAAAATTTGGAGAATGATGCTGCTTAGGATACTATATGTATAATGCATAAACACAGCTAATGCATACATATCTAGGTGATTTGTACTAGGGAAGTTTGGCTTCATATCATGATATTGCTGGTTGTGTTAATGATTTATGATTGAGATATGGCAACTCTGACAAATAGTCTTTTTTTCTTTTTCTTTTTACTTGTATGAATTGTCTTGATGCACGTGCTGATGTGTGCCTCTTTACTTTGACTTCTTTTTCATTATCACCTCATATATATATATATATATATATAATCCATAGAAAGTTTTGTCCAAGACTCCTATTTGTCTAAACAAATACATTTTAGATTGTTTATCTATTGGTAATATTCCATTTAATTAAGGGTTTGTATTTGACTTCAAAACTGGATAATTACTAAAAAAAGTGATGATTTATTTAGGAGGAGGTATATCATGTATTAGCTATATGTATTCTCTCTTTCAGGACAAGTGGGTCCCACACATTGGTGGGGGCCACCTACTCTAAGAGAGAGACTATTTGTAACCAAAACATGGTATAATTTTCGCTTCTATAGTTGCAAGTTAGCAAGATTAATGCCATCAAAGGAGTTGTCTTTAACTTTTACATGGTTAATTGGTCCTCAAATAACATAGTTTAATTATATTCATTCTAGAAGGAGGTGATGAAAAAAAAAATTCCTTTTTTAAATTTCTAATGTGGATATTCATTTGCGAATGGAATCGTTTTCAACTAGAGCTTGTCTATTATAGCTTATACAAAGATTATGGGTGTGTTTGAATACCGTTTATTTTGCTGAAAACTAAAAACAATAAAAAAAATCATTTCTGACTACTGTTCACTACTGTTTAGCACTGTTTATTTGCCTATTTGCACTATTCATGTCCCCTAAACAGTGTAATAGGCGCTGGTTAAAAAAAATAAAAAAAAAAAAAAAATCAATGGAAAACAACTCTATTTCATACTAAGCTAAATAAGATAAATTAAGAAATAATTTTCCTTTAACTTATTTTTTTATGATATTACTAAATACCAGAAAACAATGAAAATTATATTCACAAAAGGTTTTCAATCAAAACAAACAGAGCATTATTGTTTTTTAACAAAGCATATCATCATTTCATTTGAGCAACCTCACTTTAACATAAACTCACCATTAGAATTACGTTTTTTTCACCAATGAGAATACACATACCAATTTATGTGGTCCCTTCTTTGATTATTATTATTATTGTTGTTGTGTCCTTAAACTTATTGCTATCTAACAAAACATGTCAGTCATTCCATTTTGTTCATTTCATAAAAAAGTAAAAATTAAAATCCTTTTATACAATCTGCATCTTTACTAGTGCATGCTTGACTTTCAAATTTAGAATCGTAATACCTTAACAGGATATTGGCATAGCAAAGGAAGATCACTAAGGTCACCAGTTTGTGCATAATAAGCCTCACTCAATGGACAATCTGCGACACTGCATTTATATATTAGAGAACAAATTAATAAACAAACATAGTAACATATAATCTAAAGAATATTAGATGACATTAAATGTGTAAGTTTTGTAAAAGGTTTCTATATAATTCTTACTTGGAAGAAGATGGCGAAATCATGGCAACCCAATCGCTACTAGAAGGAAGCAGAACTCCACTAACAGTAACCGTGAGGTATTCTTCATTTGACAGGGAAGAGTTTGGATCAACACTAATTTTTAGATGAGGGTTTGGATCGTCACACTTGAGCAACTTTCTTCTGTTTAGTACACGAAAGTCCGATATTGCAGTGTAATTCCGGTGCTCAGCCATGGAGATGCTAGCCAAAGGATGCAACCATGATGAAGAAGCAGAAGAAGAAGAAGAATAACCAAGAATGATAGTGAGTAAGAAGAAAATTTTAAGCAACCAAGGGGTGCAGTTTTCCATTAAAGAAGGCGGCAATGGACCAAGAAAAAAAAACTAAGAATAACTCAAAAGCTCTTATCTAAAGTTGAAGAAATTGTTATGGCTTTTGGGTTCTCTCAACTTTGCATTTGTTTTCCTACTTCTTTTATCTCATTCTCAGTATTGAAACTATGGAATGGTAGATCCAAAATTTGGAGAATGATGCTGCTTAGGATACTATATGTATAATGCATAGACACAGCTATTGCATACATATCTAGGCGAATTGTACTAGGGAAGTTTGGTTTTGTAACATGATATTATTGGTTATGTTAGTGATTTATGATTGAGATATGGCAACTCTAGCAAATAGTTTTTTTTTCACTTGTATGAATTGTCTTGATGCATGTGCTGATGTGTGCCTCTTTACTTTGACTTCTTTTTCGTTATCACCTCATATATATATATATATATATAATCCATAGAAAGTTTTGTCCAAGACTCCTAATTGTCTAAACGAATACGTTTAAGATTATTTATCTATTGGTAATATTCCATTTTATGACTTTAATTAAGGGTTTGTATTTGACTTCAAAACTGGATAATTACTAGGAAAGTGGTGCCTTATTTAGGAGGAGTTATACGAGTCCAAATCCTCTGTCTCATCAATTGTGCTCCACTTCATGCTCCACCAATAAAATTTGGACAACTAACATTTTTCATTAAATGAGATATCTCATTAAATGAGACAACTAGTCTCTCTTATTAAAGTCAGAGTTATCTCATTTAATGAGATATGCTAGTTGTCAAAGTTTTATTGGTGGAGTATGAAGTGGAGCACAATTGATGAGACAGAAGATTTGGACTCGAGTTATACCACGTACGTATCGACTACATGTATTCTCTCTCTCAGGGCAGGTGGGTCTCACACATTAGTGGGGCCCACCTACTCTTAGAGAGAGACTACATGTAGCCAAAACATGGTTGCAAGTTAGCAAGATTAATGCCATAAAAGTTGTCTTTGACTTTAACATGGTTAATTGGTCCTCAATCAAATAGCATAGTTTAATTATATTCAATCTAGAGGGAGGTGATGACAAACAATTTTTTTTTCTTTTTTCAAATTTCTAATGCGGATATAATTTTTAGATTTCACTAATATTCAAAAGAATCATGTAATGTCACTTTGAGGATTCGTCCAATAAAATTTATGTGAAAACTTGATGAAATGGGTTTATCAGATTGACCAAGGGTTTGTATGTTTTATACTTTTAGTTTTAAGAAAGAAAAATAAGTTTGAAATTGATATGTGTTATTAAATTAGGAGATAATTTAGGAAATATCAATTCAATAATATTATTTAACTATATATATATATTACAAATTATATTATATAAAAAAGTTATTCTTCTTACTTTTTGATATGCAAAATTGTGATGCAATGATAGGTAAGAATTACTCAAATAGGGACGGGATCGACAAAAAAGGAACAACTATTTGATGCTAATATGGCAGCCAAATGGGGCATTCTAGCTAGTTTGGTTACTTCATGGGGATTCCACTTCATTGGTTGATGTGTTTACACAAGCAAGTGGAGATATGGTTGATTTTCATACCTCTCCAATCTTTCAAGTTCTTCATTCTGAAATGCCTTACCTAGTATCCAAGTAGTTTGTATAGAAGGAATATGATCCTGCCTTACCTTGGTACCCAAGTAGTTTGTATAGAAGGAACATGATCCTATCCATTTCGTCCATTGCATAAAAGGAGAGGATCTTTTTCCTACATAAAATCATTACTTATTTGAGTTCTAGCTATCGGTTTTGAATATTAGATCATTTAGTTAGGAAGATGATACATTGAAATATTGAATTGACCAGAAGCTTAAGTTGATATATCTACAGAAGAGAACTTGAAAAGGCTAATGCATAACTGCATAGGAAAGCCTATTGAAGAAACTAGTATCTAAGGAGAATATGGAGACAAGTCGAGCATAACCTAGCAAGCACTTGCACAAATATGAATGCGGTGCAGCGACAAGGCAATTTTTAAAAAAGTAGGACACGGGTGTAACGGGATACATTTATTAATTAATTATTAAATATATTTTTATTTATATTTTCTATATATTGCTAAACATTTTTTTATATATAATGATAAATATATATCAATTTAAGAGCATAATAAAGTGAACACATATTAGTATTATTATTTAGTAATTAATATAATAATTAAGTATTATTGATGTGCTTAAACAATTATAAAAATTAAAAAAAAAAAAAAAACGCAAAACATGACAAGTTTACAACTAAATATATTTCGCTGTTCACAATTATCAAAAGTTGTTTGAAATTTGAATTGTCATAATTAACTTCACGTAGGTGGCTTGTCAGGGCACATTGCCACAAACAAAAGGATCCATATCACGTAGGTGGCTTCTCAGCCATAGATTTAATCTAATGGCTTAAGCCTTTGACACCTCACCAAATAAGTAAAAGACTACTTTACCCTTAAAAAGCTTCACAGCCCGCCCACTATTTCATAAAACATAAACTCAATTTTTTTTTTCTCTCTCTCTCTCGCACAGCTGCCTCTCCTTCATCATAGTAGCCCGGTACCAGTGCACACAAGGCCAAGCCTCTCTCTTTGCCATCACTGTTGCTTGGATGAACCAATTCTCTAAACCTCCATAGCTTCGAGAACCCAGTAGAGTTACTATTCTTCCAAAGCTCCTGCAAAGCTTCAAGCTCGTCCGATTTCGACACCGACGAAGAATCCCCAAACTACTATAATAATAAGATTTAGATTCTTAAAAAAAATAAATAAGAAAATAAAAAATGCTACAACACATGGGCCATGATACACTATTCAATTATTAATGCAAATATATTCAATTAATTAATTTCATGATGAGAAGTTATAAATTTATAATTAGTAATTGTTTGTGTATGGATTGGAGTCATTATTTTTTAACTTAATAGCTTAGAACTTAGGTGATATTTGGTATTCTCTTTGCCTATTTAGCATATATATTTTGCCTATGTTTTTCTTTTTTATATTCTTATTTACTTAACTACAATTATCTAGTGTTTTCTCATTTGTTGATATTTTGTTAATACTAATTAGCTACTAATTTGAAGTTTCAAAAAAAAAAAAAAAAGTTCTATATTTTTGCCCCCCTCAATTGGAATCTTGGCTCCGTCCCTGGCAGCATGAGATAACTGTCAGAACAATGGCGACAATAACACTTGCTATTTTTTTGTTGTTTACTTTGTTTTTCTTTTGTATTTTTTTTTTATTTCACCCGATTTTCACTTTGAGGACGAAATTCTATTTTTTTCTCGACGGTATCGGATTTAAAAAATATATATATATATATATATATATATATATAATTTGCTTGGGACGCGCGTGCAACCGCGTCCAAGCTGCACCATGCGTCTAGCCGCGTCTGACACAGGTACAGCTATCATTTAGCCACAATCATGCTTCCTAGAGTAAAACCAATTGAAAATTAGGGATGCCTTGATAGAGTGTATGCACTCACAAATTTGTGTTGTTATAGTAACCAATTGTTTTAATGTTTATTATAGACTAATTACATATACAACTTCTCTTCCTTACATATACAACTTCTCCTATATAACCACAACTAGTATAGTTTCTGTGTACTAAAGAAAGTATACTAGTTGTGGTTATACAAGAGATCTAAAATTACAATGAACGATAAAAGTTTTCAAAATTTTGTTTTTAATTCTAAAGAAGCCCACTCACATCTTTTAAAGCTTCTCACATTTATTTCACTCCAAATGAACCCATCAAGCAGTGAGGAATGGCTCTCCATATATCACAACTTCAATGATAGTCCAAATATAGCACTACTTCCCCTTGTGTTTGAAATCATTGAAGTAGTCCACTGAATATAAAGCCATTGTTTTGTATGATAGTGAGAGATTTACAATTACATAAGCCGTTAGGCAATTTCGTGATAGCAAAATTAATGGTCGTGATTGTACATACTGCAGTATTGGTAAAGTGGAGAAAACTGACTATTTTAGTAAGCTACCACAAATTTTGGTCTTCAAACGGGAGAAATTGGTTGCAAATGATGGACAGTTGGAAAATGAATCATTCATTTGTGAAACTAACATCATTCTCAGAGATGCTAATAGAACAGTATGCTACTGTTTATTCTGTTTATTTACTTGCTTTTCTTTAGTCAATTAGTGATTGATACAACATCAATAACTAGTGTTAAAAACTTTATTTGACAGAGAAAGTTTTATACATTGTATGGGATGGTGTTGCAAGTAGATAGAAATTACGTCTCCTACATTGATGGATGGGTGGGTTTTCTTGATCACAATGTAAGTCATATCTAATTTGGGATAGGTTATTATCAATAGACAAATATGTAAAAAAGAGGAAAAAAGCCTTAATATAACGAAATTTTTTGTTGCAATAAACATCTATTGCAAAGAAAAAATTTTGTTGCCCACTATTGCAATAAAATTTATAACTGTTGCAATAAACCTCTATTGCAATGAAAAAATTTCGTTGCCCACCATTGCAATAAAGTTCGTGGCATTAGAGTATTACAACAAAAATTTAGTTGCAATAGCATTTTGTTGCAAAACATTTGTTGCAATAAAATATTTTTATTATTATTAAAAATACTTTATTGCAACAAAAAAATATTGCAACAAATAAAAAGCAGGAGAAATTAATCTTTTACGACAAAGTTTTTGTAAGATATTGCAACAAATAAAATATTGATGTAATATAATAGTATTTATAAGTCCCTATTGCAACAAAAAGTAATATACTTCAATAGTACACTTAATTTAGGCAATCGATTCCTGAATTAGTTGTTTTTCAATGAAATTGAAATTTAATACTCTTGCATCTCATAAAAGAGAAGGACAACATTTTCAATCAAATTTGTTAAATAGGAACATCCTAAAGTACAAAGATAAGTAGTGAGATGTTAAATAAAAATTTCCTCCATTTGCCTCTCTAATTCTTCACACCTTACTAGTCCATTAACTAATACTTTAAAAAAGCTGTAAGGTGGATTATGTCCTTCAAGTTCATATTCTTCGACCTTTGCAGCCTGCTTTTCTCTTTCCAAGAGCACTTGGGGAAAAAAATTATAGAAAATTCACACACGTATGAATACTAATCAACATAAGCAAACTTGTTCAGAATAACCTTGGGGGGGGGGGGGGGGGTCATTAAAGCTTCAAAT